>NC_137803.1:32175447-32557735 GCF_963383645.1 Muscardinus avellanarius | reverse complement strand
TTATAAAGGTTTCACCAGAAATTTGCTAAGCTTGCTTCCAACCACTGGACTACTTTTGTTCTCTTAATAAATAGAACATGCTCTGATGTCTTTTTGTTGTTGTTAGGAATGGCTTCCCCCATGTTGCTCTCATGTAAAATGTTGCTTCTCATTTTTAAGTTCTGGCCCAAATATAATTTCCTTTGTGAAGGACTGACTTAGCTGTCTCTCTGACAATTAAAATATTTCTTTTCATTGGCTCAGCTCATTTCGTTTCTATAAGAGCACTGAGCTCATAAATTGAGATACCTATGCATTCCTCTTGTCCAATTTCCCCCTTTGTAGATTTGGATCTTATTTGTAAAACATAAGCCTCTCTTCTCTCACTGCTCAGTTGTATAGCACTCTCTTAGCTTCACAAGCCAGGTCACAGGACATTGGTATAACTAAGTACCTACTCTTAGATGATGAATTAAATCTGATTTCCTGGAATTAGGCTTCAAATTTTTTAATCTCTTTTGGTTATTCTAGTGTGCAACCAGAAGTACATATCATTGAACTAGAGAAGTAAAGCAATAGATTGAACCAAGCCAATAATATCTCTCCACCTCCCAAATGCGGGGATTAGAAGCGTGTGCCACCACGCCCGGCCTTATTTTAAACACAGCATTGTTAAGTTGCTGAGACCCTAGTTAAGTTGCCGAGACTGGCCTCAACCCTATGAGCCTTTTGTCTCAGCCTCCTAAGTACTAGAATTACAAATGAGAGCCAACACACTTGGCTTATTCTTCATTACTTTGATCAATTCACATTAATCAGATATTAAAAACTGCAGGTTTGCTTTTTGAAAAAACAGCAATGTTCACGGCCATAGGTTATGTAGACTACAACCCCAGAACATTTTATTACTTTAAACTTTGGAGGTAAGAAAAGCAAAGACTTTGGCTATGACAAAAGGGTAGAATAAATTATTTATGTATTTATGTATAAATGGTTCATACAACCACAGCTAGAGAAATTATTTGTATATTTATGGGGCATGACAGGATGTTTCTCTGGAGAATCAGAATCAAGCAGCACAACTTGGCAAATTAAGCGAGTTCCAAAAACAGAGATTAAAAAGAGATCTGTTTAAGAAATTTGAAAAAAAAAAAAAATAGAAACAGTACCTGGCTCCCAAGCTCATAGGAGGTTTTATCAGGACACTAGAAGGCATTAATTTCACTTCCTTCAAACTTTAGGAAAGTTAAGATTCTTGAAAGATATAAGAGACAATGAATCCAAAAGTTAACAAAAGGAGGAGTATGTGATACAGATGAATGGCAAAAACATCATATTTCCTTGACTTCTTATTTTCTCTTTTAGTAGAATTGCATTGAGAATCAAAAGATAAAACTAACATTTGTAAAGAGAGAATGAAATCCTAAGATTTGTGATTAGATGTGAAGGGAGTGTGTGGCTACTCCAATGGTGTGCAAAATATTCTTTTTCTGATTAATGATATTTTAGGTCACCAAGAAACTATATAAATGGCATTTTGAATAATGACTGTGCAAGGAAATGGATCAGTGTTTGACTTCAATTTCAGTTGATAAAATGAAAAAGTATAACCCAACAGCTAAGATGATTGGAAGGATTAGTAAATGTTTGAATTAATCTATCCACAGTGGTAAATTGTTGATTGTTCTCAGTATGTAAAAAGTATCCTTGTAGTTCAATAAATATTCTGCTACTTGTCATACTGTGTTTTCAATTTTTTTAATGATTTTAATGAGGTACAGAATAACATATGCTCGTATGGGAAAACATTTAAAAATTGAGAGAGACAATGAATAGTTTAAATGATACGATTGGAATCCAAAAACTCCTGAACACCGGATTGTTTGTAATTGAACAACAGTCAGTAGAGATTGGTATAATTTTCTGAGGGCACTTTGTTTATTTCTACTCAATGCTTACTGACATAATGAGAAGATCTGAATTTACAATAGCAATTATTTTAAAATATAGGCTACTCTTTTGGTACTTGATGTTGAACTTAAGGGAAATCTACCTTTGAGTTATATCCTCATTTTTATATTTTATTATGAAATAAGGTCTCACTAAATTGCTGAGGCTGGTTTACCTGTGGTCCTCCTGTCTCAGCCTTTCAAATATTGGGATTACAGACATGTGCCTCCATGCCAGGGCCTATTTTTCCTTATAATACTCTAATATGATTTATGAAAATGAAGTGTTTTAAAAACAAATGAGTTATCTTGGGATATAGAGTTGGATTAGAAGGTAAACATATCTGCATCTACTTACAAAAGAGAATTAATAACCCACTTTACTCTCACCTGGTCAGGATTTATTGAAGATTTATTTATCATAGTGGATCAATTCTGAGAGAGATTGTGATATATTGAAATGGAAAAGGAAGATAAAAGTCTTGTCTGGATTCAAGCCCTGTTCCTGAAGAGAATACTGAGGAATGAGAGATGTTTAGCGTGAAGAAAGAAGGAGCATGCAATAGATGTTTATTATTTTCTACTATTTAATGGCCTCTATGCATATAAGAATTAGACATTTTTGTATGGAGAGGAAGAAAAACAAATATTGGTGAAACTTCAAGAAAGAATATTATAGCTCAAAATTATAACAAAACAAAACAAAACATGCAAACAAAATATTTCCAAAGATGGGTTGAGTTTTCTTAAAAGAAAATGAATTCAGGGACCCCTGGGCTGTAGACGGAGGGGATAAGATGAGTGCTTAGATGGGATATCTTTTAAGATTTCTTTCATCGTATTAAGGAGGATTTACAAAAACAGATATAGAGATAGAGAAAATTATTTTTTTTACTTGAAATTCAGTAAGGTATAGGACTTGTTCCATAAGAACTTTTGGGATTTCTATCAGGAGATTTAAAAATGTTAATTTTACTGCCTTTTCAAATTTGTTGCCTTTATATAATACCTCCTAATTATATTTAAAATATTTTATCAAACTAGACATGGTGATACATGCTTATAGTCCAGGTACTTGGAGGCTGAGAAAGGAGGATCTCAGGTTCGAGGATAGCCTTAACAACATAGTGAACCTTTCAGTAGCCTAGTATGACCCTCTTTCAAAAAGTAAAAGGGCTATGGGTATAGCTCAGTGGTAGAACATTTCTCAAACCAATCCTCAGTACCAAGAGAAAGAAAGAAAGAGGTATTTATCAGAAGATCTAACACAAGATTGAATTTCTTTTAAAGTTCTTGATTTGGTATGAAACAATGAATAAAATAAGCAATCACCCATCTTTATGGTATGCTTGTATATATAAGCCTGAATATGCAATAAAATTGAAATTTCAGAAGATCAAGGGACAGAAACTATTTAAGAGTATTCTTCTGTTTTGAAGATACTTAAGCAATCACTTAAACATAGCAAGGCACAGTAGTCCATGCTTGTAATTCTAGTACTTGGGAGAGTGAGACAGGAGGAATGCTATTTGAAGGCCAGCATTAACAGTTTAGCGAAAACATACTCTAAAATAAATAAATGCAAATAAAAATAACTTAGAATGTAGTTTTAATATAGAATACCCCTGGTTTTGATCTAGAATACCAAGAAAATAAAATTAAAATATCTAAATATTGGTGACATAGTTATTACTCTCTGCCCGAGGCTGGATCTCTTTAAGGGCCTGATAGTAGAAGAAACTGGATACAGCTCTTAGATGAGCTCTTTCAAAAACTTGTACTTCACTGAGCCAGAGGAGAAGCCAGTATTCTGAGTCATTTGTTTATTTACTTGGAGTAGAAATTATGACCCATTTCTCATCTGTGGTAGATGGATACATCCTGCTCTTCCCAAAATGTCTAAGTCTTAATACTAAAAATATATTAATATATTCCACTATATTTCAAGGGTAAAAGAGGTTACAAATGGATTTAAGGCTGCTGAACTTAATAGAGAGTTGACCTTGAGAAATAGATTATCCAGGATTATTCATTTCAAGATGGAAGTGGAAAATGGAAGAGTTAGAGAAAGATATGACTAAGGAACCAGTTCTAGAGATGAAAAGTTGTTAAAATTGAAGATGGAGTAGACAGGGAAGAAGATAAGAAATTCAGGCAGCCTTTAAAATCTAGAAAAATTAAGGAAGATGACCCTGTTCTAGAAATTCAAGAAAGAATACAGGCCTACTGATCCATTGATCTTAGCCCAATCTATCTCAGACCTATTATCTCCAAACTCTATGAAAATAAACCTAACTTATTTTATATCATTATATTTATGGTTATTTTAATGATAGTTATAGCAAATGAATTTAATATTCATTCACAATTTTGTTTCTCTTTCTTTGGAAATGGTATAATACAGAAAAGGTAACCAAGTAGAATTTCTTTCAAGGCAGTCTTAAATGAGAAATTTGTCATTGCTATTTTTCTCTTCTGTATATGTGACTTATCTTTTTAGGTGAAAACACAAAGATATTTATATTGGTTAATAATAGTGATCAGAGTTGATTTGTATTATCCCTCTGAAAGAAAACTGATTTTTTGAAAATATCTCATTCCGTTTTTTTCTTCAAAAGTTCACTGAATAAAAATTAATTTCTTCAATGAAATCATATCTTTTTTTTGCTTTCATTTTAATAAGCCTGGTGTGAAAGTCTGTAATAATTAGAGGAAGGAGCTATAATTTATTGACTACCTATTTTTGTTAACCATCTAATTAACTGATAGTTTCAGATTAAAAGCTTTGTCTTTAGAAGGCCAGAACTCTGGTCTCTTCACGTTTTTATTTATTTATTTTTTTACCCTGTAGCAGGGATAGAATCCAGGACCATTCTACTTTTGAGCTACACCCCTAACCCTATTTTATTTTATTTTATTTTATTTTATTTTATTTTATTTTATTTTATAAACAGAGTCTTAGTAAGTTGTGGAGGCCCTCAAAGTTGCTGAGACTGGCTGCAAACCTAAGATCCTCCTGTCTCAGCCTCTCAAGTACTGGGATTACAGGTGTCTGGGATTACACTTGTCTTCTTTTTTAATTATTTAATGATACACATACATGCACGTGCATGTACATAAATACACACACAAACATACACAAAAACATATTCATACAGTTATTTTTGCTACACTAATGGATCTACCAAATTCTGAAGAATGGCCATTAATGTCTAAAATAGTGTCTTTCTTCTGACTTTGAAGGGAGAAAACATCTTAATTCCCCTACTGCAGATATTCAATGTCACTTTCTATGGCAACAGTTTCTCTCTTCCTTTACTCCTATGCTCTGTGCAAATTAGGAAGATTTAGGTATGATTGTTATTGCTTCCCCTAACCCCAGATGACTCTTTCAACTGCCAAAAGCAGTACCTATGCCTTTTAGTCATCAGTGGAGTTGACTATTTTTGCTAATTTTGAGATTTTTCAGCTTAAAACATTATGTCTCTATGAAAAAGGTTTTAATTTCACACTAGTCTATAAATTGACCTTTCAAAGTGGGGAACACATGTGAATGGGCTCTATGTTTAAATATCCAATTATTAAAAGACTTGTAATTCCTATTCTGGATCTCTGTGCCTATTAGAGAGTCAGTTTTCCTGCCTTTATTTATTTATTTATTTATTTATTTATTTATTTATTTATTTTTACTTGAGTTGACTTAGGACATTCAGAACTACAGTAAGAGATATTTCATGAAAACACTGGTCACAGACCATGTTTTGCAATTAATTAGGGTTTTTTGTTATCACAGGAAATGCTATATGTATTTTAAAAAGAGCTTTTAAAAGATTTTTTTCTTTTATTAGTATGAGCCAGAAAATAAAATTTCCCAGTAAGCTATTTAAATCTACTGGGAGACCTCAAATGCCTCCGTGTATCCTTTGCTTTCCAGGAAATACAGTTTTCTCATTGTGCTGAGTCTGGACTTTGCTTCTATACTGAACTTTGTTCAGAAGTAAATGACCTCACCTCACCTCTGTTTCAAACTCATCCTTCAGGACCTGGGCTGAGTACTCCCTCCTCTTCTATAAGACCATTCACTAGATCAAAGTAATAATTGCCCTTTGCCACTTTTGCTCACTGATTATCTTTTTCTGTAATATTTTTCACATTACACTTCTATGTTGGTTATTATCTCTGTATTGGATTGTTTGGTCTGCAGGCTCAGTGACTACATTTTGTTCATGTTTTGCATATATTCACAATATTGAACATATTTTCCAACTCACATGTTAGCCGACTACCAATGAGAAGCGTCAGACAGAGAAAAAACATTTTTACATCATCTAGACATACTTGCAATTGCAAACTCTATAGCTAAGAGCCCTTAAACAAAGCACTACAATGAGAATCAGCTTCTTTGTAATTTCTGCTATAACATTTATTTTGTAAATGCAAATGTATCACAAAGTGATATAGTAGGGGACAACTTAAGCATAAATAAATTTCATGTTCTTTGGCATACTTTGGTCCTTGATCAAAACTAGATGAACTTGGCCGGGCGTGGTGGCGCACGCTTGTAATCCCCGCGCTTGGGAGGCGGAGACAGGAGGATCGCGCAGGTTCGAAGCCAGCCGCGCTGGCGTTAAGAGACCCTGTTTCAAAAATATAAAATAGGTCTGGGAGTGTAGCCCGGAGGAAGAAGGGCTTCCAGGAACCCCAGTACCACCAAAAAAAAAAAAAAAAAAAAAAACAAAACAAAAACAAAACTAGATGAACTCATAAAACAGATGAACTAAGCTATATAGGAAGAGGAAACACACACACACACACACACACACACACACACACACACCCCTCAAATACCTATTATTTTAGTTTACCATATATAATAAGACTTACCATTCACATCTGGCATTACAAAAGTTTACCCAATTTCTTTGCAATTGTAGAAATGAGTTCCACATTTTCTTGCCAGTTATGGCTGGTAGCCTCTCTCAGCTTCTAGAGTCTATTCCCAGAGCCTAACTTTATAAATGTCTAATAGCATGAAAATATGCTATTTCAAAAGTAACAAGGTATGACTTTCCTCAAGGATGACCTCCAGATATTCTTTGTGATGATTCCATTGATAAGTTCAGTCTTAATCAAATCCAAGATAATCTTCCTTTTAGCCAAATAATGTTAAATGACTTAGAAACCCTAATTTTGCCTTCAAAATTTCTTCACTTTTGCCATATAATATTGCACTTCATTATAGTGACATCACATCATCTTTAAAATAATATATTGATTGGAAACAAATTATATATCTTGCCCATATTCAAGGGCAGGGGAGTACATAAGATCTGAGTCATTGCCCATCATCATAGAATTCTGCCTACCATAAGAAATATTCAAATTTATTCCAAGTAGCAATGAAATATTACTGATGAGCCCCCTTTTACTCCATTTCAGGTAGGAATTAAAATATGACTCACTTATGGCATTTTCTAGATGAGTAGGAAAGTATTTTTTAAAAGGAACACTTATCTTGCATCTCTGTTTTGTCCTTTGCTAGTCACCTTTTTTCTTTCTTGACTATAGATGCTACATATGAATTTTCTGAATTTCTTTTTTATCTCTAAGGATTATAAGCACAGAGAAAGGTAGAATCAAACTCATAAAGATATTTGACTAGGTCAATCAATTTTCTGGATTCCATGCTTCCAGACTTCTTGATATATGGGAACAATTCCCCATTTCTGATTAAACTCTATTTTATTGGTCTCTGTTACTCATAGCTAAATAAAATAGAACTGGTTACACAATCAAATGTAGCTTCACTCAGCCAGTGTTCAGAAATATTCCTACCAGAATCCATCATCACATTAGAATTCACTTACAATAGGGAATAACATATATTTTAAATTTTGTTGCATACTTTCCAAGGCTGTAGAGAAATAAAATTTTGCTTAATTTTACTAAATATTGGATATTCTTTCTATAGGAGGGAGGAGACACTTTGTGGGCCTTTTAAGAGAAAATAGAGGCACAGAGATGCTGATATAAAATTAGAGTGTCAGCAACCCTCGTCACTCTTCATCTCCAGTGTGGGAGATCATTCTCTCATTTTATTTAATCTAGTTTCAAAGCCTGCTGTGATTAACCCTAAACAATGAAAGCTTGAGATTTTTAAATCATATTATAAAAAAAAAATATTTGTAAACTGGAGAATCAAGTTTGACCAAAAATGGTACAGAGAGTGAGGAGTAATAAAAAATAAAAGAGCTAGATGGAATGATACATGCTTGTAATACCAGTATTTGAGAGGTTGTGACCAAAGAATGTTTGCAATGAAATAAATCCACCAGGTATAAATAAATTCAATACATTCATCATAATATAAAATGGTTAAGTCAATTTATGATGATAAAAATCTAGTAGATTATATTTGGAAAGTACTGGAGAATCTTTTAATTATTTTAAAAACTAGCAAATACTGGGAAAAACTCGTGCAATTCCTGTACAAAAAAAAATCACTGGGACTTCCGGGAAGATGGCGACCAAGAAAAGCGGTGCTTAAGAGCCCCGCTAACAACCAATCTCCATTACCACAAAATCAGCGCCTTTCATAGTCAGAAAACACCATCAGCAGAGAAACAAAAAAAATCACCAGGCTCCAGACAGAAAGCAGACTGAGAACAGAGCTCAGAACCACAGAGGAGATACAAAGGCCTCATGCCCGAGGACGCAGCAGCAGCGCCATACTGCCGGCGGCAGTGGCGAGTTCATCGGACGGCTAGAGCAAGCCGAGGTGAGCCACTGCGGAACAGCCAGGCGGAATCTTTCATCGCAAGAAGCATCTAAAGCTCGCAGTGGCTGAGCTCAGCACACGCTGCAGGGACTCAGAGTGGAAATCAAAATCAGAGAAGAAAAAATATGCCAGCCTCACGGCCGAGGGCGTGGCAGCAGCGCCATATTGCCACCAGTGGCAGCAGCAGTGAATTCTCCGAGTCCAGTACAGCTACATCTGCGAACTCAAGAACAGTGAGTCAAATTGCGGGCGCCAGAGGAGAAATCCCAGTACTGTACTCCCTGGGACTTGACCCAGTGGGGGAGTGGTGGTGGCAGAGATATCATACCATAGGAGAACTTGCAACCTGGCACCACCCATACTTTAAAGCAGCCTCTATCGACTCCCTGGGTCGGAGAATCTGTGATACCACCCAGTAAAGGTGTAGTGGGGTTTGAGATACTACAGACTCGAGATCCAGAGCACCTTAAGCGAAGTCATAGTGACCCAAGGGAAGAACCCAGAGAAGGCACAAACTTCCGAAATCATGGGAAAGAGGAATAACACTGGAGCAATGAATGCCCACAACCCCACAACATCAGAACCCAATAAAACAGAAAATCAGAGATTTCTAGAAGATCAAATCAGAAAAATAACTGTAGAAATAATAGAGGTGTTTCGAAAAGAATTCAGAGAGAGCCAAAAAGAGATAAAGGATGCAATTAATGAAGTAAAGGCCTCAATTCAAAGCATGAACAACCAATTAGACCACATGGAGAACAGAATCTCGCTCTTAGAAGATGATCATTCCAAAAATGAACGCATAGTTTCTAATCTAGAAAAAAATATCCAACAGCAGGAATCTGACATTGAAGAAATATGGGCCCATTTTAAGAGAGCTAACCTAAGAATGATTGGAATAGAGGAGGGAAAAGAAAGTGATACCACAGGGATCAACAATCTCTTCAAGGAAGTAATAGCAGAAAATTTTCCAAACATAGAGCAAGAGGTTGATACACAGGTCCAGAAAACTTATAGAACTCCCTTTAGACAGGATCAGAGAAGAGGATCTCCACGCCACATAATTGTCAAAATGACCAATGTGGAAGCAAAGCAGAGAATCTTAAAGGCAACAAAAACAAAGGGCCAAGTGACATTCAGAGGCAAACCAATTAGAGTCACTCCAGACTTTCCAAACCAAGTCATGAGAGCCAGAAGGTCTTGGAGTAACATATTCCAAACTCTGAAAGAAAACAACTTCCAGCCAAAAATCTCCTACCCAGCAAAACTTTCTATCAAATTAGATGGAGAAATAAGAAGTTTCCATGACAAACAGAAACTGAAGGAATTTATGTCTTCAAAACCAGCGCTAGAGAAAATACTCAGAGATTAACTACAAAGAAGAAATAGGTAACACACACCAGAACCAGAGAAACAAGATTTTCCATCCAACAGACAACTAAGATTGGTTATCTGTGGAGATTCATTATTTATGTTAGTCTTTTACCTATCTCTAAAGGGTATTGTTTGCCTTTATTGTTGTTAATTTTTAGGATTTCTAGTTGGAATATTAATATACCTTCAGATATAGCATTTGGAAATTTGTTATCCAATTCTATTAGTAACTTTTAACTCTGTTTACATTGTCTTTGGATATACAATATTTTTTTATTTTTTAGAGAGTTTGTATACTCTTCTGTTGCCTGTGCCATTGAAATCATATCCAAGAAATCACTGCCCATTTCAGTGTTGTGAGGTTTTATGACCCAGATTTTCTTCTAAAAGTTTATAGTCTTAAGATTTATATTTAGGTCTTTTATCTATTTCGAGTTAATACTTGTATGTGGGATTAGGTAAGGGTCCAATTTTATTCTTTTCCATGTAATTATTATTTTTCAACAATATTTAGTTAAAAGATTATTATTTCCACCACCAAATGTTCGTGGAAACCTTGTCAAAAATAACTTGACAATACAGGGAAGAATTTAGTTCTAGGCTTGTATTTAACTCCAATGGTTTATATATCTGCCTTTAGAATAGTACTACACTGTTTCAATTATTGTAGCTTTATATGGTTTGAAATTAGAAAATATATGTCTTCTAGCTTTGTTCTTTTTCAAGATCGTTTTGGGTATCTAGAACCCATATTCCATATTAGGATAGATTTTTTTCTGAAAAATAAATATATAAATATATGATATTTTCACCTAAAAAATAGAAAAAAACATATTCTCTGGTAAGAAAGAAAGCAAAAAGAAATATTGAAATGTTATCTTTAAGTCATCAAAAGCTTGGTATCAGACAAATGAAACTGTTCTGTGAGATTATCATTTTTAATTTTGGATAAATTGCTATAATACTAGATGTCAATCACTAAGCCAAGCATGAGAAGGAGGGATGGGGAGAGAATAGGGTGGGGATCGGGTGGGGGCTGACTGGGTGATGTGTGCATGTATGTCTCCAAAATTTTGTATCCCACTATGATGTATGAATACAGTGCACCAATAAAAAAAATCACTGAATAAATATTTTGATAGAATATTTCACTCTATGAAAATGTTCCAAAAAACATTGAAAGTAGAAATTATAGTGTTGGAATATCACCATTTTATGACTTAATGAGTTGATTATCAATGACTGTTAAATAAACAAAGACACAAGCAGCTATTATGTAGTTTTATATCCAAAACACAACATCACATATGAAGTTGTCATTTCACAAATTATCAAAATTATTCTGATAAAATCTCTACATTCAAATACGTAGAAAATTCCATGAGTAACTAATACAAAAAAGCTGCAAAATAAATAATGTTTGTACAAAGTAGTACAAGAAAATGTATAGATTTTATATACATATTTAGTCATATATAGATGGTTATATAAATATATACATTTATGTATACACATATGTATATGATTTCACTTTTAATCATAAATATAAGGAGAGCAAGGAAGGCCACAGTAAACTGTAGTAAATTGTATGATATAATGAAAATTAGAAAAGGATTATATAATTTCTTGAATGGGGATTACTTATACTGTATAAAGTACAAAAAGCTTTTAAGGTGACGGGGCAGTCTCTGCCTTGTTTATGGGTGGTGATTACAAGGATGCTTTTTCTTATAATAGTTCATTAAGATATATAGTTTTATTTCATCTTTGGTAAATAACAGTAAGTTTAAAAAGTCTAAAGTGGACTATTATATTTATGCAGACCACTTATTTTATTATGAAATAAACCTTCCTATAACATTCACCACTAAACCTTTGAGTATATTTAATATTTCCATAAACAAAGTTAGAATAGGTTGATATAATTTTTCTTTTTCCCAAGAAAAATGTTTTTAATGTAATAGTGCCACCTTGAAAATTATATTCTTCTCTATTTAAAAAATACTTATTAATATAATTTTATTACAAGTACACAAAAGATTCATATTTCCTATATAACTATGTAAAATGGCAAACCACTGATCTCTGTAGAACTGTTTCCTAGCTGGGCGTGGTGGTGCACGCTTGTAATCCCAGCATTGGTGAGGCTGAGACCTGGAGGATAGCGATTTGCGGACAACCTCAGCTACTTAGGCCCTCTGCAACTCAGTGAGACGCGGTTTCAAAATGGAGAATAAATAATAGGGCAGGCGGTGTAACTCGGAGGTAGAATGCCCCTGGGTTCCATCACCAGACCCGAAAAAGAAAATTAATTAATTAATTAAAAAAATAACTGTTTCCTAATTTATTTAAAATATAAGAATATATGGGCTTGTTTTGTTAAACGTATGCTCAAGTTCAAATAAGATATTAAATTAAAAACATGAAAAAGAAAAGGCATTATATTATAGGAAACATGACAAGCTCCTACTACTCTCTATGATCTTCAAACAGTAAAACATTTAAATATTTTTATTTATTCCAAGCATGAGTTAGAGACCAATAAACAGAAATGGCAGAGAAAACAAAGAAAAAAACTAAAACTTATCTAAATGCTGCCCAAAATATTTCGATTCTCCTTGTCAACACTGGAAACAAATTTTTGTTAAATATACACAAGATAGTCATAAATATTTTAAAAATTTAAATTTAATGCTGTTTTTAAATAAGAAAATAAGTACAGGAAAATGATGGATACATAGAAAATGACTGAAAATGAACAAATTATTTAAGACAAAGGGAATTGGGACTTTGGCAAAGCTCTTCTTGTATACTCTCATCCTATCTGCCTGGGAATAAAAGGCAGAAGACTTCCCTTACAGAGTTAAAATGCTTCCAATTTCAGTAATTGGAGTATAAAAGGAAAAGTGTGAGAAAACAGTGGTTGTTGGGGGATTTTAGAGAAATTAGGCAGCTGGAATACTTTCACACCCATCTCCACTTCTTGGAATAGCCTCAATATTTTCCTAGTCTTAGTGAAGACAATTTCAGAAGTGCTTTTCTGCATCATTGGATGCCATTTTAACCAGGCTAAATCTTATGGAAATTTATGTTTAATTCTAACACATGTTCCACCCACTACCATATTCCAATTAAAGCATGACATTGACACATCCCAGGCCCCTGCCTGATGCAGCGTTGAGAAGGCACACAATTTCACAAGCTGGTATCTCTCCAAACCAGGAAGCCTCTTTCACCTCTAATTTGCATTATGCATTCATTTTCAGATCAGTCACGTGATTAATGAGCATCTTGGAGAGTGTCCAGTTTTATCCACTCAGTCATGTTTTCCATAGTCCTACACCAGACTCAATTAACTCTCCCAGATATTGCCAAGTGGTGCACACGGTATAAATTATGCTCATTCATTTGTTCCAGAAAACAATCACATCCATTGCAATTTAGAAATTGTTTTCCATTGGTGAACATAATTAATTGTTAAAATGTGTATCAGCAAGAATTTCCTTCACTTCACAGACCAAGCCTTACAACTATTCAATATTCAATATTTATTACATGACAAATTTGTACTCCACATCTGCATTCCAAGTCCCTTAAGAGACACTGCAAATTTGTAAGGAAATTCTTATAATGAGCTGTTGTTGTAGAGCTTGAATTAATCTGCAGCCCTTTATTGGAGAAAATTAATGTAAAAGTAGCTTTGTAATAAAGAAGCGAAGATTCCCATTATTGTTCTCTTGCCATCATATTTTATTTTTTCTTCTTGCAGCTCAATTGAACTTTACAAATTTTTACTCATTGAACATCCAGCTATAATAGGAAAATTAAACTCTATTTTCTGCCTTAAACATTATCTAAATTAATTGACAATTTTTCTAAGTTATGCATAATACAAAAAGAAAACTATTTTATTTCCTTGGCGATAATTATGTTTAGAGTGGAGTCATTAATGATTACAAACTCTTGAAAATAAAATAAAGTATTTTCTTTCTCAAATGGCTGCATCTTCAAATACATCTTCCCAGACTGTATTTCGCTTTCACAAACAATAACCATTGGGTGTCTTGGACTGTAATTATTTTGGGGTAAACAACCATCTTAATTGAAGAACTTTAAATATTTTATTTGAGATTGCACCTATATGCACACATATCAAAACTCTAGGCTACAATTAATTCTTTCAGAAAGAAAATAATTGCAGAGATGCAATTGTATTGTGTTTGTAAGGTTTTCACATGCTCAATATTATACAATTTATTGAGAAACAGAAAAACAATCACATGCTTAACACAATCTATTCATAAGATGCAATTTTGGATGCTGGGGACACAGCAACAACATGGACAAGAAGGTCCCCATTCTTGTAATAAATAGCAAAACAACAAACACATGGTTAAGAAAAATATTGGCCATAAGTAAATGCTATACAGAAGGTTTATAATGATACATAAAGTGATCAATTGTAGAGAGGAGATATTTAAGATGCTCCCTACATGACAAAAAGGAGTCATCTATGTGAAGTAGCTACAAGAGGGGAAACAACCAGTGGACAAATCAAAAGAATAAGGGTCAAGCATAGAGTTGTGTTGGAGGAATACATAAAGGTGATCTTGAATAGAGAAAAAATGGAATGGGAACAGTGGGGAGAGTGTATGTTGAGATCAGAGGGAGAGGCAGGCACTGCATCATGCTGCCAAAGATGTCAGTCTACAGTTTTGCTCTAATTGCATTACCAAACAAGGGACTGGGGAGTTCCTTCACCTGTTCTGTGGAAGATGAACCTGAATGGCAGAAGCAAAATACAATGGTGTGTATGAGTGGGTGTAATCTGTAGCATAGACTGTATGGTCTGTTACTTTATTGGATTTCAAACACATTAAGGAAGATTTTAATAGAAAGGGATAACAAAAATATTTCAATTAAGCAAATATGAGATTTTATTCTAAAAATAAAAATACCCCTATGTTAAATGGAGGGAAAATACATTCAATGCCACTGATGTGAATTTGAATCATTTATCTCTCTTTCTCTCATTCTCAATTTTTATAAATATTCTTTTTCTTCTAGAATTGATTCAGGGTTAACTCCAGTTTTATCTCTCCCTATAGTGTTTTTTGAGACATCCTCACCCAAAGGGATCATTTTCTTTCTGAGTTTCAAAACCTCTTATAACAAATACCATCCTTGTTATATTTAATTAAATGTAAACAATTTCATATTTTTCTTAGTAATATTCTTGTTTTTGACTGGATCCATCAATATTTTGTCATTAAAAATATTAAAAGAGCTGGGCATAGTGGTACATGCTTGTAATTCCAGTACTCAGGAGACTGAGACTGGAGGATCACAGGTTGGCAGTCAGCCTCAGCAACATAGCAAGACTCTTAATAACTTGGAGAGACCCTCTTTCAAAATAATAAAAAAAAAAGGTTGGGAGTGTAGCTCAGAGGTAGAATTCCTCTGGGTTAAGTCCCCGGTAAAATAAAAAATTAAAGATTACATAAATTGCAAATAGTAAGATATGTTTAATGTTTAAAGAACCTTGAGGTATTTCTAAAATTACACCATTAAATAACAGTCCACTTCTCATATGTTTGCATTAAATCCAGTTCAGATGCTGAGAACAATATTAAGCAGAGCTCATCTATGATCAACACGATTGTGAAAGGGGTTAATATTAAAATCTACTGTGCTTTAACATTCATCTCATTTGTCTTTTAAAGGCAGTGTGTACTAGGAGTATAAATTACTGTGGACTGTGTGTTATTCTGCAAAGGTCAAGACTATTTGTTTTAAATTTACTGGATTACAAAGCCCTAGAAAAATGCCTTATTGCTTTCAGATACTGCTTTCCCTTTATTCTTAGCTTCTATAAATCAAAAGCACAGTGGTTTTCAAAAGGAAAAAGTAATTTCTATATGTGAACTCTTCAGAGCTGCATTCTATACTTGAATTGATATACAATAGAACTCTGTTTAAAAATATAGCAGATATCATTTATTCCAGAAAATTTGTATATTATACATCTTAGTATCTAAGGGAAAATATTAAATTTTCATATTTCTGCTAAATTTATGAAAATACAAATGATGGCATCTGTATTCCTACCAGTCCTGACTTTTTTAGTTCTATGTAGCCATATTTTGTTGGTTTTTGCTTTTTATGCTCTATTCTCCAGTATATATAAATATATATTATGAGCTAGTCTATATATAAATAAAAGTATATATTTATATGACATTACTATAAAGAATAAATTAATTTCTCAATCAGGACATCAAACTTTATAAAACCTGTCACATATGCTATCTAAATCACTGCTTATCACAACACCTCATTTCATAAGACAAACACTATTAGCCACATTTTGTAATTAAAGAAACTTTAGTACCAGTAAAGGTAAGAAAGTGACCTGCTCAAAACAGAGAATTATGAAAAGAAACATTTCAGCCTTTGAAGAAGCTACGTATTTATCCCACTTTTATTGATCTCACAGACATTTTAGAAACTCAGTTATTCTCTCACCTAACCTCCAAAGTCAATTGATTGAAAGTCATATAAAGAAAGAAAAACATCACTAGCATATATTATTTGTTTTCTAGGTATTCTTCTCCACATCCATTGATTAATTCATATAATTTTATTTTAAAGTGAAATCCTAAAAATGAATATTTTCTGTGCAGGTGTGTGTGTGTGTGTGTGTGTGTGTGTGTGTGTGTGTGTGTACGCACACGTGCTAACGTGTGTGCATGTGTGTGTTTGATGTGTGTACAATTCACAGTAAAACCATGTTTTGAAAGGTTGCAATATCACTTAAACAAGTATGCTGACTTTGAAAAAAAGAATTTTATGTGAGTGCCTAGTTTTAGTCATTTTGTTTTCAAATTCTTACTATTGCATTATAATATGCTTTTTAAAAAGCAAATTGTGTGTGTGTGTGTGTGTGTGTGTGTGTGTGTGTGTGTGATGAAAGTGAACCTGTATGAATCATTTTCACTTTCCTGAAGATATTTATTAATAGAGGTGCTGTTTTCATTTTTAAGTAATATATGGCTGAAATTATTTACAGATAAGAAAAGAGGCTCAGATTGGGTCAATGACTTGTAGAGGATGACATGACTAATTTGGACTCTGTTCTTTTGACACTCAGCCTTGTCCCTTGTCATCATACGTGTTTTATTTCTTTATGTTATATGGAAGCATTAAGTAACCAAAAAAGATTTTGGGGGGGTTGTTTCATTTTTATTCGCCTAAATAAATCACAGCAACATAAATTGCATGCTACAGAGAAATACCCATCTTTGTACTAGTGAAAGTTCATATTATGGAACTATCTTTATTCCAAAAAGCCACATTATAGAACATGGGCAACTGAAATATTCAACTTATTTATATAACTCTTGACTAGCAGAATATTTCCAAATGCCCTTTTCATGTTCTCATTTTATATTGAATAAATACGTAGTGATGAAGAAGTTAATGTGAGATACAAAGCTGTTGTCCTTTTTTTTTACCAGGAAACATCAATAGAGTGGTTAAAATTAATTAGTCAAATTAAAAGCTGTAAGTGGAAGCAGCCGTGATTAACAAAAATTCCTTTTGAAGGGTACATAAGAGACAATTGTTAAAACCTTTGATGTTAGGGTCAAACAAGTAGGAATTTAGATCCTAATTTGATCAATTTCTAAACATATGACACTAGTAAAATTGACCTGAAATTCACTAAATATTTGAAATTACCAAGATGTATGTTACAGTTTTAAATTGATTTCTGAGTAGAATAGTAAATGTGCATTTTGTTAGATCTTTTCAGATATGCTTAAAATAGCTTTTATATTACAATTTGCTTTCATCAGTAATCAGCCAGTTTTATACATCATACTGAAAAGGATACTTTTTTGTACTTTTATTGTTTACATGATTGGCCTGTTAGGAGGTAATAAATAATAAAGATAAAATAAAATACTGAATAAAGGACAAAATATAAATACAAGCTATTTGTCTTTGTTTTATTAAGTACACACTAGCTATAATTGATAAAGAAACAAAGGAAAGGAGGAAGAGTATTTTGATCTAAGCATGCTGTTTTCCTCGAAGACTTCATCTACCTGAAATGACAAAATTGATGCAGGTCTTTTTTTATATTTAGCAAAAATAATTTTATTAGATATGTACCATATTAAACATGAAAGACAGTTAACTAGGAGTAAATAGTTATGGTGTTATCTGAAAATTCTATTAAAATAATAATTGTTAGCAGGGCTTGGTGGGACATGCTTGTGATCCCAGTACTTAAGAGGCTGAGATAGGAGAATCACAGGTTCCCCGTCAGGCTCAGCAACTTAGACCCTCTGCAACTTAGTGAGACATTGTTTCAAAATAAAAACAGAATAGGATGGATCATAGAGGAACTCCAGATGAAGAAGGAAAAACCATAGATGAGCAAATAAGGTACCCTAACTGAGGTGGGTGGAAGGGAAAAAGAGCGAAATTTTCTAATGTACATGACATACAATCACAAACATACCAGAGTCAATCACTAAGCAAAACATGAGAAGGAGGGAGTGGGAAGAGAATGGGATGGGGATTGGGGAAGGGTTAAATGAGTGATGTGTCCCTGTATGGCTCTACCATCTTATACTCCTTTAAGATGTATGATTACAATGCACCAATAAAAATTTAAAAAATAGCTGGGTATGGTAGCACAATCTTGAGACAGGAGGATTGCACAGGTTCTAAGTCAGCTTCAGCTACCTAGTGAGGCTCTCAGCAACTTAGTGAGACTCTGTTTTCAAATAAAATATAAAATAGGTCTGGGATTATAACCTGGAGGTAAAAAGTCCCTGGGTTCCAGTACCACAAAAATTAAAAAAAAAAAAAATTAAAGTAAAAAAAGAATATGGCTGAAGTTGTAGCTTAGAGATAGAATTCCTTGGGTCAAACTTCCAGTAACACACACACACACAAAAAAAAAAAAAAAAAAAAAAAAAAACTAATGATTACAATACATTTTTATTACATTAGAATTATAGCATGACACTGTGCCAGGTCCTTTGCTAAGCATTTTACAATTATTCTCTCTCAATTATTAGTTCTTATAGAATACTCATTTGGCAAGTGGAATTGTTATTTCCATTTTTCAGGTAAAATATAGGGTCTAGTATACCAGATGTAGAAATGAAGATACCTTACTGAGTCACAAATCTAAATATTACATGGTATTTGAAGCCAGATCCATTAAATGTTTATCCCTAATATAACAAAACTGTTCTTTTTTTTGGTGTATTGTAATCATGCATTATGATGAAGTTTATGATAGGTCAGGTCCCTCCCTTCCCCAGTGGGACCCCTCAGCGGGGACATGAGGTGCAATCCTGGAAGCCAGAGCAGAGATGCCATAAGACTACAGATATCATGGGGCAGACTCCAGATGCCACAAGAGGAACGGCATTCCCACGCCGCTAGCTCCACCCCCAGTAAAATACCCTCACTTCCTCTCTGCCATGTGACTCTGCTGACCTTAACTCTGCTGCTCAGTCATTGGTCCCTTCCCCCACTTTGCCTAAAGGTGCCAGTTTGATTAAAGAGGCATTTAATAATGTGGGTGGTTGTTGACTCCTTTGAGACCCCCAACTCAATTTCAACATTACATCTGGTGCCAAAACCCTCTGAACCAAGAGAGCTTATTTTTTTTTTTATTCTCTTTTATTTTTACCTCTCCCTGAGCCCCTCTGAATCCCCTCGGGGGCCCTTCTCTTTACTCACAGGAACCTGGACTCTCCAACACTTAATTGGACCAATTGCTTCTGCTTTCAAACAGAGGCTTCTTCCCTCTGACTTCTCTGTTTATCCAAACATGTGGCCATATCAGAGTTGCCTCTGGATGATTAGGTCATCCTCTAGTCTTGGGAAGGGAGTAGAGATGTCTCTCTTGTCCATGACCCCCGTTACCGAATGTTGATCAGAATAATCGAGGATGCCTGTGTTCCTGTTCTTTGTTCTCACCCATGGACCAGACATGGGAAGACAGAGTTCCTAAATAATGGGTCACTGTGGCCCAAAACCAGAACTCTGTATTTTAATACCCTTACTGGTATCAGCAACTTTTGTAAGCAGGCTGGTAAATTTTCAGAAGTTCTTTATGTCCAGGCTTTCTTTTTCCGCACTCAAGTCACTACAACCGCTGTCCCCCATCATCTGCCATTTTCCCATCAGTCAGCATTTTGTGATGGTGCACAGTTGTAACCTAGTGATGTCACAAGCTCATCTTGGTTGCCCCATTTTCGTGGCACGTGGTCACTAGCTTGTGACCTTGCTGAGTTACAGGTGCTGCTTTCTGAGGACGATGATCCCCAGTATCTCTCCTCATTGCCCTGACCATCAACCTACCCTAGGATGGCCTCTCACTCTAACCCGCTCCTTTCCCCACCCACCGTCCTCTCATAAGGGACCAACCCTTACTTCTCCCTAGCCTTCCTTTCTCTCTTGGCCCCAGTCTGCGAGGTGGCCAGTACAAAAGGTGTAGTCTGAATCTATGTCCCTTTCTCCCTCACAGACCTTGCTCAAGTTGAAAAAAAAACTGGGTTCTTTTCCTGCCAGTCCATCCGGTTTTATTAATAGATCCCAAAACACTGTGCAAGTGTACAATCTCACATGGTGGGATCTCTATGTTATTTAAATCTGCCTTTAATAGCCAGGCATGGTGGCGCATGCTTGTAATCCCTGCTATTTGGAGGCAGAGACAGGAGGATCATGCAGGTTTGAGCAGGTTCAAAGCCAGCCTTGCTGGCTTAAGAGACCCTGTTTCAAAAAAAAAAAAAAAAAAAAAAAAAAAAAATATATATATATATATATATATATATATATATATATATATATATATATATATATAATAGGTTTGGGAGTATAGCCCGGAGGTAGAAGATTTCTAGAAACCTCAGTACCACAATAAATAAATAAATAAATAAATAAATAAATAAATAAATAAATAAGTCTGCCTTAACTCTGGATGAATGGGATCATATTGTAAAGGCTGCCCAAGAACAGGTCAAGCAGGCTCATTTAAGAACCTACAGGGTGGCTGCAGTACTTTCTAAGTATCCCTACTAGGATTATCAGCCAGTCTCTAATGGTGGAATAAAAATGAGAGACCATATGATACTATGCCTTCTTGATGGCATGTGGGCTACTTTCAAAAGAGCAGTTAATTATGATAAACTTAAGGAAATCACCCAGGGTCCAGATGAAAACCCAGCCATTTTTCTTAATTGGCTTCAGAAGGCTCTATACCCACTTAGATCCATCTACTGAGGCAGGATTTGTGGTGCCAGCAACCCATTTCATTGGTATTCACTGATATTCAAATAATTAAAACAGGCTGAGGAGGGCCCTCAGATTCCTATCCAAGATTTGGTGAACATGGTATTTAAAGTCTTTAATTCCCAAGAGTAATAGGCTAAAATGGAGCATACAATCAAACTTCACCAAACGGCACATCCCACGTAGCTTCCCTACAGCTAGCAGTGGTGGCTCAGCCCTCTGGAGTGACACCTAGGGGTGGAAAATAGGATGACAACTACTTCCAGGAGCCTGCCTCAAGTGTGGCAAGGCCACAGCCACCAACTAGCCCATGCCCAGTGTTTTGCCAGGAGGGCCACTGGAGTCGTGAGTCCCAGATGTATCAATAGTTGGGGGCCACACTTCTAGACCAGGCCCTGCCACTGGCTCTACTCAGCCTGGCTGAAAACTGGCAGCTCCCAGATTCCTCAACCTCAGTCACATTTGTCAAGCCCAAAGTAACTCTCAAGGTACTGGGTAAGCCAATCTTATTTTTGGTTGTCTACTCAGTTCTTCCATCCTTTTTGGGTTCTAGTTTTTCTTTTCCAATCTTGGTACAGGGGATTGACATTAAGCCCTCCTGCCCAGGCACTATAGGCTCTCTTACAGGACAAAATTGCCTTGCCTGAGGCTCAATCCAAAGCAGTCATTAACCTAATACATAATTCCCCACACATTCAGCCTATGACACTTAAACATTACCTAAATCCCTTGTTTTATTCTCCCTTCCTACGATAGCTGGTTAGTAAAGTCAGTGCCTCCTGCTCTACTTGTACCGCAGTTTCTCCCTAAGGAGGTCTTTGCCTCTCTTTTCCTACCCACCAAATGAGAGGACATTTCCCAGGACAGGACTATCAAACTGATTTCACCCATGCACCTCCTCAGAAAAAACTAAAAACTTTTTACCATGGTCAAAACCCTAAGAGAGGTAGACGATTTTTCCTCTAAAAATGAGACAGTCAGCACAGTGGCCAATGTTCAAAGCTTGGACATCATCTCACAGTTTGGATTCCCTAATTCCTTACAGTCTGATAATAGACTAGCTTTTATTTCTAAGGTTACTCAACAGGTGGCACAATCCCTTGGCATTTCTTGGAAGCTCCACATCCCATATCGACTGCAGTCATTAGGAAAGGTAGGGAAAATAAATGGGGTTCTTAAAAAACATCTAACAAACATTCCCTGGAGCGACAGTTGTCATGGCTGGAGCTCCTACCATTGGCTCTGCTCTGCATACGGGCTACCCCTCGAAGCCCCACCTTTGTGAGCCCCTTTGAACTGCTGTATGGTCACCCTTTTTTTTAACCACTCTCTCCCTTTGGATCTCCCTCCCTTGGCTTCCTATCTCCTCACTTGTCTTTTCTCAGGCACTTCTTTAAGGATCACACTGATCAATATCTTCCCCAACCTGGGAACAAATAAGCAGCTCCACACCTGGCAGCCAAGTCCCTTAAGCCAGGAGACCAAGTCCTCCTCAAGTTGCTTCAACCAAAACATTTCCAACTATAGTGGACTGGGCTTTTACAGCGATCCTCACCACTACTGTGGCCAAACTGCTCGGGAACCCTACTGACATCACCTTACTTGACTAAAAATGGCTCTGTTACAACAACCCCATGACAAATTTTCTTGTACAATGTTGGGGCCCACTAAGCTCCATTTTTCTCTGTCTAATTCTCTTTGATGCTTTTATTTCAGCAGGCCCACCGGTTTATGTCTGTAAGTTCACCATGCAAGCAACCTATTTGCATCCCCTCCATAAAACGTTGGACCGATCACAAGGTGGGATCAGCATAGTGCTCTCCCTCTCTGGATGCCAGACAGCCATAATAATTAAACTTTCTAAAATTTGTTACTGATGCTCCTGACCCAAGAGCATGTTTTCCATTTGACCAGACTGACCCATACTTACTCACTGCTGAAAAGAGTGGTGTGTGTCTCTTTCTAAGGGAAAAATGATATTACATTAATGAATCTGGTCTAGTGGAGAAAATATCTAAACTCTGACCAGGTTAAGGGAGAATCTAAAAACATGATATTGACAGACTACCTCATATCTTGGAAGGGTTCCCAGGGCTAGTAGCTGATGAGGTACTTCCATTCCCACGACCCATTCTCGTGATTGGCATTTTCTTTTAATAGCCCCTTGTATGCTAAAGTTCATTCAAATTTGCATTACTAAGTTTTTCAGGGTAACCTCCAATCAACTCCACTGCAGCCATACCCCCACCTGACCACTTCTGAATGACCCAAACTCCCCCTAGGACACCCCCTGAGAGTAGGAAGTAGTTGTTGATTCGGTCTTTTCCAAATATCTCCAAAAGGCTGAGATGTTAGGCCGAGTCCCTTCCTTCCTCCACAGGAATTGGAGGCAGCGACAGAAGGCAGAACCCCAAAACCTAGAGCTGGGATGCCGCAAAACTCCAGATATTGCAGGGCAAACTCCAAATCCCATGAGACTCCAGATGCTGAAAGAGGACTGGCATTCTCACACCACTAGCTCCACCCTAAGATAAATACCCTCACTTTCTCTTTGCCATGTGACTCTGCTGACTGTGACTCTGCTGCTTGTTCATCGGTCCCTTCTCCCAGGGTCAGCAGACTTCACCCAAAGTTGCAAATTTAATTAAAGAGGTCTTTAAATACTTGGCTGGTTCTTGCCTATGTTGTGACCCCCACCTCAATTTCAATGTTACAGTTCAGAGTGCTAGAGACAGACATGCACATAGCACTCAGGGTTAGCCTTCCCCTAGCTCTTACATCATTCCCTTCCCTCTTCATCTCCCCATGCACACAATTTTGATTTAGATTGATAAACTGGGGTATGAACATCATGCCTATTGAAGTGTTTCCCTCTTCTAGTCTTTCTCCTGGCATTTGCTTCTCTCAGTTAGGTCCCCTCCCTCACTCCACAAAAATTTCTCCTTTTTTTTCTGGAGTCCCTTGTAGAAGATTATTATTATTATCTTTGATAGATCAATATTAATTTTAATTTAAATAGCTACAAGAAGAAAAATAATTTTTAATTTTTATTGCATTGGTTTTATTTTTTATTTTTTATATTTTCATTGGTGCATTGTAATATTATATCACATTGGAATACAAGACTTGAGAGGATATACAAGCACACATCATCCAATTAGCCCTCATCCAATCCCCATCCCATTCTCTCCCCCTTCCTCCATCCCATGCTTGATTGGTGATTATCTTTGATACATTTATTTACATACCTCCTGAGTTTTAAAGAGGTTCCATCCTTCCCCATCCCATCCCCTGTGATTGATCACCTTAATTGCTTCACTATAGGGCCCATTCTACAACTCAACCTCCTCCTGTTACCCCTTTCCTCCTAGTTTTTGCTAATTAGGGGACGCATCTGGTTTTTATTTTCTGTGATATTTCTCTGTGCATGCCACATTGCAAGTTCTGATCCCACTCTTGATGGCCCCAGTACTGGTCTGGCCATGTGGAGGATTCTGGTCCTGACCTCGCTGGCTCCAGCATGGGCCTTGCCTCATGGGAGGCCCCGATCCTGGCTTTGCTGGCCCCCACAACGGCCTAACCCCTTGGCTGGCTTCGATCCCAGCCTCGGAGGCCCCAGCACCGGCCTTGCCTCATGGCAGGTTCCAATCTTGGCCTCGCTGGCACCAGCACCAGCCTAACCCTTCAGCAGGCTCCGATCCAGGCCTCGGAGGCCCCAGCACCGGCCTTGCCACCCAGCAGGCTCTGATCCCAGCCTTGCTGGCCCTGGCACCAGCCTTGCCTCAAGGCAGGCTCCGATCCTGGCCTAAAATCTAGGGCTGGGGCTTTAGCTCAGAGGTATAGTGCCCCTGAGTTCCATGCTTGTTACTACAAAAAAATTTAAAAAAAAAGTATTTCTGAAAGTCATATGAAGTAAGTTAACAACTTACATAAATTTTTATAATAAACTCAAGTTAAATTTCTGACATTATATATTTATATTTGTATGTTTATAGATTTCTACTATCTTTCTGACCCACTGAAATATAATATCCTTGAGGCCAAGAACATTGTTTGAGCCAGGCGTGGTGGCACACACTTGTAATCCCCTCGCTTGGGAGGCAGAGACAGGAGGATTGTGCAGGTTCTAAGCAAGCCGGCTGGCTTAAGAGACCCTGTTTACAAATAAAAAAAGTATGAACATAGGTCTGGGAGTGTAGCCCAGAAGAGTTTCCAGGAACCCCAGTAACACACACACACACACACACACACACACACACAGGAACTTTGATGGCTATAGCTCATTTCCAAGAAGAGTGTTTGGTACATTTTGGGTGCATTTTATTTATTAAATGATAGACACAAACCAATATATGGATAGGTAAAACAAACCGAAGGAATCAGAATTGACCAAATCTGCAGAACTCAATATAAATAAGTTTATGTTAGCATATATAAATAATAAGTGCCTCATTTAGAATGTTGACTTATCATAAATTCTGACAATCTAGGAAGTATTGTCCCCACTATTTTAGGATTAATCCAAGTCACAATATATTTTGGAGTTTAGACGGATGTATTGTAGTCGTTAGTACAAGATCACTGTAATGTTAAATGCTATATCTCAGCCAGGCGTGGTGGCACACGCTTGTAATCCCAGCATTTGGGAGCGTGAGACCGTAGGATCATGGTTCGCAGACAGTCTCAGCTACTTAGTGAGGCCCTTTGCAATTCAGTGAGACCTGGTTTCAAAATAAATAATAAAAAATAGGGAAAGGGGTGTAGCTTGGAGGTTGAATGCCCCTGGGTTCCTTCCCCAGACCCGCAAATAAATAAATAAATAAAAATAAACGCTATATCTCACACTCATATTTATATTGTTGATCTTGCAGTTTTTTTTTTATTTCCTTGGACAGGTTTAATACCTAACAGGCAAATTTTATATTCTTGTATATGATGCCTGGCAAATACATGATATACTACTCATATCCAGTTTTCTGGATAGAGATTTCACATAGTAAATTGAATCAGGGATTTTTAATTATGATTTGTTCTCCCTTATATAGTTAGACCACAAGAAAAATTATGATAATCGGAAGAGCTTTAAGTAATTACAATTGTAGAAACAGTCATATCTCATTTTGATTTAATAAATTTACATTCTGGTTACTTTGCCATTCTCTATGGGTAGTTTTCTGGGACTTAAAAAAATAACAAGAAACAAAGTTAGCATCTTCCTATCAGCTTTTGTTTTTATTATGTTTAATCATCTAGTTCAATTGTTTCTTACTTAGGAGATCACAGTATTCATTTTATCTTGAGTAGACTGTAAAGCAATAGCATTCATATTAACATCAAGAAAATAATATTATTATTGTGTTTTATAGAGGAAGAAAAGGTCAGCAATATATATTAATATGTTCAAAGTTGAATGGTCAATAAGTACTTTAGTCATTCACGAATCCAATTTATTGATATCTCTTATGAAACAACATAGTTTTGCATTTTTAGGAGACTTCAATTACTAACACACTAAAACAACATTTATGTTCTAGTTAAAGATGGTTTTTCCAGATGCTTAGTGAGAAAGTAACATGTGCTATGTAAAAACAAATAGAAGATGATAACTGTAATAATGAGTCCAATGATGGTCAGTATAACTTGGACTTGAGAAGACACATTCAAACCCTGAAGCCGACTTGGAGGAATTAACAAGATTAACTCTGGGAACACTGAAGAAAGTGCATTCCAGGAAAGGAAAGATCAAGTACAAGATGCTAAGATAAGAAATCATACGACATTCGCCAGGAACAGCACAGAGGCTAGTGAGATTGAAATCAAACGAATGGAGGAGAACTGCAAGAGATACAGTCATATGAGCCAGTGTGTCATTCCTCAGGTATTTATTTATTTGTTTTGTTGTGTTGTAGATCAAATCCAGGGCATAAAACATGCCAGGCAATCACTCTGTTACTGAGTTACACTCTCAAGCACTTTACGAGGACTTTATAAGCTTTCGTGAGCATGTTAGATTTTACCCTATGTGCAGTGGGGACTCACTGGAGGTTTGTAATCCGAGTTCACAAATCTCTTTTTTTTTTTTTAAGTTCATGCTATTTGTCCTGATGTAAATAGACTAAGCAACTGGGTAAGAGTAGAAGCAGGAAAACCGTTTAATAACTAGAGTAGTAGCTCCTACTGGGCATTCTTCTTCTGGCTTACATCAAGATGGTAGCATTAGAGGTGATGAGAAATAAATGAATTCTGCATGTATTTTTATCATTGCCTAACAATTTTTCTTTGTGTTTTTATTAATTTTTTAGAAATTTTTGCTTAGTTACTGCAATGAACTGGGAAACCACAATTACAGTTCACAGACTACGGCATGAAAAACAACACACTCCATCAGGAATCACATCTACGTCTTTCCTCTTTACTCATTCAAATGAGAGTCCAACACACAAGTGTCAAGTAGGAGTACTGTCATTTTTTTTCCTTAGAAAAGGGTAAACATTTATTCTGGCAAATCTTTTACAATTCCAGGAAGTGACTTTGCTGCCACAATGGTAACATTTAATTGCTTTATAGACCATTGAATTGCTGTTCATGTATTTTGATATATTTTGACAACAAAAGTTTTTTGAGGGTATCTTATGTGGAACAAGAAAATAAAGAAGATTCAAAGCTTTTAGGGCTAAACACCAGAAGGATGGAGTTTCCACAGAAATAAGAAAAGCAATAACATAGAAGTGTGTGTGTGTGTGTGTGTGTGTGTGTGTGTGTGTGTGTGTGTGAATAGTACTGAAAGTCAGTTTTATTCAGGAACAACCCAGAGGCTAGTGTGGGTAATTTAGAGATGTCTATTAGACTTCAAATGGAGAAACTGATTTGGAAGTTATATAAAGCGTGGAACTTAGGAAAGAAATATGAGATACAGAGGTAAATTTTGAAGTTATAGATTATTAATAACACTCAATATCATGACACTGAAGAGGATTACCAAGGAAGGCAATGTCGCTAGAGATAACAAAAGGACCCAGCACTGAGTCTTGGGTGCATTTAAAAATCTAGTCGAAGAATCAGGACTAGTCAGGGCTATTATAGAAGTTTGAAAAAATCCAAAATATTATGGCATCCTGAACACCAAAAAAAAAAAAAAAAGTGGAGGACATGGAAGAGTGGTGGACCATATCTAATGATACTGGTAGGTCAAAATGAAAATAAGAAAACTCAGTAGTGCTATGCATCAATGAGTCAAGACAACATTAGAAAAAAAAACTTTAGTGAAGTGACGAAATTGAAAATCTGTATAGACCTCGTGAAGAAATCAAGAGGGAAATTAGAAGCTAGAGGTTCAATTAATACTTTGGGAACTTTCATACAAAAGCACGAGAGAAATAGAAAAGGCATTCAAAGAGGAAGCAAGATCATATGGGATTTTAAAATTGCACTTTTATTTAGAATGCAAAATATAATGTGTTTTTATGGTGATGGGAAATGACCAATAAAAATGAAAAAAAATTAGTTGGAGTAAGATTCTTGAATGGGAGGCTAATATGGGTTCTGCTTAATACAAATGGTGGTGTACTATGAAATTATACAGGAGCATGGATCATGAATAAGTGGATAAGTGAAATGTGGGCTTGGAGTGGTGGGTAGATTTGGAACTCTTTTATGTGGAAGCCTTTTTAAACTCATCCTCTAGTTGTTTATATTTTCTAAGTGAAGTAGAAAGTAAGTTATCAGTGAAAGTGTGAGGATGGGAGAAGTTGCTGGTATTAGGAGATACTGAGTAGTTTATGACCTGAATGTGTTTGCTAGGCATCATTAAAATCCCATTTGAGATGCAGCGTAATAATACATGTAAAGTGAGACCATATTGCATGGTCATGCTCAGCTGCCCCAATGCAGTTTCAGAAAAAGAAAAGGTTTGGTTTTAATCCTGGTGGATGCTTAGATTATTACATCAAATGACAGAGCCAGGTGGGTCTAAATTATGTCATCATAGAAATCTAACTTAGGCCAAGGGGGAAAAGAGGACACTAAAGTCATTATTCAACAAATGTTTCCTCATGCCTGTAATCCTAGTATTTGGGAGTCTGAGAAAAGAAGATAGCAGTTTGAAGCTAGCCTCAGCAACTTACACGACCGTATTTCAAAATAAATAATAAAATAGAGTTAGAGGGTTTAAATCAGAGGCCGATTGTCTCTGAGTTTAATCCTCAGTAACACACACACACACACACACACACACACACACACACACATTAACAATGTTTTAATAGTCACTTATGCATGGTGCTCAGTCATGTGTAGAATTTTTGAACAAAGCAGACATGTTCCCACCCACAATGGAGTCTGCATCTCAGACAGACAAATGAACAACAGTAAAACAGCCCACTATTTTAATTTATAATTTGATAAATATTATTGAGGGAAAAAGCTGTGTGCTGGTATAGAAAATGAATCTGCATATAGCATGTGTGTGTGTGTGTGTGTGTGTGTGTGTGTGTGTGTGTGTGTGAGTGTGTTTATTGTTTGAGACATTAACTTAGGTAAGGCAGAGGTAAAACTTCTCTAAGAAGGTGAGATGCAGTCTCAGACCTTACTTATCAAGTATGCAAAGGACTTAGTATTAGGGGAATATACTTGGGACATATGCTTGGGTATGTCAGCAGAAGGCAGGAAAAAGGCTTTTAGTATACTGATTTGAATGAAGAGAGAACAGTGTTGTACTGAAGCATGAAAAACACCAGGATATTACAGAAAGAGTGTGGAAAGAAATTAGGAACAAGCATGAGGACAGAAATAATTTCCAATGTACTCAATCCCATGTTACTTTCCTATTGTTTAATGTTCAGATATGGCAGGGTCATTAATAAATATAATACTTCAACTTAGACTTATAAGTTTTTATTTCCTTCCAGAATTGCATTGTAGCACTTCTACCTGGTAGTAATATTCTCCCTTCTCTAGAGCTATGGCTCTCCCCTGAACACTGCTCTATAGACCATGAATCTGTGGTTTGTTCTCTAGAATAATTGCACACATTAATCTATCCTAATACATAAATTATTTCTAATGGCCCTGGGCATTACCTCTCCCCAAGAGCATTTACATTTTAACAGATATTTTCTAGTGACACAAAGAAGTGTCTCTATTAGTGTACATTTTACATGTTCAGCAGGCCATTTTAGTGTGATTCAAACCACACTGTTTCACTAAATTCCATAGCTTACAATGTTAGTATTCCAATGAAAATACTGAGAAATATATACTTAATTTGTCCCATGCTGGTCTAATCCCACTGATATTTTTCAAACGTAGGCATGCAATACACTTTGGCCAGAAGGTTTTTGGCAGATGACCTGTTCATATTGTTGATAGACTTTGCCTCTTATGTGAGTCCCTGGTATTCTCAAGCTTCTCAAATCCTTCAGGAAGACTGCACTATATATGGTGCTTTATTCTTTTCCTGCAGAGCTTGTTACAATCCTTACCAATTGCTCAGAAAGAATATAAATCTTTCAGATGAGCATATTATGCAGCATTCATGGCTTGTAAGTGAAATTGAGGTCTAAAGCACTAAAAGAGGAAATGCATTTACAGTTGAGTCAGTTACAAGATCATTTGCTCCTTGAAAATAGGATATGTAAGTATATCTGGTAACTTTGTGGTTTTATGAATTTCTGGCCGCTGTGAGAATCAAATAGATGTGTGGACAAATGGAATAATAAGTTATAACTGATTACTGGGTTGTTAAAATTGTTTTCTTTTCTTCAGGAAAAGCAACCTGAGGAAAAATTAAATAGGTCTACAAGGCCAGCTTAACTAAACTGTGTGCTGTATTAATATAATGATCTTATGTTATCTTAATACAATGAAAAAGAAAAAGGACAATTGCATTCCAGATAAAAAGGTACAATCAACTCTTACAGATAATGAACTAAAGATAGTCAAAGAAGCCCAAAGAGAAAAGAATCATTGCCTATTTTTGTGCACCACTGACTCCTGTGCCTTGTACAATGACTGGAACATCTGAATAAATAAGCATTAAATAAAGAGAAAGAACCAGAAGAGCATACATACCAAAAGAGAAATCAGAATAAATAGCAATTGCCATTAGCATCATGTTTTTAATTTTTTCAAAAATTTCTGGTTATCCTTCATGTCAAGAAATGTGTATACACACACACACACACACACACACACACACACACACACACATATATATATATATATATATATATATATATATAGAGAGAGAGAGAGAGAGAGAGAGAGATAGAGAGAGAGAGAGAAAGAGAGAGAGAGAAAGACAGAGACAGAGACAGAGACAGAGACAAAGAGACAGAGAGAGAACCATGACCAGCATAATCAGGAAATCTTCTGTTTTTACCTCCCATCAAAAAACAAAACAAAGAATGCCTAGCCCTAATTAACCTGATGTTCCCTAATACACTTCTTATCCCCATAGAATTCTGTTTCTTTTTACCACCATATACACAATACAATGCCACTGTACTGACATTTTTCAGTAAGAGCTCTTCAACAAATTAATGAATGGTTGGTGGATAAAACCCCATTATATCTATAGCTAAATTGTTGTGGTTTTATATTTGGAAAAACATATTTCTTACTTTTTATGTCAAGTAAAATATACTTGAGTTTCAGCTCTCCAGAATCTTGGGCTTTTCTATTTCATGAACTCATTGCATGATTTTAATTATTTCTTTATCTTTCAATTATTTCAATTATTGTCTCAATTATTTATTTATCTCCCTACTTGTCTGGAATAAGTGCTTTGAAGGAACTGACTGTTTTTGATCTCTTTCAATGCCTGTTTAATATTAATAAATATACCAGGACACTGAGACATAATCATTAATTATGTACATGACTTAATCAAAGTTAAGATACTCTATAACTGCAAAGAGACACAAATATTTCAGGTCTTAGACTTATCCATTCAGTGCCAAATATCTTATAAATGGTAAGCTAGTTGAGACTATATCTCATTATCATTTAAATATGTTTATCAAGTAAGCTGAACTGGTTTTCTGTGTTCACATGCTTGTTCTAATGTAATTATCAATAAAATGAACATCCCAGACATGATGGCTGCAAGCTTGTAATCCCCTTGCTTGGGAGGCAGAGACACGAGGATCACATAGGTTCAAAGCCAGCCTTGCTGGCTTAAGAGACCCTGTTTCCAAATAAAAATATAAAAATAGGTCTGGGAGTGTACCCTGGAGGTAGAAGGGTTTCCAGGAACCCTAGTACCACCAAATAATAATAGTAATAATAATAATAATAATAATAATAATAATAATAAACAAAATATTCGAACATATGAAGCTTTCACTAAACAATAATTTAGACCTAAATTCATTGTCTACAAATAAGAAACTGATATTTATATTTTATTCCTGATTTTAAGTAAATAAAGATATTTTGATTAAAATTTTCACTGTCATAGTCTAAAATAACTCACCATACAACTTAAAGGAAGTAAGATTTATTTGCTCACAATTCTAGAGATTTCAGAGGTTCAGTGGATATGAGGTTGAGTCTGTGGTGGTCATAGCATGGCAGTTGAAAGCATAGAGGGAGAAAGCAGGGCTCTGCTTTCACATCATGAAGGCTAGAGGCCAAAGCCTGATCTGGGGATGAGGTGTCATATATAATTCCTAGGACCACACCCACTGGGATCCACCTTCTCCAGCAACCAGGCCCTGCCTCCAACATGGCTGCCTATTCTCTTTGAGGTCTTGAGGGGCATTATAAATCTAACTCATTACAGGTGCTAACTCATTACAGGTGCTCCTCTTCTGTTGTAACACATATTCTATTGATTTTACATTTATATTCAATTAGAATTATGTAAATAAGACTTTTAACTTAGAGCAAGTTATAATGAAACTAAAAGGGTATATCACAAGAAGAAGCAATTCTAGGTCATTTTCTCAAATCTCTTTAAGGAGTCAAGATTTCTCTGAAAAGATTCCTCAAAGAAAGACTTAAACTTCTAGAAGAGTTGGCAAGACTTTTTTGGCTTTTAAGAAAATAAAAGAACTTTGATTCTAGTCCAACTGTGAAAACATCTTAGAAGACTACTGAACTGCTTCTGTATCCTTTCAAACTCTTTTCAAGGCAGCAGATGTCTGCTTTCCTAAAGCAATAACTAACTTCTATGAAATTAAAAATATTTGTATATTTGTCTTTACAACTCTTTCTGATTTAAAAATATTTTTGGGTCTTGAATCATGCTAATGTATTCTCTTTTTCCATAATGGGGTTGAACCCCATGTTATAAGGATATAACTCAGAGGATAGCATGCTACCTCTGAGCTATGTCCTCAGCCCTTTTTTTTTATTCTATACCTTGAAACAGGGTTCCACCAAGTTGCTGAGGGCCTCACTACATACCTGAGCTGGCCCTGACTCTGCGATCCTCCTATCTAGGTCTCACAAGTACTGGGGGTTAGAAGCATGCACCACCATGCCCAGCCTAATCTTCTATTTATGAAGGGTGAGCAGGGTGCTCAGAAAAGAATAGGCATTTAAATTTTTGCCAGGTGAATGGCATGCAATGATCATAACTAATAAATATTAATAAAATATGGAATATATATATATATATATATATATATATATATATATATATATATATATAGCCATGAAACATTAGATGCCAATCATTGGTAAAAAATGTAGCTTATTTTTCCATAATAATTTGCTATGGAAAAATCAAACTCTATATACCATAATATTTAAGACTTAGAGAGGTTCCACCTTAAAGATTAAGTTAACACTGGAATTTACCCATAATTGGCACCATGGTAAGGAGCATAATTAAATTTTTGCATGATGTTTTCTCCCATTGAAGAAATTGAATCAATACATTTAAATATCCCCACCATAAATATTCTTGGTACATTTTCAAAAACTGCAATCATTGGTCACTAACTGAAACTGTTGCCAATGTATAAGAAAAAATCTTTCTTTTAAAGATCAATATTCAATAATATCCTGAATTCTTGCTATAAAAAAACTAAGATTTCATATTTGAGGAAGATTTGAATGCAAGATTATTCTAAGTTGAAGATGATGGAGAAAATTAAAATTACAATTTTCTAAAATATTTCAGAGAGCCGGGTGTGGTGGTGCATGCTTGTAAACCCAGCATTTGGGAGGCGACTGGAGGATCATGGTTCATGGACAGCCTCAGCTACTTAGTAAGTCCCTTCCTAACTCAGTGAGACCTATTTCAAAAATAAAAAAGACTAAAAAAAGTTAAAATATTTCAGGGAAGTATATTTTAAAAATTCCAATCAACAGAATAAAAAACAGATCTGGACAGAGGTAAAAATAAAAGTTAAATTTACTATCTCCATTGTTAAGTAAGTATTCTTGATAGGTGTTATTTTTCTCCAATATGTAAGACTTTCAAAATGTACTAACATGTGAATTTCCTCTTGAGGAGTCATTATGTCAGCCAGACCCAGTTATAGTTATGACGCCAGATGCAGGTGAAAAGTAAATTATTTGAGATTTTCACCTTCCCCATGCATGATATTAGTGGAAGATTGTTAATTAATATTCCCATCAGATAAGACAAGAATTGAGATGATGGGAAAATAAAATTAAAAGTGACAAACCACTCTGTATTTCTCTTTTCAACCTTTTTCTTTAAAGCTATTTTATTAACAGTATGAAAGAAATATAATTTCAGCTATTTGTTAGTAGTGAGTGTCCAGTTATCTTTTTCTCAAATGAGGGATATGCCTTATGGGTATCAAAAAAGGGTCATCATCACATGCTTATTATTTCTTCATCTTGAACGAACTATTCATAATTTATCCACATACACTGTACACTGCCCTATTCAAGCCATTAGAGAAGAAAGCCTGGACGCCAGTTTTAGAGACACCAATACATATAAAATTTAAATCATGGTGATAAACAGTATACAACCGAATGAATTTCTGGCTTAATAAATGGTCAGTGATTCAAAGCTTATGCCCAGAGATTTATCCTCTTTTGTAACTCAGTAGGTGGTATGTGAGATAAAGCTACCAGCTCCCCACAATGAATATATTTAGAAATCAGGCTTAGAATATTATCAAACAAGAGTTTCAGTTAATAACTTCCAAAACTTTAAGAAGTGATTATTCTCAGAAACAAAAGCCAACTTCTTGAAGAAGTCCTTCCTGGTCAATAATATCCCAATTGATTACAGTTAAATCTTATTAATTCAGTTCACCTAATGAGAGGGTCTTAATGAATTAACAGACATTTAAAAATTAGTAGTTTGTCCATTTCAGCAACAGTAATCAAGGAAATACCTTGTAAGCTCTTCAGGAAGGGACACAGGAACTTTATAAAATAATATTTTATATATTAGGTAGGACTTGAATTAAAATTCCTCGATGACTGGATAGAAGCTATAATATTTTACCCATGATGGGATGAGGACAGGATATATTAAAATTGAGAAAATAAATGATAGCATTCATGGGAATAGTAAAAACAGCTCATTCTCCAGACAAGCAGTCAGCCATTAGGCACCCAGCTGCCACTTGCTTCCTTTACTGATAAATAACTTTTGATGTGTTTTTAATGTTAATGTTTTTCCAATAAAAAAATTAGTATTGTTTCTTCTGCTTGTGCATTTTCAACTCATTTTTAAAGTAGCTTTTTTTTTTTTAGTTACTGGGGATTGAACCCAAGGACATTCTACCTCTGAGCTATACTCCCAGCCTTATTTTTTATACTTTATTTTGAAAAAATAGGGTCTCTCTAAGTTGTAGAGGCCTCACTAAGTAGCTGAGGCTGGCCACCAGCATGTGATCCTCCTGTTTCAGCCTCCCAAGTACTGGGATTATAAGCATCAAACACCATGCCTGGTTTAAAGTAGCTTCTTGAATAAGTAAAGCAACATTTTAACTTTTCTTTCAATTACCTGTTTTGGATGAGGGAAGTGACTTTTTACTCAATGTAATAGTGGTGTTTTTTTTTCTTTTTGATATATTTTCTTTTTTCTTTTTTAATTTTTGTATTTCTTAGTACATTGTAAGCATACATCATCATGATGTATAGAATAGTAGAGGCATCCATACACACATCGCTCATTTAGCCCTTTTCCATTTCCCATCCTACTTTCTCCCCTTCTTCCTCTTTCTAATGTTTGGCTTAGTGACTGACTTTGATATGTTTGTGAATGTACATCATGTGCGTTAGGGTTATTTTCTCTTCCCCTCTCCCATCAACCTCAGGTCACCTTCTTTACTCATTTCAGGTTTCTCCTTTTTTGTTTCTCCTATGTCCCATTTTTCCCCTAGCTTCTGCATATTAGGAATAACACTTAAATATTTTTGTGATTGGCTAATATCACTTAATATAATGCTTTTTAAAGTGTCTGGTGTGATGGCGCACACTTGTAATCCTCGGGCTTGGGAGGCGGAGACAGGAGGATCTCGCAGGTTTGTAGCCAGCCTCGCTGGCTTAGGAGACCCTGTTTCCAATAAAAAATATAAAAAAATAGGTCTGGGAGTGCAGCCCAGAGATAGAAGGGTTTCCAGGAACCCCAGTACCACACAAACACACACACACACACTAAATAAAAAAATAAATTATATATAATATACAATTTCCAAGTACTAAGATTACTTTAAAGATTATATTGCTATACTATATAATAACAGAAAAATACTATATAACAGGGATTAAGCATGGTTGGATTTGGGGCTTTCACACTATTTTGAATATTTAGGGCTCAGTTTCCTCGTCTGTAAGATGATGATGTTAGATAAAAATGAAAAAAAAATGTCTAGATCTAAAGACCTTTTCAAGGGCACCATTAACATGGTTAACTCATTCTGCTACAGAAAATTCAAAGACTGATAAAAGGAAGAAAATTTCCAAAGACATCTACAGTAACATCAGTTATATTAGCCAGAGCTCAATTTTTCAAATTGGTTTCCTTTAATATCCATTAAAGGAACCTGAGATCAACTTAACAGACTTCAGCCATCATTTACCAGAATAAACAGGCTAGATTAAGAATATTGGAGAATATGGCAAGAAGTAAGAAAATGTACTCTCTCTCTTCAGTTTTTATTGTGGTAACTTACATAATATATTAATATATTATGTAATATGTATTATATAACTTACATAAAGTATATATGTGTATATATTTATGTGTTCTAAGTAATAATATAAATTACATTTTTATTCTGCATCAACAACAATATCCATGAGCCAATTATTTACAGTGTCTTTATATGAACTAAAAGAAGAAATAAACTTTTACTTACCTATCGTGGGGTCATGATAATCAGGGAATTGGTGACTAATAAACTGCATTGTCATTGCTGAAAGAAACAATAAATTTAATTTAGTAAAAGTTCATTGATTCATCAAAAATTTATTCACAAATCTTTTAGTGAATTCTGGTAAAAAAAAACTTATTTTCATGAGCTACAAATTTAATTATACAATGTGAACTACAAGATGATAATAACAAGACAAATTTCTTTTTCATGAAGATTTAAAGGAGTTTATTAGAAAGATAGAAATATAGAAAATAGAAATACAGCCCCATGACAAAATGGCATGGGGGGGTGACTTGAAATGAATACACCCTAACAAGACAAATTTCTACAGAAAAAAGTGTCAAATAATAACCAGATTCTTTTCTGAATTGAGTATGTTGGAATTTCAAGTGTACTTCAATAAAAATGGCATTGGAATAAAAATAAAGACGTTCTTAATATCATGAAGATATAAATTAACTGTAGAGACTCTTTTGTCTTGCTCTAGTTAAACATTTAATAAGAAACATCAAGATCTTTTCACTAAAATTTGGATATTTTCTGAGACTTATGTTTCTCATTTTAAGAATAAGAATATAATCTCCAAGGTTCCTTAATGCTAATTAACTATAACTATAATACTTTGACTATATTATTTTTACTGGTGTATTGTAGTCATACATGTTGATGGGGTACAAGATGGTAAAGACATACATGAACACATCATTCATTTAACCCTTCTCCATTTCCCACCCCATTCCATCCCCCTCCCTCCTTCTCATGTTTACTGATTAACTTTGATATGTTGTGAATGTACATCATGTACATTAAGGAACTTTCCCTCCCCCACATTCCTCTCAGGTCACCTTATTTATTCATCTATGTTTTCTTGATTATTTTATTTTTTTCCATCATGAACTTTAAAGAAAACATTATTTTGGTCACTTTGATTTTGCCTAATTCATGTTGCTATTTTATAACAGTTTTTGTAATTTTAAATTATTCAGGTTCTTTCAAAACCATTAAGATTATAAAACATTTGCAATGCTTTTACTTTTGAGAATTTCCTTATACAAACTTCCATTATGAGACAAAAGGAATTCTGGGGTAGAACAACAAATTTAAAAACACACATAATAACTCTCTTTTCCTTTTATTTCACTTCTGAATACACATGTGTTGACAAAGATTCTCTTTTTAAGCAAACATTAGTCAAAATCCTCTGAGCCTTTCTTAAGTAGGCTTCAATTTTCACAGTATCCTTGGCTGGGCCTGCATAGCTAAGCTATAGCAAGAATCCTACTAATTCAGTTTAGAGGAAATCATGTCTGTTCACCCTGGTCTACCTTTAGCAAGAATCCTATTAAAATGGCTTAACAAGAATCCTCCTAACCCTTATGTCTCCTTTTAGTAGTTTTCTTCTTCAAATGCACCATTTTTTCACTTTTCCACCCTTACCCCTGGCCTATAAATCCCCAGTAGTCCTTGTTATATTAATAACTGAACCTAATTCTATACTTAAATCTCTTTTCTTCTCTTGTAATAATTACTGAACAAAATCAGTCTTTACTGCCTTATCTATTGTCTAGCTATGGTTATTTTTAACTTTACCAAATGTTTAGCAGAGGGAACACTCAGATTTTATAAACATATAAGAGAAACTTGTCTAACCCTGCTGAGAAATTCAAAGAGACAGATTCTGACCTAGTGGAAAAGGATATCTGTATACATTTTAACTTTTTTTATTTGCATCAACAATGTCTCATCATAAAGCATTAATTTGACAGCTTTGGAAATATTTTTGGATATAAATCAACCTTCTTCACAGCCTTAGGAGTTCAAGTATTTTAGGAAAAGAAAGGCAACATGTTTATCAAATGACAATAAGAAGCATATAAAATGTTTTCTCTTGAGTTTTTTTAGTAATTAATTTTTAATAACATGTATTAATTTTACAAATTAGTGGGCATCACTGTGACCTTTCTCTACATGCATATATCTCCTGAGCTTTAAAATGGCAGTTGACTGTGTCTCTGTCAGAAGCAGGGATTTGCCGAATTTGAACACAAGACACAGGTCTGGCTTCATTTTGAGCAATTAGCTTGACTAGTCAGTCATATCAACTTAGATTCAGTTTAAATTTAAAACTAAAATGAGCATATTCTTACTCTATCTTACTCAAGACAGAGAGATACATACCTGTTCACAAATTTAAATAATATTCTCAACTTTTATCTGATGATACTCAATTATTTAGTCTAAAATATTGACCATGTCTTTAGGTCTTTCCCCTCTTATAGTCTCCATTCAAATATCATAATTTTTAAAATTTAAACTTCAAAATACCTTCATTACCCTGTTCAGAATCTTATATTTCTTCTAAAAGTCTGTGTTGGATTATACTCAAACCTGTTTTCTCTGTAAAAATTTTCTTCTTTCTATGACTACCCCAATCTGAACATGCCCAATCTCATCTGTAAATATTTCTTTTCTCCTATTAGATTTTTCAAAATGGTACCTGATATATCACAAAAGTCATTTCACTCACATGTCAACAGCTATTACTTTAAAGAACATAATCTTTAACATGACATGCAAGTATATAGGTCTTTCATGAACCACATTCATCTTACTTTTCAGTCAGAAATATCAGACTGATATCCAAAGTACAGACTTACTGAAATACTTTGCACCCGTGAGCAAGCTTCTATTCTGTGGCTGAGAATGGGCTTCATGTTTTTGTTTCTGTTGTCATACTGACCAATCTCATATTCTTGGCCAACATTTAGTCAGGTTTCTTTTAATCTTCTTCTCACCTAGTCCTCTCCTTTGGGGCTTCTATGTTCATCTTTTTGATAACTGAGTCTAAGCAAGAATACTCCATTTTTCTTGGTTCAGAGAGCAAAGTAGCCCCACCCTTATATTACCCACTCTCTATATACGATTACATTCATTATTCTCCAATAATCTCCATGCAATATTTGATCATCCAAGCCTGCCTTTAGAAATAACCCCATTAAACCTACTTAAACAGCATCCTCCTTAATCCTCCCTAATATTTCCTCTTAGTAATGTTCCATTAATGGGCTGCTATATTACATATTGGCTATGAATATCTTGAACTTCTTTCTGTGTTTGGAATCAAATCCTGTTCTGTACTTAGGTACTTATTCCTCTCTTCCAAGTTCCAGAATAATATATACTTTTCTGGTTTAACCAAAATCTAGCTCTGGTTTACTTTAATAATGGTCAATATCTCTGCTTAAACCTGACACCAAGACCAGCATGGTGACATGTGCTTGCAATCCCAGTAATTGGGAGGCTGAGATAGAAGGATGCACATTCAAGGACAGTGTTGAGGAACTTAGGGAAACCCTGATTAAAAATAAAAATATAAAAAGTATTTGAAGTGTACCTCAGTGGTAGAATATCTTTGGTTTCAATTTCTAGTACCATAAGTAAAAACAAAAAGTCACACATATTTAATACTTCGTCTATGGGCACCAATATGACTTCTAATGCTACTAGAAAACATATGCATAGTTGTGAGACAAGATAATCACCATGCCTTTGGGAAGACACTGAAGAAATTTAGAACAAAATTAAGAAATGGATATATAGGCATTTTAAGAACTAATAGCTACATTTGCATATTAGGCTCAAAAATCACAGAAACAGCATCAAAAATAAGTATGTGATCAAAGACTTACCCATCTCAGTTATTTAGAAGAACACAGCATATATTTGGATGATTGAGTTTGTGCTTTAATGGAAACCTGCTGCTTGTAAGATAATCGAAAAAAAAAAAAACCTCAATTCTTTATTTCTTCAACCTACCACTGAGACAGAACCCAAGGGAAGGAATCCAGCTGAGCTTTGTTTCAAATTTTCAAAAGACAATTTTTAGAAAGATTGATTTCTAAAAGTTTCTTTGGTGTTTTACAACCTGGATATCTTTTGAGACATTTAAAAGTCATTTCCTTTTAGAGAAATAACATATAAAACAAACTTTTCTCTCTTTTTTTAAATTGCTGCATTATAATCATTTGTGTTGATGTTCAGACTGCTAGAAACATATATGCACACAGTACTCAGTAAGCCCCCTCCCAACTCCCACTTCACTCTCTCACGCTCCCTATATACAATTTTGAGATTGGCATTGATAATTTTTTATATGAACATCATGTCTCAAGTCTTCTTCCTTCTAACTCCTCGTTCCTTTAGGGTCCATGTATCAATCCACTAAGGTTAACTCTGTTTTGTCTAGAGTCTGGATTCCAATTTCTCCCTGACTTCTACATATGAGAGAAAAACATTTGAAATGTAATTTTTGTAACTGAATAATCTCAATTAGCATAATGTTATTTAGCTCCATCCATTATTGCTGCAAAGACATAATCTTTTTTCTTTATGGTTGAGGAAAATTCTGCATTTAACCCATAATACTGTAATATATTTGTTTTTTGTGGACAACTAGGCTGGTTCCATAATTTGGCCATTATAAAGTGTGCTGCTATGTAAGGTATGCAAAGATGCATACCTTACTATAGTAGTCTGGTTTTAAACCTGTTGGGTAGATACACAGCAGTGGTATGTCTGGGTCATATGGCAGTCCCAATCCCATTCTTTTGAGGAATATTCACACTGATCTCCTAATTCTTTATCAGATATTCCTGTGATGGAGGATTAATATCTGGTATCTACAAATGATTTACGATACTTAATGCTAAACAAACAAATAACCCAATAAAAGTGGGAAAATGAACTAAATAGACATTTCACAGAAAAAATGCAAATGGCCAAAAATATAAGAAAAAATGATCAACATCATTAGAAGTCAGCACTGCAAATCAAACTACACTGAGATGTCACACAACCCCAGTTATCAAAAATAAAAAAGAATAATAATTGCTGGTGATGGTGAAGATGTGGAGAAAGAACTCTGATATATTGTTAATGTGATTGAATTATTTTACAAGTGCATTGTAGTCATACATCTTAATGGGGTACAAGACGGTAGAGGCATACATGCACACATCACTCATTTAGCTTTTCCTTAATTCCCGCCCCATTCCCCCCTGATCCTTCCTTCTCATGTTTGGCTTACTGATTGACTTCGGTATGTTTGTGAATGTACATCATGTACATTAGGAAATTTCTCTCTTCCTTCCTCCCATCCCCCTCAGTTAGGTCACCTTATTTGCTTATCTATGGTTTCTTCTTTGTGTTGAGTTCCTCCTCTGATCCTTCTTAGCCCTAGCTTCCTCATATTAGAGACAGCATCTGAGGTTTTACTTTTTGCGCCTAAATAATTTCACTTAGCAATTTAAAATCAACCATTTTTTGATACTGTCTTTGAAATACTTATGTGGAAGAGCAATATATAAAGGTCAGATCTCTTCAGACTTTGAAAGGCTACCCTTCTGTTAAATAAAATAATATGTTTATAAAGAAAACTTTTACTGGTGACATAAATGCACAGTGTATATAAACATTTTTTTCTATCTGATTATCCCATTTCTGCCCAGGAGGGATCATTTAGCAGAAAGAAGATATTGGGAGCCTGACACTTGCCCAGACTTTCAGAAGGCATTTTTTACTGAGAGACTACATGGGAAACAAGAAAACCCCTCCCCTCAACCATCTGCAGGCTTCTGTCACCTTACTTTTTCATTCCCAGAGCTCGTGCCACTTTCTTTGTCTAGCTCTATGTCTACTTACCCTTCCTTCCTTCCTTCCTTCCTTCCTTCCTTCCTTCCTTCCTTCCTTCCTTCCTTCCTTCCTCCCCTCCCTCTACCCCCATCACTCTCCTCTCCTCTCCTCTCCCCTCCCCTCCACTTCTCCCTTTCTCTCTCTCTCTCTCTCTCTCTCTCTCTCTCTCTCTCTCTCCTCTCTCTCTCTCTCATTCTCACTTTCTCTTTTTCTTCTTTTTTAAAAAATTTTGTACTGGAAATTGAACCCATGGCATTATATATGTGAGCCACACCTCCTACCCTATTTATATTTATTTATTTTTTTTATTTTGAAACAAGTTATCACTAAGTTTTTCCATGGATTTCACCAAGTTGATGAGACTGAACTCTAACCTGTGAGCCTTCTATCGCAACCTCTCAAGTACTGGACAATCCCAATACTCTAAGCATATGAGATTATGGTGGTGGGACACCATATTCTAAATATCATTTAAATCTTCTACTTTGTGTGGGACTACCATGTGTTCCTGCATGTAAGTAAATTTTTTTGATGTTTTTCTCTTAATATATATTGCATATTGTTAATTTAGTTCATAGATTAAAATTGTTAAAATTAAAAATGGAAAAGACTAAATTTCTCTGCACTAAGTGCTATGATGAAGCTAAGCAATCTGATAATGCCTATCAGTCATACTGAAGGATACTTTTATTTATAATATATTGGTTTTCATTTTCAAATATTTGGAATTCTATGTTTTCTCACTAAACAGCTATTCTGTGAAGAAGTCAGATATCACACCTCTTCTTCATCTTACACTTTTTAATTGTATTGAGTTTAACATTTTAATACATTAATTCTGAGTCTAATAAAAGTAAAGTTCTAGTCTATCAAAGTAATGTTATGTGCATATATGATTGTGTCACTATGAATCTCACAATCATGTATAATTAATTATACTATACCAATTAAAATTTTAAAAATCCCTATAGAAACTTAAATAAAATGTTAATATAGTTAGGAATCAATTGGTCCCAATAAAAGCACTTAGCCTAGGTAATACCAGCATATTTCAACTTTTTTTTTTAGTGGTACTGGGGTTCCTGAAAACCCTTCTACCCTTGGGCTACACTTATATACACCTATTTTTTGTATTTTTATTTGGAAACAGGGTTTCTGAGCCTGTGTGAACCTCATTTATCTGCCTCCCAAGCGCGGGGATTACAAGTGTGTGCCACCACACCTAGCTATATATCAACTTTTTGATTAGAAATTTAAGACATTCATGAACAGTATAATTTGGGAGCATATGAGAACCTCAACTCATATTCACTTTTTAGGATTTTTTTTGTGTGTGTGTGTGTGTTTGTGTGTGTGTTGCTAGAGATTGAACCCAGGGTCATTCTACCCCTAAACTATATCCCCAGCTCATTTTATTTTTTTATTTGGAAATGGGATACCCCCGAGTTCCTGAGAGTCTCACTAAGATTCTGAGACTGGGTTCTAACCTGTGATTCTCCAGTCTCAGCCTCCCAAGTATTAGGATACAGGCATGTGCCACCATACCTGGCTAGGAATTTTCTAATATTCTGTTTAGATTTTTATGCCTTGCCATTTATATTTTTAAAATAAATTAGTCACTGGAAGAGTGATGCATACATTTTTTAACTTCTGAATGTAACCTAGTATAACGTATCAAGGTGACCTCAACATTGACTAACAAGTATGATAAATTGTACTTAGTCAAAATACATTACTCTTGAGTTATTTATTTTAATCATGCTGAGTTTCTTGAGCTCTCTGTATATTGCTCTCTGATGAGGTTCTTGATAGTTTCCTTTGCTTTACAGAAGCTCTTCAGTTTAATGCAATGCCACATATTGATCTGGCTTTGAGTTTCTTGTGCCTTTGGGGTTTTGTTGAAAAAGTATTTACCTGTGCCTATGTGTTGCAGTGTTGGACCTATGCCCTCTTCAAGGAAACTTAAGGTATCTAGTCTGATTTCCAAGTGTTTGATCAATCTTGAATTGATTCTTGTGCAGGGTAAAAAAGTGGGGGGGGTATTTCCATTTTTCTTTCTTTTTAAAATTTTTATTGGTTCATTGTAGTCATACAATGGAATACAAAATGGTGGGGACACAAATCACCTAATTAGTCTTACCCAATTCCCACCTCATTCCCTTCCCCTTCCTCCTTCTCATGTTTGGCATGGTGATATATATATATATATATATATATATATATATATATATATATATATATGACATATATGACATATATGACATATATGACATATATGACATATATGACATATATGACATATATGACATATATGACATATATGACATATATGATATATATATGATATATATGATAATATATATATGATATATATATGATAATATATATATGATATATATGATAATATATATATATATATATATATATATATATATATATATATATATATAGTGGTATAGTGGTATAGTGTTACTGGGGTTCCTGGAAACCCATCTCTCTTCTGGGGTACACTCCCAGAGCTATTTTTATATTTTTATTTGGAAACAGAGTCTCTTAATCCAGGGTAGCTGGCTTTGAACCTGTGCGATTCTCCTGTCTGCCTCCCAAGTGAGGAGATTACAAGCGTGAGCCACCACGCCTGGCATTGAAATTGATCTTTTTGTTAAAGTACATCATAAACATTAGAGAATTTTTCTCTTCCTCCCTCCCATCCCCTCAGTTAAGTCACTTTATTTGCTCATCTATGATTTCTTCTTCCTCATCTAGAGTTTCTCCTATGATCCATTTTCTCATATCTTTTACATATTAGGGAGAGAATACAATGTTTTCTTTTTTTGTAACTGACTAATCTCACTTAGCATAATGTCCTCCATTCCATTCATTTCTCTGTAAATAATATAGTTTTGTTTTCCTTTATGGATGAGTAAAATTCCATTGTGTATGTGTCCCATAAATTTGTAATCCATTCATTTGTTGATAGACATCTTGACTGGTGAATTATGCAGCTATGAAAATAGATATGCATGCATTAGGTTGGTAATTTGGTTCCCTTTCTTTTGGGTAGATAACCAGAAGTGGTATTGCTGGATCATATGGTAAGTACTTTCTCATTCTTCTGAGGATCCTCCATACAGTTTTTCAAAGTGGTTGCAGTAAGTTGCAATCCAACCAACAATGTATTAGAGTTCCTACTTCTTCACATCCCCCTCAGCATTTGTTGTTGTTTGTATTTTGAATGATTGCTATTCTGGTTGGAGTTAGGTGAGTCTCAGGGTAGTTTTGATTTGCATCTCTCTGATTGCTAATGATGTTGAGCATTTTTTCATGTATTTACTGGCCATTTGAATTATTTCTTTGAGAAATGTCTACTTAGTTCATTCACCAATTTAACACTTTCACTCAGAATATCCCACAAAAAAATAAAATACTTAGGAATAAACTTAAGCAAGGAGGTAAAAGACTTCTATAAAGACAATTATAAAACATTGAAAAATCAATGAAGACCTTAGAAGATAAAAAGATCTTCCATGTTCGTGGATAGGCAAAATAAATATCGTCAAAACGGCCATACTTCCAAAAGTGATCTACAGATTCAACACGATATACATTAAATTACCAAGATCATTCCTCACAGACATAAAAAAAATGTGTCCTTAAATTCATTTGGAACAACAAAAAACTCAGAATAGCCAACGTAGTTCTCAGCAACAAAAACCATGCAAGACAAATCACAATACCTGAATTTAAACTATACTACAAAGCCATAGTAATAAAAATAGCATGGTACTTCCACAAAAACAGATACATAGACCAATGGAGCAGAAGAGAAAACTCAGAAACAAAGCCACACACATTCAACTGATTTTTGACAAAGGAGCCGAAAACATACACTGAAAAAACGATAGCCTCTTCAACAAATGTTGTTGGCAAAACTGCTTAACCATATTAGAGAAAAGTGGAAATAAACCCTACTTTTTTACTATGCACAAGAATCAATTCAAGATGGATCAAAGACTTGGAAATTAGACCAGAGACCTTTAGGCTTCCTGAAGAGGGCATAAGTCTAACCTTGCAACATATAAGCACAGATAAAAGCTTTCTCAACAAGACCCCAAAGGCACAAGAAACTAAAAGGTGAATCAATATGTGGGATTGCATGAAACTGAAGAACTTCTGTACAGCAAAGAAAACTATCATCGACCGAGAACCAACAGAATGGGAGAAGATTTTTGCCACCTACTCCTCTGATAGAGGACTAATATCTAGAATATACAGAGAACTCAAGAAACTCAGCATATTTTCATTTTTCTATGTATGGTTAAATAGCTTTAACAACACCAGTTGTTGAAGAGGCTATTTTTTTTCCAGTGCATGTTTTTGGACCCTTTGTCAAAAATCAATTGAATGTAAGTATGTGGCTTTGTTTCTGAGTCTTCTATTCTGCTCCATTGGTCTATATATCTGTTTTTGTGGTAGTACCATGCTGTTTTTATTACTATGGCTTACCTGCTATGAGGCAAGAATGTATGTCAGGAGGTAAAGAAAATAGGTTTGGTAAAACCATAGTAGATTCTTACATATGGGGAAAGAATATTCAGATTAAATGTGAAAATTCAAGTTAAGGGAAATAAAATATCACACTCTTCCTTCCCAAAATAGTAATCACCCTCTGAAAGATTTACTTCAGACTTAATGTTGCTCCACATTTCACTAACTCCCAGGAGGTTCCTTCAACCTGCTAATTCTGAATACAGTGACTTTTGGGTTTTCCTGAATACCTCAAGGAAGTTAGGCAAGAAATCACACTTGTCTCAATTTATGTAGGTTGTAGCATTCTATATGCTGTAAAGTTATGCATAATTTGCTAGTTTTTAAAATGTAATTCTTTAGGTGTAAATATATATGAAATGATGAGTATAATTTTTTCAGGTCAATTATATGGTCATCATGAAAACTATGAAACAAGAAATAGTGACAGGATATTTGTACTATTCCACCCTTTTCCTTATGACATTTTGTCTTTTACTATAGTTATACAGAAAGAATATGTGTAGAGAAGAGATTTGATCATAATTGTTGAGTGATTCATTGTAATCTCAATAAAAATAGATATTAAAATATAAAGAATAACAGGTACACTTAAATAGTCCTTATTTTTTGTTTATTAAAATTACTGTTGGTAGTAGATGATACAGTAAGCAAAAACAATTCCCTATTATAGAAAGAAGCATTTACTAACAGTTAAATTGCAGTTACTATTAGAAAGTACTTGATGGATTTCACAGCAACAAAAACTTTTATTTTATTAGTAGGCATGCCATTAACACATTTTATACATTCCTTTTTTCCTAGAACTTAATAAAATATTCATCAAATATATAAAATAAACAATAATCTTAAATGTTCATAAAATAGTAGTGGCAAGAGATTAAAAATAATAATTTTAAAGAGAAATAATTTTGTTTGGATTCCCCCTTTTCATGGATATGTTTTGTATTTAAATTTTTATTTTATTATTCACATATTTCCATAATTTACTATTTCATTTTAAAGTTAAATTTGGGCCAACTGCTTCTTGTTTTGCATAATTCAGTATTAAACCATCAAATTTATCTCTCTGAAAAATCTGACAATATTATATATTATCCTTCTTAAAATGTCATTCGTATTTGGCCAGAGGCAGAGACTGTCAGTTACGAGGAAGAAAAATTATAAAAAGAAATAAGCTGTTTTCTACAAAATAGAAAACAAAGTGATTAAAGTACTTCATAAAATCACACCATTCATTATTATTTCTCATATCCTTATTCATTCTCTGAAAAAAATTTGATATTTATGGAAAGTACTAAACTGAAGCACTGCAGATAATAATATGGTCTTATAACACAGAGATAGAAGATGACAAATCACTGTTTTCTCTTTGAGATTGATGGTCTGTCAGTGAAACTGGAAAGATAAGATTGACTGGTCACTAAGGTTTAGAAACATTTCTCTCCTTTTCTTTCTTTTATTATCTCTCCATGGGACCTTTGAAGAGTTACTAAAACCCTCAGATTTTCTTGTCTACAAAAGGAGAGGAGAGAGAAAAGATAACTTAAAGTGGGATAATATCTGGAGCTTGATGGCTTTAATTCTGTTAAGCATTCCATAAGACCTCTTTATCTTATTGTCATCACCATCATCATTGTCATCATCATCGTCATCATCACATCATCTGTTCCCTATTAATGTAAGAGTTAGTTCTTTCCTCTTGCTTTTGTTTCAATCCTCTTTCTTGTCATTCTGTTACAGACCTTCATGACTCGGAGACATTTCCCACATTTTACAGCCATGTTCTTTCCCAAGAAGGGACCTTAGCTTGTATTATTCCCTCTGATGACTTGCACTCTTAAACTCAGATTACTGCTCACATGCGACCACCCTCAGGAGACATTTCCTCAACTTGAATTTATGTCAAAATCCATTTCCTCTTATTAGAACTCCCCATGTCCTCTTCTTGTCACTCATCCATTCATTTATTCACTCATTCAAATAATCTCAAATATTTTATTATATGCCATACACAACGTAAGTGTTTTAGGCACATCAATGAACAGAATAGGTAAAGTCCCTTGGCTTCTAGGGACTTATATTGTACAAAAATATGAGAGGTGGAGAAACAATCAATAAAATGTGAACATTTCCATATGCATTAATAGTATGTAAAATGAGTATAAAGCTATGGAAAATTATATTATTATAGAATTAGTATTAAAACATATAAATAGAATAAAATAAAATTTTGTGGTAAAAATTGAATGGATATACAATTTTCAAATAATAAAATAAAAATGTAACATTTTCTCCCATTACAGAACTTGGCTAAGTATTTCTGAAAGGGATAATAATTCTTAGAGAATTACTATGTCTTTTATGTTCTAGTGAATATATTTATAAGAAAATTTATAAATGTTAGTTAAAATATCATTACTTAAATAAGCTGAGTTATGGTATTAAAATAATTTCAATTAAAAATAAATTATAATAATTGGGTACCTAATCTTAAAAAAATTCCTTGAAAGAGAAATTTACCAAAGCTATTTTAAACCTGTGCATTAATGTGGGCTGGGTTATAGAGCTATTAAATCACACTGGCCAGGCCATATGATTCTAAATGCAGGATCTTTACATTGTACTAATTGATTCTTCTTAATTAATTTCTCTTTACTAAAATTTTAGACTCAACAATTAGTGTACTGAAGATACTTCCTGAAAATAACATGTAGGTACAATAAATGGTTATTTTTAATAAATAAATATAAAATTATCTTTTAACTCAGCCAAATTTTGGTAAAATTGATGACAGTTCCCTTGTATTTTTTATAAGTACTCACATTTTCAATCTTTTTCTAAAACAAATTGAGTTGAGGGTCATAAATAACATCCTATGAAGTCAAAGCACGAGACACTTTCCAAACAGAACATGCCTCAATGAAGCTCCAGACTTTTGTATGTAGGCATTCACCTGCTGATAAGCTTGAGAGACGCAAGATGGCTAGTCACCAGAATGCCTCCACACAGATGTCAGAGACTGTCTCTAAAGTCAACATATTAGGGAAGGAATAAGAATAGTGATAAAATAAGACCTTCAAGCCGGGCGTGGTGGCACACGCTTGTAATCCCAGCATTCGGGAGGCTGAGACTGGAGGATCACGGTTCGCAGAAAGCCTCCGCTACTTAGTGAGGCCCTCTGCAACTCAGTGAGATCCGGTTTCAAAATAAAGAATAAAAAATAGGGCGGGAGGTGTAGCTCGAAGGTCGAATGCCCCTGGGTTCCACCCCCAGACATGCAAAAATAAAAATAAAAAATAAAAAACTAAGACCTTCATCATATGTATTAAAGACGGATGTTTTTAGTACTGAAAAATTTGAACTTGTAACAAACTGAAAAGAATGATAAATTAAAAATAGTGATAGGTATCCTAATCCCACTTTAATACAATCTTTCTTTTGTTCTAACCTGAAAAGGGTTTTCTTAGCAGGCTTGGTGGCACACACACGCCTGTAATCCCAGCATTTGGGATGCTGAGATAGGAGGATTGCGGTTCTAGGTTAGCCTCAGCTACTTAGGGAGGCCCTTTGCAACTCAGTGAGGCCCTGTTTCAAAGTAAAGAATAATAATTAAAAAAAAAAAAAACAGGACTTAGGAGTGTGGCTCAGAGATAGAATGCCCCTGGGTTCCATCCCCAGTACTGAAAAAAAAAAAAAAAGGCTTTCTTTTATCTAGCTTACTACAGGTTCTAAGTGTCTATAAAACTAACATAAAAGAGTAATCAGCACTGGCACTATGGTGTATTCTATATCTGTAGCATGCTTATATCATGGTGCATGAAGCCAAGTAATACAGGCAAATGTCAGGTGTATGCCTTTAAGTGTTAATTTTAAACCAATTATTATTATCATTATTATTATTATTTCTTCATTCATTATTATCATTATTATTATTATTATTATTATTATTTCTTCTTCTTTTCTTTCTCTCTCTCTCTCTCTCTCTCTCTCTCTCTCTCTCTCTCTCGGTTGGTAGCAGGGTATCACGAAGTTCTGAGATTAGCCTGGGACTTGTGATTTTCCTGTCTTAACTTCCTAAATGCTGGGATTACAGTTGTGCATGACCATGGCTGGCTCCAATTATTAATGTTTTAGAAAAAAAATCACAGTTTAAGTATGAGCAGGCAATCTGATAAATTAATTTGATTTGTTCATTTAGTCTTAAAACATCTAGTAAAGTCCTGGTATGTCTCCATGTTCCTACATGTGTGTGGAGATGGGCTGGGGACAAATGAGGAAGAATTGGGATTTTGGAGGATGAATAGTAGATTTTAATAAAATGACACCATTTGGTTGGGAAAACTGTTGAGCTAAGGAACTGGGTAGGGCATCGCTGCAGTTCCTCCTTTTATTGTTTCTCCTTTCATGGACTCTTCTCTTTTTCTCTGGTATTTTCTTTATTTTTCCATAAACTGACTGCTGATAGTAAGAAATTGTGCTTTCTGGGATTTTAAAAACTCTATTCATCTTCACTGACTGATTTTCAAGGATGATTGATGAGACACCACAAAAGGAATAGATATTAAAACTCAGTATTACTAGTCATTACTTATTTGCTTTATGCTGACAGTTTATTTTGTACTCAATGAAACAAAGAAGAAAAATAGACATTTTCCCCAATCTTTTTTCAAGTCTTTTATCATTTATAGGAAACCCCATACCCTTAGGTAAATGGAATACTATTGATATCCTGCATACCTGTACAGACATATGTAAATGCATCTCTCCTTTTAGCTCCATTCTTAAGAGCATAATTAATGGAGACAATTATTGGGATCTCATCCCTATCAATGAGTGCTGCAGCTGCAGACAATTCCAAAGTTCTCACATTTTAGAATGCATGCAATCTATCATAGACACTAATATCTGCACTATCTGAGAATGTAATTTCTTATTATTTGCTATAATAATAGTGTATTTTTTGCTGGTTCTGCAGCAAAAGCTTTTCCTGGCATTTTCAGAGCATAATATTCTTGACTAATAGATATCAACACAGATATCGAGTTGGAGGTTTTTCTTTTAGAGGTTTAGAAGATTCTCAAGCATGGGTTCTTGGGCTCCATTTTAAGAACATCATTATGTTTTTCAGCTCACATAGTCCTTTAGAATTCAGTAAATGCTTCAGTCAGCGAGGATAACATTAAAAACAGTAGATATGCCATGCTGTGCCCTGAATAAAAGGCACAAATTTTTTATGGCCTCACTCAAATCATATATATTTACATTACTATTTCTAGTAATATTATAACTATAATATTTAGAAGGGATTTTTGCTTTACCTACTATTTCTAATTACATGTTTTATTCACAAAATATGAGAGACAGAATAAATCTTAAAAATAATAGCTAATAGGCTAGATGTCAGAGGCAATATTTAGAAAAATTCTGCCATGCTGATATGATTGTCCAAACCCAGAAAAATAAAAAGTAACCAATAAATGCAAAAATCACACACACACACACACACACACACACACACACACACAACACACACACACACACACACACACACACACACACACCAGTTCAAATAATCACTTTTACAATTTGAAACATATAGACTAATTGAACCTGGTATGCTATCTATTCACATGAAAAAAATGTGGGGGTTGGGGCCAAATCTACACAATTATTTGACTCAACTGAAAACTTGTAGGATATGCACAGGTTAGGGTTGGTTGTGTCCACATTTTTAATTTTCAATATAGCACTTCTTTGTTCTCTAAATTGGATTTATTATATAGACGTAAGCGTATTGTCTGGCAAGATCATGCCAGGGGTAGAATTTTCTCTAGCTTCCTTGACAAATGAGATTCATCTCTCTAGAACCCTGAGGTGAGTTCTGCCTGCAGCACGACTTCCTCTGCTGACCTCTAAACCTTGATAGGCCTGGGTCCCTGGGTTCCTGGAGAATGGAAACAGGTGGCTGGCACTCAACACTTATTATTACCTATTCTGTCTATTCTGCCTCGGGCAGTGTTTGTTTATTTGTTTTTGGTGGGCTTGGGAACTGGGGATTGGGCATACTTTCACTGTGCTATGCCCCCAGCCTTATTTAATGTCTAATCAGGGTATGCCAAAATTTCCCCAGCTGGCCTGAAACTCATAGGCCTTCTGTCTCAGGCTCCTGAGTACTGGGATTACAAGTGTGTGCCACCACACCTATCACATGTTGTGTTGATTTGTTATTGTCACCATTTATAGATTCAAAGCTCCCTGAGATCAGTTGCTGTTGCTTCTCTTCATTTTGAGCATCTATATTGAGAATGCCATTACAAAACGTAATGCTAAATATTGCATGTATTCCGCCGGGCGTGGTGGCGCACGCTTGTAATCCCAGCATTCGGGAGACTGAGACCGGAGGATGGAGGTTTGCGGAAAGCCTCAGCTACTTAGTGAGGCCCTCTGCAACTCAGTGAAACCTGGTTTCAAAAAAAAAAAAAAAAAATAGGGCAGGGGGTGTATCTCAGAGGTCAAATGCCCCTGGGTTCCATCCCCAAACACGCCAAAAAAAACCCAAAAAACAAAAAATGCATGTATTCAATGAGAATTGATGAATGACTAGCCACTAAGATAAATAAATGTATTAGATTTGGGGAAATTTAATAATTCAAAGACTGTGATAGTTGAATGTGAATTTACACCATCGTGTGTGTGTGTGTGTGTGTGTGTGTGTGTGTGTAACTGGGGATTGAAGTCAAGAGCATTCTACATCTGAGCTACACCCCCAGCCGTATTTTTTATTCTTTATTTTCAAACAGGATCTCACTAAGTTGCAGAGGCCTCACTAATTGGCTGAGACTATATGCAAATCGGCTTCCTCCTGTCTCAGTCTCCCAGTTACTGGCTTTACACTAGTCATTCTGGTTGCAATGACTATGGAAACAAGGGCTAGAAGATGAGGATACTTATGGATATTAAAAAATTGTGTGGCTTTAGGAGGATTAGTAAACAGTTTGTCCTGTCTCTCAGTTTGCTCATATGTAAAGCAAGATTAGTAATAATATCTTCTATTGGGCTGTTATTAAAAGTAGGTAAAACAATACTTATAAAAAAATTAAAACAGTGACGGCGCCATTATAAGCTCATGATGAAACTCTTTACCAAGATTTTCTTTAAATATATATTTACTTAGAATGTGTCACGTGACTTATCTTTTCCAGTATTGCTCTGGGGCCTTAGGGTCAAATTTTGTAAGATGTAATTTATTTTCAACCACAACTCCCATATGTTCATATGATGCTATACCATCTGTTTCAATGTTACATTTCTATCTACTGGTATTTTACTTACATGAGTATACTTTGATTGTCCTGCAGTATTGTGGGCATGTCCATTGTTAATTTTTATTGTTGCTCTAATAATGAGTTATAGAAATGAACAATGTATTGTTTGCTAAAGTCATTTTAACTACATGTTATTATGAACTGAAAAAATAATTTAAATATAAGCTACACACTCAACTTATGTGGTTAGAAAATTTTTTTCTATGGTTCTGTTTTTGCTCTTCTTAATTATACCACTACTATTATGTCATTTTGATTCTCTGGAAAAAAATTTGAGTAAATTATGAAGAGATAACTGGCAAACCAGCCCTGGCAGACACAACAATAGTGAATCTTGGCTTGTAAAATTCCTAGGACAGCCACAATTCTTTTTCATAAACAATGGCACAAGAACTGCCTGGAAGCTGTCCAGAATGTGATAGAAAGATCACTGAGCAATAGTGTCAGGAGAGTGAACTTCCCATAATGGACAAATCTGGCTCATTCAGTTAATTCAGAAAATTACAATAATAGCACTGGCTCAATTTTCAGATCTCTGAAACACAAGGGCTATCCTCTATACGCTTTTGATACTTTTCACCAACAAATGACACAATAGTTAGGTATTCCATTTTGTTTTAGGGACAATGAAAGCGTTAAACTCTATCTTCAAGAAACACACAGAAGAAGGATGCAATGGAATAGATAATTATATTGCTGTGCACTAAAAGTTATGATGGTTAATCACAGGTTTTTTTTATAAACAAGGAAAAGGAGGATGTACTCTAATCTCAGAGATGAGTAAGTACTTCTCTGAGAAGGCAGGGCAATCCTGAGTCTTGAATAGTGGATGTGTATTAATAGTTAATAATGCATGTGAGGTAGGACTAGAGAAGTCTTTCTGGCAAAGGAGCCAGAATTCTCAGAATTCGCAAAGGCTGGGGCAACATGTCACATTCAGGTATTTCTGATAATTCAGTCGAGATAGAGCCCAGGGTGCCCATAAGTCACGGAGGTTCCAGGTGGAGGCTGTAGAGAGAATCCAAGGATGCATGGTGTTAAGTTAAATGTTTATCTCCTGACAATAATGAATAATTGAGAAGTAATTTTAAACATGGAAACGTCATAATAGCAATTGTATTTTGAAAAAAATAATCATTGGGAAGAAGGAGGAGGAGGAGGAATAATGAAAGGACTTACTAGGGACAGGGATTCCTGTTATGTGTCTTCAGGGTAGCTAGGTGAAAAATGATGAAGTTTGACACAAGACTTCAGCAGCAGAGGTGAGTAGAGAGGACAAATGGATAAATATTACAGGAAGAGAATGTGTAGGAATTGGGAACTAAATACAGAAGATGTGGAAGTTATTTTTTCTGTGTGGCTGGGATGGTGACCTTTCCTGAGGAAACAGTTAAAGTATGTTGGAAAAAATGAATTTTAGTATAGAACAGATTTAGTTTAAGGCGATTGTGGGTTGATAGTAGAAGGCATCCATTGAGGAATTAAACTTATTTGTCTAGCTACCAGAAAATAATCCCTCCAAACTTATCAAAAATATTACAACTTTATTTAAAAATATTAATTATTAAAAACTTTATAGTGTTAACCACATGCTGACCATCAGTCTAAATTTGAATAATTGTATAAAAGAATATTAAACACTTCCTGTATGTTTTGCTCTCATTTCAACGAAGTAGCTCATTAACTCAAACAGAGCATAAGCAATGTCTCATAACTAGTATATAAAACAGAAAACCAGAAATTTTTAAAAAATTGAATTTTTAAATATACTTTAGAAATCATCTCAATCCAGATGAAACTGCTATTCTTTCAAACTAGAGGTTCCTCTTTGGTCTCTCCTGTCAACACCCTGTTTTCTCTGTGTGGCTTTCAGGGTTACCAAAGATTGCTCATACCTTGGATGACAGGGACAAACATGACACCCAGGACTCCTCTGGCTTTAAAGTCAAATGGATCCAGATAATAGTGTGTGGACAATGACACACTTATTTCATGAATTTACTTTAAACATCCTCTATGTTTATTTCCATTGCCCTTCAATGTGACAAGAGAAAATACATAGCAATCAATTTGCTTTCCTTCTCATGATGTTGACCCTTAATTATTTCATTAAATTTTAATACATTTATAATCTGGAAGTTAAATAATCTCATTTATGTATGTGTAAAAGTCATGAACCTAAATCATTTAAACTCTATGGATACCCTGAAAGATTTAATTAGAACTATGTAGAGAATGAAAAGTCATCATAGGAATGATTTATTAATTAATATTATTTGTTTCCATAACAATGTCCATGACAATTTATATGATGCAAAATACAGTTTGAACGCAGATGACAAATGTGTTCTAATTCTTTCTCAAACCTTCATGAGATTTGTGATATGCCCTCTCATGGAAGATGTTGTAATCTGTATCACACATAGCATCGATTCTAAATTCCCTATTTTAATACTCAAAAAAATCTTTCTAACTTTTCAGTCTGAGGATGGACATAACACTGTGAGGTCCGGGGGCTGGTGTCCTTCTCAGCTTGCTCCTTTCCACACTGGTGACTCTCCCCAGCAATGTATCTTATTGGCACATAGTTTCGAAGTATCTCAAGTCACAATATTTAGCTCAATTTTTCTTCTTCACTGCAAACATCCTATTCCTTAACATAATTAATGATTTCTAATTACCTTCAATGCTTAATTCTCTGGCTCTCCCCCTCATCATATACACATATCTGCGCCCCAAGCAACCTGTTAGGGTGATGGTGAAGAGAATGTCCGGGCATGAGCAAGAGGCAGGGGCTACATTTTGCCCATCGGTAAAGGAACATTGCTGTTTTTCTGAAGTCCTAATAGTAAATTGCAGTAGATACTACCATTTGTGAATGATTAAGTTCAAAGAGGTTTATATAACTTGCCAAAACCCCATCTGCTTTTAATGGGGAGCTAGACTTGAACCCAGATTTGCCTAGAATGTGTTATTCCTCTTACTTATGGCCATATAATAGGCTTATAACAGGTATTAGCTTTAAAGGCAGAGTGATATTGTTTACATTACAAGGCTGCTCTTCCAAGCTGTATAAACTAATTTATTAGACATTTTATAGATTCTTTGTTTAGTATTGAATGCCTTATTACAGATATTGGTGAGATCAAAGACCTTAGTCCTGATATCATAAATATCATCATGTTAAAAATAAGAATCCTGAACCACGGGGCATGTAGGCAGCTTGTTCATGATCATATAGTAAGAGATGCAGCTGTATGCCCACCTCAGGCAGTAATCCTGCTCTCAGAATTACTATACTAATTTCATGTGTCTATGGCAAAGTAACATGGCTTCTCCAAACAGCAACAGTTCCCTTGTGTTTAAAATAGATGTAGGAGACCAGGTCGGCTAGTGGATGCCTGTAACCCCAGTACTTGGGAGGCTGAGATAGGAGGATCGCAGTTTCAAGGACAGACTCAGCAAGTGGTGAAGACGCTCAACAACCTAGTAAGACCCTCTTTCTTTCTTTCTTTCTTTCTTTCTTTCTTTCTTTCTTTCTTTCTTTCTTTCTCTCTTTCTTTCTTTCTTTTCTTCTTTCTTTCTTTTTTTTTTCTTTTCTGCAGTAGTGGGGATGAAACCCAGGGGCATTCTACTTCCAAGCTACACCTCCCAACCTATTATTTATTCTTTTTTTTCTTTCTTGAGCTACTGGGGATTGAACCTAGGAGCATTCTACCTTTGAGCTACACTCCCAGCCCTAATTATTTGTCTTTTAATTTTTGAAATAGGGTCTCACTGAATTGTGAAGGGCATCTCTAAGATGCTGAGGCTGTCCATGAACCATGATCCTCGGGTCTTAGCCTACCAAGTTCTGGGGTTACAGGCATGAAATTCAAAGGTCTTCTTTAGGTCAGCTTATAATTGACTTGCTGAGAGATTAGCACAGATGTACTCCTGTAACTCCAGTATTAGGGAGGCTGAGACAGGAAGATCACAGGTTTGAGGACAGCCTCAACAATGTAGTAAGACTTTCAGTAACATAGGGACAACCTGTTTCAAAATAAAAAGGGCTGGAAGTATAGTTAGGAGGTAGAATGCCCTGGATAACACACACACACACACACACACACACACACACACACACACACACACACACATTACTAAATCTCAGAAAAGAACTAAGCTGTAACTCTTGGTCTCTGCATTGGATGCTGGGATACACAAGCATCCATCACTATGCTCAGCTTTTTTTTTCTTTTTCTTTTTCTTTATTTTGAAACAAGGTCTGAGTTGCTGGGGGCCTCACTAAGTAACTGAGCTGTCCACAAACCAGATTCCTCTTGTCTCAGTCTCCTAAATTTTGGGATTACAAGCATGCACCACCATGTCCAGGTAAGACCCTGGTTCAAAACAAAACAAAACACAATTAAATTAAAAGAGCTAGAGGTGTACCTCAGAAGTGGAATGCCCTTTGGTTCAATCCCCAGTAACACACACACACACACACACACACACACACACACACACACACACAGGATTAAGGATTAATTGGGGTGAGGAGCCAGGTAAACATAATAACTTGTACTTATAGTAACTAGATAAATATTTTTGTGATCATTAGCATTTTGCTTTGTTTTTAGACTTGTGATCAGGGAATCGATATTTTTATTTCACAGAAAATAGTTCTCTGCATAAAGTTCTTACCGCATAAATACTCATTGGTTTCATTATTCAATGTTAGATGTTTTGACACATGATTTAGAAAAAAAGGTGTTGTCAAATGTCAACAGATATATCAAAGTAGTATCAAAGTATTTTAGGTTGAAGACATATTAAATGATGGAGCCTTGTTTTAGGCTACCAGATGGAGTAGATCTCAGTATGAGAGAAATTCCCTTAGATTTGACATCTACTTAATAGCAGTAAAAAAAAAAAAAAATGTAGTCTACTGCACAATCTACTTACTTGTTTTTATCATATTTGCCTGTATTATTGTAACTTAACTATATTTTGGACTTTGGCCCATCATTTATTATTATTACCCCCTTTATAACATTCTGATATCTAAATTTGCTTTCAACCCCTATGCACTAATAAAAGCATATTAAAAATAAAACTGCTATAGACAGAGTACCTGATAGGCTTAGGACACCACTGAAATCTCCCATTGTTTGTGATTCCATATTAAGATGGAGTTCATTTTTAGCGGGTGGCAGAGTACTAGAGAAGTTGAAACAGGAGAATTGCAGTTTTGGGCCAGCGGCAGCAATTTAATGAGATACTCAGCACATTAGAGACATCCTGTTTAAAAGTTTAAAAAGGAGGAGAGCAAAACTGGAGGTGTAGCTCAAAGATAGGATTCTTAGGTTTCAATCCTAGTACAAAAATAAGTCAGTAAATAAATAAATAAACAACAAAAAAAATAAAGAAAGAAAAATTTTGGAATCAGCCCCTTGCTGAAAGTTAAATTTACTTTGTCTCCACCTCCAAATCCTGGTCAGCTCCCTGGAAATGTATCTATAGGGGCAAGGAGGATAAGGCCAGAGTGTGTGGCTGAATCAGTACATTCCCTTTGGAAAATAATGAAGAGCCTGATGTTGGCAAGACCATGATAGCATCCAATGGGAATAAAAAGATTCCTAGGATGAAATCCGAAGGTATTCTTTAGATCAGCTTATAATTGACTTGCTAATAGATAGAACCAGGCATGGTGATGTAATCCTGTAATTCCAGTATTAGGGAGGCTGAGACAGGAGGATCCCAGGTTTGAAGACAGCCTCAACAATGTAATAAGACTTTCAGTAACATAGGGAGAACCTGTTTCAAAATAAAAAGGGCTGAAAGTACAGTTAGGAGGTAGAAAGCCCTGGGTAACACATACACACACACACACACACACACACACACACACACACACACAGGAAACATGACTAAATCTCAGGAAAGGACTATTCTGTAACTCTTGGTCTCTGCATTGGATGATGTCCAGCAGTATTTTATTTAAAAGGACATTAAAGAAAAATGGACTCAACTTCATATCCGTGAACTCAAGAAATTTAATTGAAGAGTAATCATTTGTCAGAATTCACTCAGCAGTTACTAAGGGTGAGAGAAATCATATCTGGAAAAAGAAATTTAATTGAAGAGTAATCATTTGTCAGAATTCACTCAGCAGTTACTAAGGGTGAGAGAAATCATATCTGGAAAATAACTGTTTTAATTACAAAGACAGACTAAAGAAAATTGGGATAAAATTTTCCACAAACCTCTCTCTCTCTCTTTTTTTTTTTTTTTTCGGTGATACTGGGGTTCCTAGAAGCCCTTCTGCCTCCGGGCTACACTCCCAGCCCTATTTTATACGTTTTTTATTTTTGGAAACAGGGTCTCCTAGGCCAGCGCGCCTGGCTGCGAACCTGCACGATCCTCCTGTCTCCGCCTCCCAAGCGCGGGGATTACAAGCGTGCGCCACCACGCCCGGCTTCCACAACCCTTTGGAACTCGCACTCTGTTTGCTATCCTAAAAGCCATCTCCTTCCCCCATGATGAGCGTGATACTTTGACAATAGAACTTTTTTTTTTTTTTTTTTGGAATAGCAGGAAAGAAGTTTTGATGACTTGAAAAATAATCCTTTTCATTGTAAATTGTTCATTCCTGTCCCTAAATGACTCGTTTTCAGAAAACTTTGATTAGGATGAATTAGTCTCACAGACTTTATTACTTCCTGTGGTACATTCACAAGTTTGTTTCTAAACCTGTGAAGCTAAGAAGGGTCCTGCATCTATGGAATTGCCCCCATGGTGATTTCCATGGCTTTCAATCTGTTAATCATTTTCATCTACACTGGAGTCATCAAGTCTTGCTGTGCACAAGATTCACCTCTGCTGCAGTTAAATACCTCGATTCATGGTTACCCTTGCGGAAGCAGTGAGGGGCTGATACATTCTTATTCACAAAACCCTTCAGCTGATTTTGATGCTGCATTTTCTATGCCTTTTGAAATACTATAAGGTCATATTTAAAGGAGAAGAGTACTCTGTTAAATCAGTGATCACTTCTCAGCCATTCGTGTAAATAACAACTTTTAAAAAATAGACAGTCATTTTCTTTTTACAACAGAGCCACAAAAGCAGCATATTCCTGCCTCAGGATTGGGTTTCATCCAGAAACAAGTCCTCAGAGCACTTGATGAACGTCTGGTGATGAAAACAAGGGTGATACGACTTTGTGACACCAAATGGGAATGACAGCCGTAGTGTTTGGCAACTGAGTATCAGAGACTAAATTAGAAGCAAATTAGTGAGGACAGTCCCTCTCCTTCATGCATATCTACTACTAAATCAAAAGAAGGTACCCGTGATGTTCTTCAAATTTTCCAAAGAAAAATAACACTGATTAAGTAAAATAGTATAATCATTATCCCCACAAGGGAGGATGCATGCTACATTTTGTATAGCTTCTTTAGTAACGTCTTGAACACAATGATAAAAGGAGTTTTCGATCACTTTTGGAAAAAGTGATGTTACTTAAAATATCTCACAAAGAAGAAATCAAGGACTTAGTCACAAAAAATAAGAAATTGGATGCTTCCCCTAATATGTGAAAGCTAGGGAGAAAGGGGTAACAGGAGGAACTGTAGATGAAGAAGGAGATCCTATAGAGGAGTAAATAAGGCGACCTACCTGAGGGGATGGGAGGCGGGGTAAAGGAAACTCTCTAAAGTACATGATGTACTTAAACAAACATATCAGAGTGAATCACTAAGCCCAGCGTGGGAAGGAGGAATGGGGAGGGAATGGGGCGAGAATTTGATAAGAGCTAATGGTCTGATGTGTCCCATTAAGATGTGTGACTACAATGCACCAATAAAAAAATTAAAAAGAAATCAAGGACTTACATAATATAAATGTCATTATTTACTTTGAGAGAAATACTACAGAGTTAATTTATATGGATTTTGAATATTATATTGGTCTAGGAGGAAAGGAATAAGACTGAAAGGGACACAAAAGTTCCCAGGCAAACTGTTGGTTTCTCAAACAAGGATAAGGTATGGAGAAGTACGCTGTTATGAGCCAGGATCGGGAACATGTTCTAAGTGGTGGTAGACAAGATTTTAAGATCATGCACTAGCAAAAGCAGCCCAAAAATTAGAATCTCATAATGGTGACTTTTGTAACTATCCTTCAGCTTTTCCCTGAAAAAATTTTTGGCATTCATGGTGCCTTTAGGTGATCTAACAGTGAGTATTTATATTAAGATGCAATCCTGTCCTATCTGCAAAATTGATAATTAAATGAAGTCAGATAAACAACATGTTTATGGATGTTCATAGTAATTTATGATGCAATAAATAAGTAGGTTAAGGGGAAACAGAGAGGAACAGAAAGAAAAAGTAAAATATAACTTTAATGTAAGAATCTGAGTTAAAGTGCTTCAACCTTCATTTCAACTTCCTCAATACCTGTCTTTTTCAGGCCTGTCTCTTCCGAATTCCTGGGAAATTTGTAGATCCTAGATTTAACTAAAATAAACTATAATTGCCCTGTGTATTGTTAACAAGACAGATATAATACCTTGAGAAACAAATAATGTAGGACACTCTCCATCTTATCTGTTAATTATATAATAATGACTTCGATCAGCCTGAGGACCTTAAGGATGACCAGATCACCCTAAACTGTTGCAGGGACTACTAGACTGAGGTCATCCTTACCTACCTTCTCTAGCCCACCTGTCATGAAAGTCCCTTCCAATAAAATATCCCTGAATTCTCCAAAATGTATCTTCCTCTGAGACAACCCACATTTCCCCTTGAATGTTTATTTTCTACTTCCCAAAATAAACCTCCATCTATGTCTCTGGCACATGCTGATTTTTTTTCCTTTCATATTAGCCAAGGACCCTAGAGACCCTGAGTTTCTTAGTTAAGGTACGAACTTGTAACCCCCAACATTAGTACACAAGCGATGGCCAACTGCTTGGTTACATAACACACAGGCTGAAGCATAAGCTGACCAGGAGGTTTTGCACAATAATATATTTATAGTATAAATAAGTGTTTACACTTTAAAAATCACTGAAAAAGACAAAGTTCAGGATATCAAAAATTATTCAAGCTCTCTGAAAGTGCAGCCATCAATACAAGGAAATCCATCAATACAAGGAAATATTGAAACGGAAAACAAGCAGAAGCAGTATGCCTCCCCAGACTGTGCAGACCCTGTCATCAAAGCTAATAAACATTTATTGCAAAAGATTATTGGGAAGCTTTCCAGAGCAGTTTTCTCTCAGGGAAATATATACTTACAGGAACTATAGTTTAAAGGAAACTCTATTGGCCATCATATTTTAGGCTGAGAAATGACCGATAGGGGACAGTGCAAACAGAGGCACTTATGAAACAAGAAGTTGACATTTGACAGCCATTTTATTACACCTTCAACATATTGAAGAAATAAATCATGAAGGTTGTAAAGATTTTGAGTTTTTGAAACCCCAAGCTTGGGGCAAGGGAAAGCGTAGACCTATGCAGACTTAGAAGATGAATTCTCAGCCCTGGATATATTCGAACTGCTCTAAGCATTAGCAAGGGCCCAGCAATGAAAGGTCTCCCAGGCTGCGCCAGGAGGAATGACGAGGACAATAGCTTTTGACTTCACAGAACTGTTGGAAAATTAGCAAACATAGAAAAACATGGTTTTATTACTGTACTCCTGCCCTCTGATACTTAATGTATTCAACATAAACTTTAATTATAATCATGGAGTTTTGCTTTTCCATGATCTGAACTCTGAAAAAAAATCCTCTTTTTTTTTTCCTTATAATGAAAGTTAGTTACATAAATAGATATAAGCATCCAGGGGAATTGTACAAATGTGGGGTGCCAATGGGGATTATTTGTAGAAAGAGTACATTGAGTTATCTATTTATTAATGCAAGAAGGATGTCTAACAAAAAGAAATGGTTATTCCTATTAGTTATAGCCAGTGTTTTTTCCTCATGACTTTTCTTGTTCCCTAATATATTGTTCTAATCAGCAGACCTATTTTCTGCCCTCTTTGATACCACGATCTTACTTATTGTTTGAGTTAAATCACAGAAGCCTCTAGCCTTTAGCTTTTCCAATGTGAGGCACTATATATAAAATGAGTTACTGCAAATAAGACAAGGGCCAGTGCCATAAACCTGTCAACCTCATCTCCAGGATTTTCATTCCAAATAGCACTACACACTTTCTCACTATTGCTTCACATTGAAAAAGGGCAAGCCTCTGTTACAGCTGCATTTATGAATCTCATGTTTCAACACATTCTCCATAATGCAAAGGAATTGGGGATATTAAGCATGGATCATTTTGAATAGTTTTTCTTTTTGGTGAAGAGACAGCCATCACGTTTGTGCTTTTGTGTGTGTGTGTGTGTGTGTGTGTGTGTGTGTGTGTGTGTGTGTGTTTAATATGTACTTAGTCATTTGACCTTCACTATTTAGTTAGCATAAAATGCATAACAGGTTTAGCATTAGTTTAAGATCTGGTGATACCACCTGCAGCTTTCCACATTCCACCTAGGAATATCAAACAACCAAGAGGCAGCAGAAGTTATCTTCTCTATCAATGGAGATAACTTTTAAAAGACTGACACTTTCTTTATTGCTTATTCTCTAAGACAGTGCCAGATGTAGCAAACAGCTTGGTCCAAGAAACTAGACATAAAAATTAATCAGAAGCCAAACATCATTAAGAGAATTTTTGTTTGTTCTACTTGGGCCATTCCAAATAAAATATTAGATCTTCTGGATCTGTAGAAGACAGCAACACACAATGAATAATTAATAAGAACTCTATCAAGATGATTTCCTTTTTGGTATAGCTATGGTCATTAACTATCCCAAACTTAAAATACTAATTAAAAGGAGAAAAAAACTGAGATGAGTAGTGTCATAGGAGACAAGCATTTTCTTGCCATGTAAGATGTCTAGAATCACAAACCTTATTGTAGCTATGTTGACAGTAATGTGAGACATTGTTTTGTGTTTTGATATTTTAAATTAAAATAATATGTGAATGTTCAATGACACAAAATTTACCTTTGGACCTATATAATGAGTAGTTAAGTGACTGACATAAGAAGACTAGGTGTGAATTATTAACCCCAAGAATAAAGATTATATATTCTGCTAATCAAAAAGTAGCCCAGCTTTGGCTTTACCTGGGATCTCCCTGCAAAGCAGCATGGTGTTCCATACCTATAATCCCATTACTTTCACGGCGAAGACAGGAAGATCTCAGGTCCAAAAACAGCCTTGTGAAACCGAAACCTAATAAAACCCTATTTCAAAGGAAAAAAGGGGGGATGGTAGTATAGCTTAGAGATAGAATGCCTCTCTGGGTTCAATCCTCTCAATCTTTAGTAATGAGAGAGAGAGAGACAAAGAGAGAGAGAGAGAGAGAGAGAGAGAGAGAGAGAGAGAGAGAGAGAGAGAGAGAGAGAGAATGCAAGCAAGAAGAAAATACAGACATTAAGATTCCAGAAGAACTACTGAATTGGAATAGATTTTTTTTTACCAAAAGATTAAATACATGTTGAAATTTGAGATGCACTATCTTATTTTTGGATATTGTGGATGTGAATGTACAGGACACAGACAAATCATTCAAAAAAACCATACTGCCATTGAAAATCACCCTTGTAAAAAAAAAAATAATAACTATGCCATTGTTCTTTTTCTTCTCAGGAACAACTTTTCTCCAGTATTCAGCATGGCTATTTATCCTCACTGGTCTCACACCAAGGATAAAATTGTATGGAGGCTGGAGGATAGAGAAATATATGGGAATCAAATTTTTATCTATACTTTTTTTCAAATAAGGATGTCATGACAATGTTCTCAGAATAATAAGAGTTATTGCTAGTATTTTATTGAGCTCATAAAATGTGCAAGCTTTTCTTACAAAGGTTTTATAGGCATCATCTCATTTATCCCATAATGACACTATGACATGAGTATGACTATTCTTCTAATTCATAATGAGTTTCAGAAACTTTAAGTAAATTACTTAAGTCATACAGCTAGCATGGTACAGAACCAAAATTTATACAACACAACCACTATGTTATTCTTGTTTAAAATGTAGCATTCACATTACAGGAATTTGATACTAATAAAACGAGCAATATCAAAAGTAAATATGAATTATCATGGACAATATATACCTCAGAAATTGAACCAAGATAGCATCATTTCTTTAGAAATAGAATGAAAAACATAATTAGTGGTTCACTATCATCTCAGCTTATCTAAATCAAGTCATCATCTTGAGTTAGTTGGGTTCCAGTACTTAGAGGATTTTTTAAAAAAACTGATGATGCACAGCCGGGCATGGAGGCGCACGCTTGTAATCCCCGCGCTTGGGAGGCAGAGACAGGAGGATCGAGCAGGTTCCAAGCCAGCTGCGCGCCTGGCTTGGGAGATCCTGTTTCCAAATAAAAATATAAAATAGGTCTTGGAGTGTAGCACGGAGGTAGAAGGGCTTCCAGGAACCCCAGTACCACCAAAAAATACAAAATAAAAAATAAAAAAAATAAAAACTGATGCACAGCTATTTTATCCCCTTTTTGAACTTCTATAAATATTTGTTAGCTAAAATTAGTTTGGTATTAAGCTAATTTGAATGTTCTATTGCCATAGAAAGCGTAATTTCTCTAGCTGCAGTATGTGGTCCTTGTAGAAAGGGGAAGTATTTTTTTTTTATTTCAGAGTGTATTTTATGTATCCTGCCTTTAGTTTTTGTTTAAAATGCTTCTTGATCACTTAACTAGGATCTGGACAATTTTAGGCTTTGAGTGATGCTCAAGAGTAGATTCATAATTTGAGGTATGTCCTCCCCAAGTAAGAAATAAGCCACAGTTAACATTATCTCATGGGCTAGGAGACCATCTTGGAGAACTTCCAAAAAGTTTATGTGATAGACAGTTAAGCTTAAATCTCAGGCTTAATTTTATTTGTTAATTGAAGTTTATAACATAGAGTATTAACAAAGTAACTCCCTTGACAAATGTGTATATATATATATATATATATATATATATATATATATATATATATTACATTTCACAGACAAATCAAATTTAGACCTAGAAATAACTTTAGAAAGAATATCATTCCAAATCACTGAATGAGAAATCAAAATTTAAAAAGTAAGCAAGATGCTCAAGAAAGAAAAACAAAATTCATGTTAGAATCAAGGTTTCTTAGTACCAAGCTAGCAGATCTAATTGTGTTCAGAGAATATTACCCAAGAATTTAGCATTGGGATCAGAAAAATGCTCTGAGAGAAGTAGCAATGTCTTTATAGCATTTTAGACGCATAGAATTCCAAAGTCAGAGATACCACCCTCCTGAGGTTACTGGGATGACACAGGTGGGCATTTTTAGCTTCTGGTGCAATTGAAGGTATTTAAAAATAAGAAGACAGTGGAAGCACTTGGATGGGGGTAAAGGCTCTGTGTAAGATTGTCTTAAAATTTTTTTTTGAAAAATGAAAAGTGAACCAATAAATTTGAAAATCTATGAGGGTATTGTGTGTGGTGCCCACTATAAAGCTAAAGTCAATCACTTGATTGAATCTAATGTTAATTCCATTAGGGAAATCATTAATACATATCCAAAGCTTTTGAAACATGGGCATATGTAAACAGAATGAAATTAACCTAGGTTTTACCAATGAAATTCAGAAAAAAGTGAATGAACTAAAATACAATGAACATAAATTGCATTCACTGTACATGATTCAGAAAGAATATCATTGATAACTGGCAATCAAAATTGATTTAGATTTAGTATTCCATAAGACTCCAACATGAGAAAAATATCATTATTCCCTGTGTAGTAAGACAAAGATCATTATGGTGGATTGTGGATGCCCAGAATATTTTGATTCATTATAATAGCAAATGAATAGTTGAATATGTCTTACCCATAGCAAATACATGTACATATTCATTTGACATATAACAATAACTGTTACTGAGATATTATAATTTCTCCTTTATATATAAAGAAATAGATTTCAAATGTGGTAAGCTAGCAGTGTCACCTAACTTATTAAAAATTGAGGTAACATTGGTTTCAAGTTTACCAAATTAAAGAACTCTCAAGCACTGTATGGTGGTTTATTCCCTGCCTCCTTGAGACACTTCGAAATTGTTATCTTTTTATTATAAAGGTTTTGCAACTATTTTCATTAGATTCATATGTAATAATCATCCACAAAAATAGACTAGTCTTTCTCAAACTTTTAAACTTTCAAACTCTTTTGATCCCTATATACAAATTTATATACAGAAAATCCATAACCCTCTTATCCATAAAAAAAAAAACAGCCAGTGAAAGAAACAAAACTCTTTTGTCAGGATTTTTATGCTAAAAATGAGGACTATATCACAAGTATTTAGTATTATTTGTGGGTCCCTATGCAGACCTTGGAGTTATGGGTGGATTAGAAAAAAAATTTCTGGGTGCTATATTAAGACATCCTCTCGCATTATTCCCTCAAAAAATGAAAATAAATTTATATATTTTGCTTCGAGAACTATAAGAAGAAATTCTCCAAAATGACCAGTATATTCCAATTAGAAATAAAACATCACATTTCTTTCTTCTCTCAGTGTTCTATATCTCTCTACTTCTGAGGCATGTCATTAGTCTCTGCTCTGTATTATCTCTATACAGATCCTCAGGTACTGAAAATATATATTAACTTTATTTTCTGCAGTCTAATAACATAAGACTCATGAGTCCTAATACTCTATTCTAAATACATACTAGATTATAATATTGAATATATACTCTCAAATATATATATATACATATATTTAATTTAATATGTATATATATGTATATATATATATTTGAGGCTCAGAAACTGATAAATTACTCTTTCCTCGAAGAGAGCCAGTGAATTGGTGAGCCCCCAAAGACTCAGACCATTAGCACAAATTTTCTATCAGTCTAGACTATTAAGAAAAAAACTGGGGGAAAGGTTTTTTGAAGTTCCAGTTCTCAAAAATATTCATCTTATAATGGTCACATGTTTAAAGATAGGTTAGTAATATAGTGTCAACTGGATACATGGAAAGATAAAAGGAAATCTGACATGCAAATGAGAATTTAGAGTGTCATAGAAAGGATTGCTTAGACAACGTCATTTTAACTCAAGTATGATCTAGAAAATGTCGAGAGTGCATGGCTCTCCCAAAATGAACTTTATTAATAAAAACTAATTGTTGTTCTTTTTAAAGGAAAAGGCTAGGCACAAAGCAAAGTTAGTGGCATAATGAAGAGATAAACCTGACAGTAATGTATTTTCTTCCCTTAGGATTTTAACTAGAGCATGGAGCATAATTTACAGCAAAAAGACCTGAGCCAAATCATACAAATTATTACTGGAATCACGCTTTTGTTAAGAGATAAGTTGTTCAGTAAATGTTAGTAGATGTGAATAAAAAGAGATAATATAGTTTATAGACTTGACATCATTATATAGCACAATCTAGTAGGGAAGTTGGGCTAAAATAAGACTTGTCATTTTTTTTTCTAAAACTTTACTCTCAGCAAGCCATCAAAAACCTTCAGCTGTTAAGAGTGTTGAGCAATGTCAAATGATTTGCCCAGCTCCACTGGTAACCTCTGGGCTTAAAGAAGTAGGTAATCTCAGATTTATATGCAGAAAACTAAGACACGAGACCCACTCATTGTCTTTTTATGAATCCCTCCATAATAATATGCTTCAGTTAGAAATACAACCTAGTGACTTCAAATATAACTTTTACTTGAATTTTATTTTTATAGTACAGCTTCCTCTTTAAATATTATAGCATGAAATTATATAGTTCTTGAGTGACAAACTAAACAATTAACAAATAATGAAGACTCAACACTTTTACTCAAAATCAAGGTTTATAAACTTATTTCATTGTGTTTCTAAAGAGACAATGATACAAAGATAAAATTGCAAATATGATACATCAGTAAGTCAAAAAAGGGCTATTAAAAAAGACAATAGAAATAACAACTGCGTACCCTCAATAGGTGGAAGTTGAGATTAGTGGGAATTGATAGGGAGAGTGAGGCCTCAACTGAATGTTTATTTCTCATTACAAAATGAAAATATCTTAAAAATAAAGGTGTATTAAAATATGAAAAAGGCACTTCACAGATTTAAAAATTATATCTAGAGAAGCTAAGGTGTTGGATCAGGACTGACAAGCTCAACAGTAGTGGTCCTGGAATATAAATAAGATTTCATGACTTCCCTACTACTCAGTCAGTAATTTCAAGTGGATGATCTCCACAGGTGGTCACAAATTTTAGAAAAGAAATAAGTAGAAGCCAATCAGATTTGCTGAAGAAAAAGTAATTTTAAGCAGAGGTATTGTTGGCATCTTTCTAACTACAGAAATCTTAATTCACCATAAAGTTATATCAGAATATGTGATAAACTAATAAAAACATTTTAAAGCATTGGTTTCAAGTTAGAATAATGCATAACCTTTTCAGATGAAAGTTAAGTGCATTTATTATTGTTGAATAGCTTATTCCCCTGACTACAGTAGTTCTAAGTAATGTACATTTTGGAGGTGACAAATCTCTTTTTACATCCTATTACTAAGCAGTGCACATTTCAGTCAGAATAACAGGGAAATTAAATAAAGAGATGCAATTTCAGACAGAACACTGTGCCTGAGATCAGTAGATGGCTGGCAGGTCCCCATAAAACATTTAAAGAACACTATAGCAATATGATTTCTGGAGCAATATTCTCCTGGGTTCATGTGATGTTTTTCACTATAAAGATGCCTTTTACAATTAAGTTCTGAAAGAACAATGGTCCCTATAAAAGCACTTTCATAAAATCACAAAACATCAAATTCTCAATCAATACAGTGATTGGCCAGATGTAACTCTACTTATCATTTCACCAGAAATTTTTATATTCTATAATTCTCATAATTCTCATGTAGATTCATTTCACTGAAAAGTACTGGAATTTTTTCTGGGATTCCTCATCATAAGTGTTGTCTTCCCTACTTTCATCTTTCCTAAATATACAAAATAAATCACAGAATAGCTATTGATTTCTTTTGAACTGGCCTTTTTTTTCTGTTTTTGCCATTGTTTTTCTTTATTTCCCTTGTATGAACATTAATCAGTACAAGTTTTGAGATGAAGGGAAACATCTTTAACCCTTTTTACATGCAAAGGTACTTTTGACAAGTAATTAAAGCAGTTTATCTCCTTTATTTCTTTAAATTAATAATCCTATATTCCAATCCCCCCACACCCTTTTGGCTTTAAAGCATGTAATATATTGCCCAAATATATTTGCATGCTGTTAGAGTTTGGATATAAAGCCTCCCCCAAAGACTTATGTGTCAAAGGCTTTGTCCACAATCCAGCAATGTTCAGAGGTGAGGCTTTTATGAAAGGATGGATTATGAGGTCTCTAACATCATCAGGAGATCAACTGTTTAATGAATTAATAACCTGAATGGATATTTGAAGGTGATAGAGATTGTAGGAGGTGAGGCCTCGCTGTATAGTAGGTCACTGGGGGAGGGGGTGCCCTGAAAAGGTGTTGCTCGTGCCTTGTTCCTTCCTCACAGCTCCACTGCTTTGTGGCTGCTGTGAGCCAAGCAGTAGTCATCTGCCATGCCCTCTGCCATGATGTTCTACCTCACCTCAGGCCCAAAACAATGCAGCCAACCATGGACTGAGACCTCTGCAACCTTGAGCCAAAATAAATCTTTTTGATTTATGTTGTTTTTCTCAGGCATTTGTCACAGTGATGAAATGCTGACTCACACACATGCTATTGGGAATTGTATAGTACATAACAGAAAAGAAATGCAAGTATAACCAGGTGACTTCCACTTAACTGTAAACATGAAAGGGTTTATATATGATATAGTAGTTAAGACATGAACAAAAAATAGAATTTGAAAAGGCAGAAATGTCAGATCGAAAATCTTTTCTATACAGAAAATGACTTAAATGTAGAGTTAGGGTAGAAAGAATTTTTATGGTGTAGAGAGTAGCATTTGTGTTAGAGCTATAATATTATATGAAGAATATAGTAACTGAATTGTGTGACAATGGATTTTAACTTATAGCAATATTTCTCAAACTTGAGACTTTGTGAAAAATGCATATGCTAATCCCTTCATCACTTCTCCTCCCTCCCTATCCCATCTCCCTCCCAAAATCTCCTTCTACTATTCTACTAATATCTCTTCTCATTTATTCAGAGATTATTTTGTCTCCAAGTTTCTTTCTAGCTTCCACAGATGAGAAAAAATCAAACAATCCTATGCATATTCACAAAGCTATCAATACTAATTTCAATACTCTGAATGAGGAGGAGGGAGCAGGTGACATTTGGTGTGAAATGTGACAAGCACTTTGTACATATATGTTGGTATCACACTAAGACAATATGGTATATGATTACAATGCACAAATAAAAATATACAAATATATGTGTCTGTGCATGTGTGTGTGTGTGTGTGAATTTTGATACTCTCATATTCATAGAGTTCAGCTCAATTAAAAGTTAAGTGCTATATAAGTGAGCACTGGATGCATAATCATAATGAAAAAATGCAAGAATATATACTCTAACCAAATGGTCAGGATGATTTACAAAGTGACCACACAGAATGATCTAGAATATGCATGTATTGATTTAAGATTGGCCATTTAAATTAGTTCACCAAGTTAAAATGAATATTCATAGAAAAATTGCATATTGCAATAGCAAGGGTTTGTATACCCCAATTAAGAAGCACATTATAGGCAATATAGGGCCATTATAGTTTAAACACACTATTGAACTAGCACTTACATAAGAAATATTCTAGAGAATTTCATCTTAAGGGACACTAGGAAACTTTTGAAATAACCTGTTCTTTAAGCTATTCTATAATATACCCATACTTAAGACCAGATGTACTATCTCATTGCTAGGAGCTAGAAAGTCAAGCATACATTCATGTTTCTGCTATACAGAAGCTCATAGTCTAGTTAGGGAAAAATCTTCTTGATATATAAGAATAATAAATTATAGAGCTAAGATAGTGGAGAAATAGAGATAAGATGGTGGAGGAAGTGACAAAGACTTGATATTAAACTCAATTTGGAGGCCAGAAAAGGCTAATAATACCAGTGAGGCTGAGTTGTGCTAAGCAAGAACAAAAACAATGTTTAAGTATATGTTGGGGCATATGTTCCTGTAAGGACTACAATGTATCATTTAAAATAAGATATAAATACATGTACCTCTGATGTTTCTAAAGTAAAATGTTTAAAGCAGGGTTGTTTGAAAACAAGAGTGAAAATGTAGACACCAAATTGATCCTTGTGGTTGTAGCAAATGGGTGCAACATAGCTGACTTTGTCATTATACTATGATGAGCTCTTAAAGCATCAAAATCAAGAAATGATTTAGTTAGCTTGACATGTTACTTAGATAACTGAGGAAAATAATAGTTAAATTTGCAGATAGAAAAACAAAAGGTTATTACTCAAAGTGATGGTGATTCCTTGGGATAGGACATTGCAAAGAGAGATAGATAGTGAAAGGGTAAAAATTATCTTCAGGAGGGAAAATTGGTAAGGCATAGATTATAGATGTGACTCAAAGGAGCAAATTAAATACAAACTGTTTCCTACTTTATATAATCTATTGAGAATAATAATATATTGAGAAAATAAAATATTGAAGAAGAAATGGTGAGTTTGGTTTTTGGTATGTTGAGTGGGTAGAGTCTAAAACATGTCCAATTATATATATTTTGGCAGACAAAATGCAAATATGAAATGTGGGTTAATGTTGGTGCTTGAAAACACAAGTACAATGAGAAATGGTGTCAAGAAGTGAACTTTCCATGGTCACACAATGATATCAGTGAGATCTCAAACTCTAGCTCAGGAAATTTGAATCCAGGGCCTCTACCCATTGCCACTAGCACAATGCACAGCCCTGTGGTTCTGTGAAGGAGTATATAATAAGAGGGTCTGTGGACAATGGTAGGACCCACAAGAATCTAGTTAGTGTCTTTATTATCTCACTATAAATTGAGTGTATGAGTCAGGTAAAGATCAGAGATTTGTAAGACAGAGATCAGAGAGATTCATGATAAATCAGGAAACTATCATGGTAGTCGAGTTACTAGAGAAGAAAGCCAAGGTCATTTGCACAACTGTAACTGGAAGGTAGGCAAGAAGGCAATTTAAGAAAGACAGTTGTAGCTGGGTGTGGTGGTGCATGTCTAAAATCCCAGTAGTTTGGATGCTGAGACAAGAGGATTGCAGGTTCAAGGATAATGTGTCAGTGAGACCCTGTTTTAAAATAAATAAAAGGCTAGAGGTGAAGCTCAGTGGTGACATGTCCTCAGGGTCAATCCCCTATAACACACACACACACACATACACACACACACACACACACACACACACACACACACGTGAACAATCTTTCAGTAGAGTTTGGAATATATGGAATATTACATTTGATAAGTAGAAAATGATTAATGAGTACGATTATATTCTAAGTTCCAAAAAGGGAGCAAAGAAATTCAAAAGAGAAGACTAAAAACAGATTTTTTTTGTGATTGTGCAACATTTAAACCCACCTTTCCAAAAATCAGCATTTTAAAATAATTCATACTACTCTGCCTGTTAACTAGAACTGTCACAGACATGACCATCTCTTTAACTCTAGTGAGACTTGGCCTGTCATCACTATGAAATCAACCCTCATGCTTTTGTCCTTGCCCACCTACAGCCTTGTCTTTGTAGAGTAGTTGGAGTGATATTCAGAAAACATAAATCTAATCATCATACATTCTTGCTCAAAATTTCCCATTTTTTTCTGACACAATCTGAAATCTAATATTTACCAAAGCCTAATGCACTTCTTGACCTAGCCCCAGCTTCCTTTGTGAGCTTATACCTTAATAATGCCTCTTTTTTGGGTACTATTTCTTTAAATATTCAGAAAATATTACTCTCACTTCCTTTTGGTTTCTGAACAGCTGCTATCTCTTCAGAGTACATCCTTGAAAACAATAGAATAATAATGTTCCTGTAACTCTTTCTTCTTGTATTCCTTTATTTTAGTCACAGAACCAGTACTTCTTAATTCTTTTAGACTATATGACGTAGAATTTCTATCCTAAAATATAAATTCCATAGGTCTCTGTGCTCAGAACAAAATCATGAGATTTTGCAAAGTTACACTAAGAAAAATCTATGCTAAGTGAATGGGCAAAGAAATAATTTTTATAGCAATATGGCATATTGCTGGGGAAAAAAAAGGAGTCATTTTGTTTCCTTTAGAAATGTTCTTTAGGCCAGGAGTGGTGGTGCGTGCTTGTAATTCCAGCACTTGAGAGGCTGAGAGAGGAGGATTATGGTTCATGGTCAACCTCAGCTACTCAGTGAGTCCCTCTGCAACTCAGTGAGAACCTGTTTCAAAATAAAGAATAAAAAATAGGGCTAGGGGTGTATATTGGAAGTAGAATGTCCCTGAATTTCACCCTCATTACTGCAAAAAAAAAAGAAATATTTTTCAACTGGAAAATAATTTTCTATGTTTAAGAAGGCATCTTGTTGCCAAGTGTGGTGGAGCATTCCTGCAATCCCTAAACTTGTAGGGCTGAGACAGGAGGATTTCAAATTCAAGGCTAGTCTCAGAAAAGTAATGCAACCCTCAGCAACTTAGTGAGACCTCGTTTCAAAATAAGGAAATAAAAATAAATAAGTAAATAAATAAATAAATAAATATGGCTGAGGGGTGTAGCTCAGAGGAAAAATCCCCCTGGGTTCAATCCTCAGTACTAAAATTCCCAGTAATAAAAAAGAAAGAAACATATTGTCATGCTATAAAATAAATAATAGGAAGTAGAAGATCCCATTGTAAATAGATTAACAATCATTCACTGTATCTAAAAGTTTAAGAATGTAAAAAAAAATATAGTCACAACTTCTCTTCTTCACATCTTAGAAATCTTTTGGGAGATAGAACCTATGGTAGTCTTCTAATTTTTTCACTCCACCAGTAAAGAAAGTAATTAAAAGTTAGTGGTTTTGATTGATTTCAATAAAAGAAGTGAGTCCTTGAGTGGCAAAGATGGTGCAAGGTTCCAACAGTCAGGTACCTCGGAGAAGAGAGAGCAATGAGATGAGAACTTCACACTTGCTTTCAGGTTGCACAGGGTGCATTTTAAGCAGAGCAGATGCGGCAGGGCATCAGGAAAGCAGATTTTATTGATCTTGTTATTCCTATGAAAATCTGTGTTGCCTGTTTACTACCCTGCTCATTAAGTGCATCAGCTATTATGTAGTAAATTTTTCCAACACAATGAATATATTCAGCTGAAAATCATCAAAGCAACCCTTTTAATAGAATGACAATGCCTCCGAGAAATACAGTAGCAATCCAGCCAGTTAAATGCCTGCTCATTGATTTGGGTATTACTAGAACATGTGCATGCTTCCTGGAATTTCAAGTCAGTTCTGTGTTTATCACTTTATTTTCCATATTCAACCAATTTTATCACCCCTTAGACCCTATAAAAGGGCTGGTAATTAACCTTTTCCTGCTGTATGTGTACAGAGCTTGGCTCTGAAACAATAGTATAGAAACAAATAAGACTATTAGCTTTTCTTAGGGGTTTTATTACTTCAAAGTGAAATGTTTATTTTTCTAATATTTTTTAAATTCTTCCATCTGAAACATTGAGACTGTGTGTGAGTGCGTGTGTGTGTGTGTGTATGTGTGTGTGTGTGTGTGTGTGTGTGTTAATTACTAGAGATTTAACCCAGGGACATTCTGTACCTTCAGATGTGTTTTATTTTTATTTTGAAACAAGGTCTCCCTAAATTGCTGAGGGTCTGAGGAAGTGGCTGACTGGCCTAAAATCTGCAATCCACTTGTCTCAGTCTCCCAATCACTGAGATTACAGCTGTCTCTCATCCAACAACAGCAAACCAAAATCTTCCCACCAGCAATGCAGGCTCCAGGGAGGGCACACCAATATTCAATTAGCCAGAAAAAGTTTTTCGTGTGTGTGTGTGTGTGTGTGTGTGTGTGTGTGTGTGTGTGTGTGTGTGGTATAGGTTTGAGACGAGCCTCAGCAACCTATCGAGATTCTCAGCAACTTAGCAAGACTCTATTTCAAAATAAAAATAAAAGTAAAAAGGACTGGGGGTGTAGCTTGGAGTTAGAACACCTGGGGCTCAATCCCTAGTACTCAACCTCCCCACACATACAATGATATATGAGAGTTCTTATGCACCCCCCCACACACACACAATGATATTTGAGAGTTCTTATGCACATAGAAAAAATTTAGGAAAAGTAGACATAATTTGTACATTCCAGTATGTAGAAAATGTGACAACTAAAGTGAGTCTGGAAGGAGTAGAAAAAGTGGAAATATCATTCATGGCAGAAAGGGAGGAACAGGTGAATTGAGTAATGCAGGGTGCCTAGAACATAATGTGCTTGAAGGAAAAAAAAAGATGGTAGTTTTACAAATAAATAAATAAATGGCCTCAGAAACCAGTGTGTGCTTTTTAAGATATACAATTACAATTAGTACTTTTATTGTCTTTTTCTATCTAGTTGCATTATAAGGACATAGCAAGGCTAAACAACCAATAGCAAACAAAGAAATAGAAATGGTGATAAAAATCCTTCCATCAAAGAAAAGCCCAGGCCCAGATGGGTTTCCAGCTGAATTCTACAAAACCTTCAGTAAAGAACTAATGCCAATACTTCATAACTTTTTCCAGGAAATTGGAAAAGATGGAACTCTCCCAAATTCCTTCTATGAGGCCAGTATCACATTAATCTCCAAACCAAATAAAGATACCTCAAGAAAGGAAAACTACAGACCAATATCCTATATGAACATAGATGCAAAAATTCTAAACAAAATACTAGCCACACACATTCAAAATCATATCAAGAGAATAATACACCACGACAAAGCTGGTTTCATCCCAGATAAACAAGGCTGGTTCAACATATGCAAATCAATACATGTTATTCACCACATAAATAGAATCAAGAACAAAAACCACATCATCATAGCAATAGATGCTGAAAAAGCATTCGACAAAATCCAACACCCATTTATGTTAAAAACACTGCAGAAAATTGGAATAGAAGAAACATACTTCAACATCTTAAGGCAATATACAACAAACCCAAAGCCAACATTATACTGAATGGGGAAAAACTGGAAGAATTTCTGCTAAAATTGGAAAAGGATGCCCACTATCACTGCTCCTTTTCATATAGTCCTTGAGACTCTTGCCGCAGCAATAAGACAAGAGAAGGACATCAAAGGAATTCAAATAGGAAGAACGGAATTAAAATTATCTTTATTTGCAGATGACAAGATCCTTTATCTAGAAGACCCTGAGAACTCAACCAAAAGACTTCTGGAGCTGATTAACAAATTCAGCAAAGTTGCAGGATATAAAATCAACCTAAAAAAATCAGTGGCTTTTCTTTACACCAACAATGAATCCACAATATACGAAATAAAACAATTCCATTCACTATAACCCCCAAACCAATAAAATACCTAGGAATAAATCTAACCAAAGATTCAAAAGACCTCTACAACAAAAACTATAAAACATTAAAGAAAGAAATTGAAGAAGACCTTGGATGATGGAAAGACCTCCCGTGCTCAGGGATAGGCAGAATAAATATCATCAAAATGGCCATTCTGCCAAAATTGATTTCTAGATTCAATGCAATTCCCATTAAAATACCAACAACATTCTTCACAGACCTAGAAAAATCAATCATGAACTTTATATGAAGAAAAAAAATCCAGAATAGCCAAAGCAATTCTCAGCAATAAGAATCACGCAGGAGGCATCACAATCCCAGACTTCAAATTATATTATAGTGTGCCGGGCGTGGTGGCATGGCACACACTTATAATCCCCGTGCTTGGGAGGCAGAGACAGGAGAATCACGCTGGTTCAAAGCCAGCCTCGCTGGCTTAAGAGAGCCTGTTTCCAAAATTAAAAATAAAATAGGTCTGGGAGTGTAGCCCGGAGAAGGGCTTCCAGGAACTCCAGTACTACAAAAAAAAAAAAAAAAAAATTATACTATAGTGCAATAGTAGTAAAAACAGCATGGTACTAGCATAATAACAGGTATACTGACCAGTGGAACAGAATAGAAGATACAGAAACAAATCCACACACCTATAGTCAATTAATCTTTGACAAAGCGGCCAAACTCATACACTGGAGAAAAGACAGCCTTTTCAAAAAATGGTGCTGGGAAAACTAGCTATCCATTTGTAGAAAGATGGAATTAAATCCTTACCTCTTACCATGCACAGGAATCAACTCGAAATGGATTAAAGATTTAGAAATTAGACCAGAAACTGTGAAGTTATTAGAGGAGGGCATAGGCTCAACACTACAACATATAGGCACAGGCAGTATCTTTCTCAACAAAACCTCCAAAGCTCAGAAAATTAAAGCAAGAATTAACAAGTGGGATGGTAACAAACTAAAAAAAGATTCCTCTTGTCAAAGGAAACCATTAGGAACCTAAAGAGGAAGCCTACAGAATGGGAGAAGATCTTTACCAGTCACCACTCTGATAGGGGGTTAATATCCAGAATTTACAAAGAGCTTAAAAGACTCTACACTAGCAAAACAAACAACCCAATCAAGAAATGGGCAATTGATTTGAATAGACACTTTATAAAATAAGAGATACAAATGGCCAATAGATTAATGAAAAGATGTTCTGCATCATTAGCCATCAGGGAGATGCAAATCAAAACTACGTTGAGATTCCATCAAACCTTAGTCAGATTGGCAAGCATAAAGAAATCAAATAACAACAAATGCTGGTGATGGGGAAAGAGGAAGTCTTTTACATTGTTGGTGGGAGTGCAAACTACTTGAGCCACTATGGAGATCTGTGTGGAGATTCCTTAGAAAACTGGAAATAGATCCACCATATGATCCGGCTTTACCACTCCTGGGTATTTTTCCAAAGGGGTTGAAATCAAAGAACTACAGCAACATATGCATACCTATGTTCATAGAAGCATAATTTGTAATGGCCAAAATATGGAAACAACCTAGGTCTCTATGAACAGATGAATGGTTTGAAAAATTATGGGAAATACACACGATGGAATTCTATTCAGCTGTAAAGAAGAACAAAATCATGTCATTTTTAAGAAGATGGAAAATCCTGGAAAGCATTATGTTAAATGAGATCAGCCAAACATGGAAAGAGAAGGGACATGTGTTTCCTCTAATATGCCCAAACTAGTGAGCATTGGGGATACCAGAGGAACTCCAGATAATGGAAGGGAAATCTCAGCAAAGTTTGAATGGATTGCTAGGAGAGGAAGAACTTGATTAATGAGGGGCTACTTCCAAATATTTGTAAGAGTATTAATGTAGCATGGTTACCCTGGGTATTCATTGTTGGGAGGGGGGAAGAGAAAATGAGGGGGGAGAAGAGGGCACCAAGTAAAGTTTAAATGTATGCCATTTACTTTCAATAAAAAATAAGGATAGTGGTAGTAACTAAAAAGTAGAGATAAACTAGTTAGGCATGGTGGCACAAGCTTGTAATCTCAGTATGTGGGAGGTTAAGACAGGAGGATCAAAGTTTCAAGGTCAGCCTCAGCAAGTTAGGAGAGCCCTCAGCAACTTAGAGTGACTTAATTTCAAAATAAGAAATATAATAGAGCTGGTGGCTAAACCAGAAAGAAAGAAAGAAAGAAAGAAAGAAAGAAAGAAAGAAAGAAAGAAACTCAGTATTTATGCATAAAAGTATAAACTACCTAGTAATTAGAATACTTGGATCTCCTTTACTTTTTTGTGCATATATCTTTAAATTTTTATTGAAATATGTTTGTGTTCATCATTTGTGTGTTTTGTATATGCACACATATTTTTATGTAAACATGAGCTCATAGCACACATGTTGTTTTGTGCCCTACTTTTATCAGCGAATAATTTCTATCTTTCCTATTAAATAAATGGTTATAGCTGGGTCTGGTGGCATATGCTTGAAATCCCAGTACTTGTGAGACTGAGACAGGAGGATCTCACATTTTCGAAGCCATCCTTAGTTACTTAGTGAGGCCTTCTGCAACTTAGTGAGAATCTGTTTTCAAATAAAAATATAAAAAATAGAGCTGGGAGTGTAGCCCGGAGGTAGAAAGGCCCTGGATTCTATCCCCAGTACCACACACACACACACACACACACACACACACACACACACACACACACACAATGGTTATGCCATCTAAAATTCAGACTATATTCAAATTTGCCCAATGAGTCCTAAAATGTTTCTTATAGCTCATTTGCCTAAACCAGGATACTCTCCTATCTGCTTTGTACCTTATTTTGTGCCTTAAACTTATTTTTAAACCATAGTATGAAGATAAGTCTTAAATTATGTTTCTATTTTATCATTGTTTTTTTAATTCTAAATCTATCCTGTTTTAATATTAAGATTACAAATAAGCATTCTTATATATCACTTTTCAACTAGTAGCTCTGCATTTTTAATTCTAAGACAGCTACCATTACCAATAAAATTTTATGCCCATTCATATGATACCAACTAAATAATATTGGTTTGCTCCCCAAGGAAAGGCCATGAATGGTAGTCATGTCAATAAAACTTTGTTAGTATTTTCTTATTGTTGTGTCCATAAATTAATTCCTTGACAACAAATTGACTCTTTTGTAGATATCAGTGTTGAATTACTTCATTGTCTGTATGAGGCTTAGATGTAGCTGGTCCTGAAATTATTCAATACACGCATATCTTATGTCTTTTTAAAGACTCACTATTTATAGAAAATTAAATTCTGCCTTAAGACACACAATTTAAAACATGCAATTCCTGTCAACTTAGCTTAAATATGTTACATGTCTCTCAGGCTAAATATACATGCATATTATTTTCAGCATAATTTAATCATAATTGGAACTGGTTGCAGCCACCATTCATAATTGCTGCTGGCTTGCCTCTTGTCATGAAGTTTCCTTATGTCTGTCCTCTTTTGTCTGAGAACTCTATCACCCTCACCAAATGAACAGATATGTCCTAGCATTTCTCAAACTGCACTAGACAAAAAGGACAAAGAAGAAAAATGGGCTTTTTGTAGATGATCAAATTTTCTATGAATTTAAAGCTCATTTCTTTTCTGCATTTAGTGAATATTAGGATCTGCAAAATCCTGCAATACCAGGTATCATTTTGTAGCATTTTATCATGAGAAAATAATCCAATAGAGAGAAGCTAAGAATCTGAACAGTTAAGCAGAGGCCTCACTTTAGAGTGTTGCTGGCATTCCTAGACAGGTTCCTTTTTCAGATAAAATCTAAGTTGTATTCAATTTCCTCTGGCTTATACTGTGGAACTTAACGGCTTCACATGATTTGGGTTGTGAGAATATATTATTTCTTCCTTCTGAAAGTCTTAAAATGATACTGAAATCTGAATCAAGAGGATGATGTCAGAAATAAGACCAGCAAGGTATTTATTTTCATTTCTTCAGTTAAGGACCTATGAGATGTTCCTCTTTTAGGGAAGCATAACTACAGCTTTCTTTTCCTAAAATTACTAGTTAGTATTCATGTATTGAGCCTCTACTTCATGTCAAATTGGGACATATTAGCAGCAAACAGAAAAAAATACTATCTTCACATATTCTAATTATATGTGTGTTGTAGGGGAGTGGGGAGGATGTAGAGATGGGAAACAGGAGACAATAGGTAAAGAATGTGTACAGTTTTTTAGAGAAAATTAAAATCAAACACAAAAATACAGATTGAAGCACCACAACATATTAGTTCTAGAGAACATAAAAGACTGGGATTCAGTTACATCTATATCCAAAGAAGCTCTGACTCTGTAACTTGCTGCAATCTGTAGTTGACATGCTGAGAGTTTGTAAACGATAGGATTTTGTTTTTTTCTTTTCTCTCTCTTTCTTTCTTTTCTTTTTTTCTTTCCCTTTATTCCTTCCTTTTCCTTTCTTCTTTCATTCTTCTTTCTCTCTTTTGTTCCTATCCCTTCCTTCCTCTTTCTTTTTCTTTCTTTCTTTCTTTCTTTCTTTCTTTCTTTCTTTCTTTCTTTCTTTCCTTCTTCCTTCTTTTTTCTTTTTTCTTTCTTTCAATTGAATACAGGATCAATCTACATCTGAGCTAGACCTCATTCTTTTTTAATTTTTGTTTATAAACAGGTCTCACTAGATTTCTGAGAGTCTTGCTAAATTGCTGAGGCTAGCCTCAAACTTGAGATCCTTCTGTCTTAACCTACCAGGAATCCCATTGTAGGCATGGGCCATCACGCCTGACTCATGCTAATTTAAAAAAAAAATATTGGTGCATTATAGTCATACATCTTAATGGGGTAAAATTTGATGCAGACACACATGCAACACATCACCCAATTAGCCCTTACCCAGTTCCCACCCCATTCCTTCTCCATTCCTCCTTCCCATGCTTGGCTTAGTGATTGACTTTGATATGTTTGTTTAAGTACATCCTGTGCTTTAGAAAGTTTCCCTCTCCCCCCTCCCATCCCCTTAGTTTGCCTTATTTCCTCCTCTATAGAATCTCCTTCTTCATGCTAACTTTTATTAGAGAATAACATTTAAATACTACAGATAGCCACCATGGTTATCTCAACCCTAGCTCCAGCCTTTTCCAAGAACTTCTTTGTTCTTGTCTTCCCTTTCCTCTCTATATATCTATATCTATATCTATCTATCATTATCTATCATTATCTATTTATCTATCTATCATCAGTTCAGCCTGTCTGAAGTTTGTGTCTTTGGAGCTGCAACTGATTAGCCCAAATAAAGTCTCTTTGTTCCTTAATCAGTCCATGCTTCTTTTTCTCTTAAGGGTTTATAATATAAACTATTCTATCAGTGATATAAAGATGCCTGTACTTCAGGTAACTATTTGGATTTTGGTAAGTAATATAAAGATACCTGAAGTACAGGTAGGGATTGTGGGCATTTGCCAAGATGGTTCAATAAAATGATGACTTTCTTTTGTGGTGGAAGTCATGAGAATTGAATCCAGGGGCACTCTACCAATTAACTACACCTTCAGCACTTTTTAAAAAATTGTTACATAAGATCTTGCTGAATTGCCAGGGCTGGCATCAAACTTGCTATCCTACTGTATCTGCTCTTCAAGTATTGAGATTACAGATGTGCGACACCCCACCCAGCAGAAAGATAATTTTTTTTAAATATATCATAGCATATTTCAGACTAGATTTAGGCAGGCTCTGACCAAAACTAATTCATACTATGTAACTTTACTTTGAAGCTCCTTAACTAATTTTTCTTTCATCCCCCCACCTACTGTCAATATTTGCAGGGGTATCTTTTCCTAGCCCATCTTGAAGAAACCGGGGAAGATTTGTGGCATGAGAATGGGCAAGGCATGAGTTAAATCTTTGTATATTCTGAGAATTTATGGTTATGCTCTCCCTCCTTGCTGCAACTTTGAATAACTTGCTGAGCTACCAGATATAGCACGAGGCTCAGCTTGATTTTATCACTCGATTTTCCCTGAGTGAAAATAAAATTATTACAACCATTTGAGGGCTTAATGCTTGTTAGACCTCTTAAGTCCTTTACATAATGTTTCTAGAATCCTCATGACATTTCTTAAACAAACCACAGGATCTCCTGGACCAAAGAAGGATACTAAAACTTGTTCTTTGCTAGCAAATGGCAAAGCCAAAGAAGACACAGACCCCGAGCCAGGTGTGCATCTCCATCCTCATGGTGAACCTCCCTGTGTGCACACAAATGCTCACAATGCCCTGAGATGCATCTGTGGACTGAGGTATAAAACAAGGAATAATATTTGCATTGGACACTCAGTGTTCAAGAAACTTTTTAGGTTTATTTTTCATTTGACTAAAACCTAGTGAGACTGATAAGTTAATGATATTCTTATTTCCCAAGTGAAGAGTTTTGGGCTCTGAATAATGAAAATATTTATCCCCAATTGCATGTCTAATGATCAGTGGCATCTGGTTAGAGTCTTTTTTCTGAAAAGTGAGCTCACAACTCTTTGCACAATGTCTAAAGTATAGTTCAGAATTTCAAACAGAGTACATACGCACAATTAAAAGTCATCAAGAGACTCAAATTGTCATATTTAAGATGTTTAAACTGACATTGTGCCTCATACCTGTAATCTCAGTACCTGGAAGACTGAGACAGAAACATTGCGAGTTTGAGGATAATCTCAGTATTAGCAACTTAGTAAGACACTTAAAAACTTAAAGAGACTTTGTTCTAAAAGTAAAAGGGCTAGGACAGGTGTAGTGGTGCATACCTATAATGCCAATACTTGAGAGGTTAAGGCAGGAGGTTTGCAGGTTCAAAGTTACCCTCAGCAACTTGGTGAGATCCTGTTTCAAAAAAAAAAAAATGTGGAAAGGGCTATTGATTTAGTTTGAAGAAAGAACACCCCTGGGTAAAATTTTCAGAACCAAAAAAAAAAAAAAAGTTCATTATACGTAAAGTGGAATTTACAATAAATGGTACCTATAAGTCTATAAGTTTTGTTTTTTATTTTTTTTTGTGCTTGTATGTGTATATGTGTGGTATTGGGATTGAACCCAGGAGCATTCTACCTCTGAGCACCGCCAACCCTTTAAATTTTTCTTTTGAAATAGGATCTCACTAGGATTATGAGAGTTTTACCAAGTTCCTGAAACTGGCCTTTAGTCTATGATCCTCCCGTCTGTGCCTCACAAGTGCTGGGATTACAGGTCTGCAACACCATGCAGGCACTTAAGCACATATAGCAGTGGGAACACTGAACTGTTGTGTCCTAATGTTTAAGCATACAAACCATGGAGCACATGAAAGATTATTACAAAGTTTTTATTTTGGATCACAAAATACCTGAAAATTATCATATGGATTTTTTTTTTTTTTTTTTTTTTTTTTGCGGGTCTGGGGATAGAACCCAGGAGCATTTGACCTCCAAGCTACAGCCCCTGCCCTATTTTTATTCTTTATTTTTTGAATCAGGGTCTCACTAAGTTACTGAGGGCCTCACTAAGTAGCTGAGGCTGTCCGCAAACTGCGATCCTCCTGTCTCAGCCTCCCGAATGCTGGGATTACAAGTGTATGCCACCATGCCCCACTACCATATGGATTATAATAATGATAATTCTTCTAGCACCTTAATACTTACTGAATACAAACTATGTATAAGACTGTGTTAATATGTTGTGTTCATTAATTCACTCGGTTCTCATAGCAATTCTATACAAAGTTGTGTACGTACTAACTCAGCTTTATAGAAGAGGAAACAGAAGCAAGGAAACCTAAGTTACAAAAGGCGGAGCGGCCACACCCTGTTTGCGTCTCAAAGCCTGGCTTTAAATGGAGTTGAAGGATCTGCCTCTAGAGATGGTATCTTGGTATCTACAGGACTCCAGAATGGTGGCTTCCTCCTCCCCCGACTCGTTTTTTTATAAGCCTGAGAGATTTGTTTCATCTCAAAATAACAATGTCAAAGACAGAGTTTTATTTTTGTTTGCTTATTTTAGAGGCTTACAAAAAGAAGTCTTTAATTGAATCCAACTTGACCTATAATTTATGTATCTTAAAAAACCCTATCAGCGCAAAGCAAGGCACATCATGTCAGAAATATAGAAAATGCCTAAGAGTATTTTCTATATGTAGCTACTGAAAGGTAAACTTCTATTTTGAATTTATGGGTACTGATTATAATATCTTATTCAAAACGAGTTCTTTTAACCACACCCAACTCTCATTCACAATTAGGGGAGAAATATCTTGCTCTAATCCTTGATCACATAGCCATGTGCCTTCTCCTTGAACATTTTCTTCTGTGGGATTTTATCATTGGAGTGATTCTATTCCAAGCAAATACTTCTTCTTGAATTTAATGCTACCTGTTTGCAATTTGAGATCCTATCCAATTTATCTTTATTACATCTTTAGTGAGAATACTGTAACTTTAGGAGACTCTAACTGTAGCCCAAGAGTGAACACTAGCTTTATGGCTATGAGGATTTGCATAACATCTTCTGGATTTAAACCGTAACTTGAACAATCTAACAACTCGTTTTATGTTTATCAGACAGACCATGACTTATCTGACAGCACTCTTTCTACCACCCAGTCCCCATATCTATTTCTCTAGTCTGATGAACTGAGTCTCTATGAACTTCCCCATGTATTCTTTATTAAACCACAGTGGAATGTGAAGTAGCAGTTTCTAGAGAAGGTACTAGGAAGTAGTTTTTAGTACATTAGTTTTTAATTTTCAATTTGTTACAGAAACTAAAGTAGATCAACCACTTGATTCGGCTATGTCACTTCTGGGCATATGTCCAAAGGAAAAATTTTGACATACCAATGGCATACCTGAGAACCAATGTTTGCTATGGTATCACTCATAATAGCTAAGATATAGGATCAGCCTATGTGCCCATAAATAGATAAATGTATAACATATGCAAGTTGGGAACAGGTGGTGCGTGCTCTTAATCACACTACTTGGGAGGCTGAAACAGGGGAATTGTAGGTTTGAAGTTAGCCTCAGCAACTGAGCAAAGCTCTCTGCAACTTAGTAAAATCCTGTTTCCAAAAAATAAAATAAAATAGGGCATAGCTCAAAGATAGAAAGACCCTGGGTCAATCCCCAGTACAATAAAAAATAATAAATAAAGAATTTAACATATAGGATTGGGAATATAGCTCAGAAGTACCACAAAATATAGTATGCATTATATAATATTTTTGGCCGTAAAAAGAATAAAATTATGTCATTCGCAACTAAATGTATAGAACTAGATGACATTATCGTAAGAGAAAGGCAAGTACCACATTGTATTGTTTTGACTCATGTGTAAAAGTTAAAGAGAGATGGAATTTATTTTCTTTTTCTAAGCATAATTGTTTTGTTGTTGTTCTTGTTGTTTTTTAGGAACTGAGAACTGAATTCAGAGCACCACATTTGTAAGTCAAGCACTTTGGCATTGAGCCAGACCCCGGTCCGTAAATTCTTCTTCTTCCTTTGTTTTAATGGTATTATGTCTCTGTATTTTTATTGTGAGGCAATAGTTACCTAGAGGTCGATTCTTCTCATCAGCTAACCCAGGCTAATGATACTACCAATCCTTAACTTTACTAAACCACACATACACGTGTGTGTGTGTGTGTGTGTGTGTGTGTGTATGTATTTGACACTGGGTATTGAATCCAAAGGCATTCTACCTGATTTACACTTCCAGGCCTTTTTAAAATTTTTTATCTGAAATAGGGTATCACTAGGTTGCTGAGACTCTTGCTACATTTCTAAAGTTGTCCTTGAACTTGGAACCCTCCTGTCTCAGTGCCTCAAGTACTAGGATTAGAGGTGTGTGCCATCACACTCAGGTGCATTTATATTTTTCTAATGGACATTTGTTTCTTCTTCTTGTGACATTTTTTTCTTATAAGATTCTAAAGAAAGAGATTTTTCCCTTATTTGGACTCAAATTTTTAGTCAATCTTAACATATCACAGAACACCGTGATACTTAACATATCACAGAAAGCAAAACAGTTATGCTTGCTGCTTCTTCAGTTATCCCTGTCATTTCTACATGTTGTTAACATTTAATTTGTCATTTTTAATCTCTGTGGCTGAGATACTCATAGTCTATTCCCACCCCGCCCCTCTAAATTCAGCCCCATCCTCCACAAACCTTCACCCTCCTGTGCCCATCTGGTCCCTCCCTGGCAGCCTTTCTGTGTGCCAGGTGCATTCTTGCCTCTCTATAACTGCACAAGCTCAGGTAGAATGCTCCACTCATTTCCTTCAAGGTTACCTAAATCCTCACCTTTACAATAAAGTCTGGTTTTATGACTGCCGTTATTTAATCTATAATCACTAGATATCAAAATCTAAAATCTGTTTTTATTTTTATTTTTTATTCTTTGGTGGTACTGGGGTTCCTGGAAACTCTTATACCTCAGGGATACACTCCCAGACCTATTTTATACTTTTTTATTTGGAAATAGGGTCTCTTAAGCCAGCATGGCTGGCTTCAAACCTGCACGATCCTCCTGTCTCTGCCTCCCAAGAACGTGGATTACAAGCGTGCGCCACCACGCCTGGCTTGTTTCTATTGTTTTTATTTTGTTTTTCAGGTCTGGGGATGGAAACCAGGGGCATCTGACCTCCGAGCTACACCTTCTACCCTAATTTTTAGTCTATACTTTGAAACAGGGTCTCAATAAGTTGCAGAAGGCCTCACTAAGTAGCTGAGGCTGTGTGCGAACCAGGATCCTTTGGTCTCAGCCTCTCGAATGCTGGGATTACAAGAGTGCCCCAGCATGCCCTGCTCTGTTTTAGATTTTGATATGATAAACAGGTCTAATATCCTAAAATGGCCAATAATTTTCTTTCAGTCTCATACATTTTTGTGCAGTACATGTGCACAGCATTGTTGGTTCCTCCGACTCCCTCTTGGAGGAAGCAGGAGAAAGAGCTTGGAAAAACTGATACAAACAAATGGGAAGAGTCAGAGGTATCCCAACTCTTGCTCCTCTGGGCATTACCAGACACTTCTGAAATGCAGCTTTCTGAACCAAAGGAGGTAAGAGGCCTACTCTCAAATTTTCTTTCTCAATTCTGTTCTGATTTGTTTTTGTATTACTGTGGTCTTTTAATCTCTACTGCATCAATCATCTTTCCAGGATATCAACAAATTCAAGAGGAGACAGTGTACAGTCCCAAGGGGCAGAGAAAGAGCAGGGACACATCCAAAGTTTGTGCCCTGGTCAAACTGTAAGATCGACACCATAATTAAATATGATTACTGTGGCAAAGGATAGCACTGTCGTATAAATCATATTCTGTTTTAGATGCTTTCTTGGAAAAACATCAGGGATGATTTGTTTCATTTATAAAGAAAACAAGACCCTATTAAAATATATGACTACAATGTACTAATAAAAAATTTTTAAAAAGAAAAAGAAAATGAGAAGCTTACAGTGGCTGCATAAATATTGCTCTAATTGGTGTCCAAATTGTTTATAGAAATAAAGAGCCCTACAAATAAGCTAACTGAATCCTTCAATTTTTCAAATTAAAAAATTTAAAAAAACTAATCATAGAGGTTTGCAAAACTTACCTGTGACTCTCTCTAAAGGAAGGCCACAGCTGAGAAGTGTTTTCTTTATTTTTTATATACTCTTCAAAAGAAAACAAAGAGTTAACTAACAAATCAGAAACCACTGATTATATGCAGTATAGTTTATATATAATTCCTATAAAAAATTATGTGGCCAAATGATCAGACATTAGGACAATATGAATTGTTCCGATACTTTTATCTGCATTAAGATAACACTAGTTTTTGAGTGGAAATTTTCCAATTTTTTTTATATATATAACATTGGCAGGAGTCCCAAAGGCCTTTGTTAAGTAGGGCTCTGATGACAACCACAGCCATCAAATAAGTAGCTCTAGGTGAGAATAACTGGATTCACGGCAGTTGAGTTCAAAAAAGGGGGTTTTCCTTTTACATCTCTGGAGTCTGAACCAATTTCCTATTTTGTATTCTCAATCCCAGCCGCATTTCCAAGCTAACTTGAGAAACACTACATTTAAAAGTGAGTTCAGAGTCTATAATTCCAGTTTCATCAGGCTCACCATAGGTCAGCAAGTGCATCATTATAAAGCAGTCTCTCCCCTCTTTGCATTTCACCGTTCTTGTTAAATTAGAGTAGGAGAAAGACTCCTGAGCATCAATCAGTATGCTGCTTCTGTTGGCAAAGTCACCTTTGTCATCTGCCTGGGTCTTGTCACAAAGATTTCAAATCCTCCTCACTGTCATAGAATTGATGAAGAGTGCTGTTAGTGACATTATGAAGCCGTTAGTTAATTTTCATCCTCAAAAATTCATCAATGAAGGGGAACTGAGGCCCAGATTACTCACATTTTACTCAGTATTCATCAGGCTTCATTTATTTGTCAGAGATTAAGACTTCAGGTTCTAATTGCCTTTCAGGTCTCCAAGCTTCATTTGGCTTACCCCCACCTCTCTGTGCGAGGACCCCTTTCTCTTAGAGAGGATGCAAGCACATCACTTCACCCCTCATAGCACCTCTGCAAAGGCAAATACTGTCACTCTTCTTGTGCTGATGAGAAGAGTGAGGTCAAGACAGGTTCGCAATCATACCCAATGTTACACACCTGGTAAGTGATAGAAGCAGAATTTGAATCCAAGATTTGGCACTCTCCTGTCTATCTGTTGTTTCTGAATTTCACCACTGGGTAAGTATTTTGTGCAACATGTGGATGTTTGATCACACTGACAATCCCAAACTAAATGAAAAAATAACCCACCTCTCAACCCCATCTGTAATGTTCACTTCTTCCTTTCCACTGTTCTGTTGTGTTGTCTTTTCTACCTTCAAATATTTATTTATTTATTTATTTATTTATTTGGTGAAACTGGGGTTCCTGGAAGCCCTTCTACCTCGGGGCTACACTCCCAGACCTATTTTATACTTTTTATTTGGAAACAGGGTCTCTTAAGCCAGCGTGGCTGCTTCGAACCTGCGCAATCCTCCTGTCTCCGCCTCCCAAGTGCGGGGATTACAACCATGGGCCACCACGCCCGGCAAAAATTTTAAAACCAATATTCAAGTAAAGGGGATCACTTTTTCAAAACGCATTAGGAACTTATTTTATGTAATACTTTCAAAAAGCCTGGTACAGCTGCCCATTGTGGCATACACCCATAATCCCAGTACTTGGAAGGCTGAGATGGGGAATCACGAATTTGAGGCCAGCCTCAGCAACTTAGCAAGACCCTCAGTAACTTAGCAAGGCTGTCTTTCAAATATAAATAAATAAATAAATAAATAAATAAATAATAAATAGTATGTTCTCCCTAATGTGCAGAAGCTCGGGAGAAATGGGTCATAGGAGGAAATGTAGATCAGAAAAAATAAACCATAGATAGACAAATAAGGCAACCGAACAGAGGGAGATGGAGGAAGAAGAGGGAAATTCCCTAATAAACATGATGTATATTCACAAGCATATCAAAGTCAATCACTAAGCCAAATATGAGAAGGAAGGAGAGGGAGGGAATGGGGTGGGAATTGTGGAAGGGCTAAATGAGTGATGTGTGCATGTATGCCTCTACCATCTTGTACCATGTATGACTACAATATTGAAGATGTTTGACTACATCTTAAGATGTATGACTACAGTGCACCGATAAAAATAAGCTTTCAAATAAGTAGGAAGGTAAACTGTTACTTCCCCAGTTTATGGCAGGGGAAAATGAAAGCCAGGCCAGTAGTTCATTGGCTGGCTTAATATCACTGGCTGATTCTTATTTGCTCTAAGCACCCAGTCTATTACTATCATGTCCTATATAATTTCCATGGGATTTATTTGCTCAAGGATGAAGGTCATATAGATTAGTATCCAAATCCAGATATGCTGACAATGAAAGAGGATTCTGTTGATACTTAATCCAGGAGAGCAGGAATAAACCAGGATCCCTGTACAAACCTGAGCAAATGTTAACTCTAGTATTAATGAGCCTGCAATTCTCTTTGAAAGTTGTGATTCCTATTAGCAAATTTCCAGGGATTCAGGAAACAAATGACAGTTTTTTTTCTGTTAGAAAATCAGTCCAACCTTTTCTATAATTAATATAATAACCATCATGTACTATATATGTACTGTTCAAAATACTTTAAATATTTTATTTTGGACCTTTGAATTTATTCTTTTTACATAGAAAAATAAAATAATTATTGTGACACTATTTGTTATAGTACTCATTAAATATGTCACTCTTAAACAACTAATATAACATTTTATTTTAAACAGCTATATAATTGTCATGATGATAATAATAATGATGGCTAATATAATGAGCAACTAATATACCCTAGAGGCTTTAAATGTTTTCTCTCAATCCTCTCAAAATAAGGAGGGAATATTATCATTTATTTGTATTTCAGAGATAGAAACTGAGGGATAGAGTGATTTGTTAATGTCATCTTCTGTTGTGAAATCTGAGTCATACACCTGTTTTCTTAAGCACTATGCATCACTAGCTCTTCAGTCTGAGAAAAACAGGGCCTCACTCATCCTTCGTGCTACTTCCACAGGTGAGCAAACAGAGGCAATGAGAGGCTGACTTCTTCCTAAAAGTCTCCTGATTGCCAATTGGAAGAGCTGTCTAGAAAATGCAAGTTTTTTTTTTTATTTCCTGTCTATTTTACCCCCTTGTACCTCACAAAGCTTCATGAATAATAGATCTGTATTAATCAACACAATAGTTCGCGGAATCATTCTCAGATCCTTCAATGCAAATTTCAAGGCCCGCAGTGTTTGCATCTCCCACCTCTGTGCCCCTCAATTTCCCCTCTTCCCTGCCTTGCTCTCTCTGTCTTCCCAGTCGTTTGCTAGTTCTCCCTGACTTCCACCACCTGTAAGTGCCTGTTCTTAGCACTAGGCTGGGCTGGGCATGTCCTGCTCAAAGATGAAGCCATTCTGTTTAAGAAGCTCACTGTCTTTTGGGAGATGCAGAGGTGTAAGATGCAAGTCACTGTAACCTACATCATAGTGAAGTGTTAGGGGAATAGAAAGAGTATTCAGTTGCTAGGGATAAAAGTGGGATGAAAGGAGAGGAGAAAAGGGTGAGAAAGGACAGGGGAAGAAAGAAAGGAGGAAGGCTTGCTTGAGAAAGTGACAGAGGGACTGTGCAGAGTGAGAGACAAGAGTGGTTTATTATTCATTATGTATTATTTTAATTGATCAATAATAATCATTACATAATTGTGGGACACGTTGTGATAATTTGTTCTAGATATCCATTGCATAAATCAATAAAAGTAACATATTAATCACCTTGCCAGTTCATCATTTATTAGTATGATGAGAATGGTAAAAACCTACTCTTTCAGCAGTCGTGAGTTATGCATTGTATTCACTGTGATTACCATGCAGTGCAGTCGATCACCAAACTTATTCTTCCATTCTGAGGATTTAGTCTTTGTCTCAGAACTTTTCCTTTCTTCATCCTTCCCTCTCTTCCCTAGTCCCTAATCACTGTTCTTCTTTTTGTTTCTTTATTATTGACTTTTGTAGATTCTACATATAAGTGAGATTGCATATTATTTATCTTAATATTTGTCATTCTGTGCCACACATATTTTGCCTATTTAACATCCTCCATTTGCAAGCATGTTATAATGAATGGCAGAATTTTCTTTTTCCTGAGGTCTGTACAGTCTATACATTACAACTGACACCACAAAAGTACAAAGGATTATATGGGAGTGTGATCAATGATATATCAACAAATTTAAAAATTTAGAAGACACAAATGGATTTCTATGCAAACTCCAAAAACTGAATCAAGAAGATAGCTTCACAGTGAAAGGTACACTGGCTTGAAAAGGGAATGTGTTTTGAAGGAGCTTCATCAGGATGTTGCATAAACACCAGGACAAAACTTTGATGCCATTGGAGAGGAACATGGGGGCAGATATTAAAGACCTATTTGTCCCACTGTAGTATTCAAATTTTAACATCAAGCCTGGGGATGGAGACTGACTCTCTCTTCACAGAAAGCATTCTGAACCTTCCCAGAACACAAGTATAGGGGCTACACTGACCAGTTAAGTGTGATGTGAAATGGAACCCCAGTGAGAGCTGAGGGCAGAGAGGGATCTGAGATGAGCTGGCTGTGCCATTCCTGGTGCACTGCTATAGAGCAGGAAGAAGACAAAAGACACATTCAATGACTTCTCAGAGAAAATTTGGAAAAGAATAATATTAAATAAAAGTCAAGGAGACCCCAAATCCTCTTCAGGTCAGGAACAACATTTGGCTCATCTTTGATTCCCAACAGGTAGCCTAACAGCTGGCCCTGAGAAGGTGTTTATAAAGCAGATAAAAATAAGTTATTTATCTTAATAATAATTACGGCAACACTTGGGAGTGTTTCAATATTTGCTTATTAATAGGCACTGTTTTGAGCTTTGTACATATATTAATGTCACTAATTTTCAACATAATCCTATCATGTACCTCAGCACCTGCGTCTACCTTTGGTCTAAGGCAAGTCTTTCATTTTCTACTAGATTTAATTGCTTGTGAGTTTGCTTTAGTCAGTGCTATCCAAGGGAGCTGTATGTTTATTTCTTTTTCTCTGATCCTAATGAACCTGTATTTAATAATATTGTGACTGAAAACAAGGAGTTACTATATTCCGCAAATATCAGATTATCATTTTCTTATCATCTTTGTCCCTGTAACTTTGGAAAACAATCTGAGAGAAACCATTTAACTGTTCCAATAATACAGAGAACACTTTTTAAAAAATCATCAAATGATATTTGATTCTCTAGGGATGTGTGTGTGTGTGTGTGTGTGTGTGTGTGTGTGTGTGTGTGGTAATGAAGCTGAACCTAGGGAAATTCTATCTCTAAGATACACCCTAAACCCTATCTGTTGTTGTTGTTGTTTGTTTAAACAGGGCCTCTTGTTTGGTGACTTGTGAAGCAGTCTTGGTTGAGGCCAGTCTTCTTCTTCAGTTTGCCAGCTGCTATGTAAATGTTTCCAGAAACACACAGTGAAAATAATATGGTAACTTCCTTTAACATAGTTCAAAACTACAAACCTTCATAGCAAAAAGAGAAGAATAAGAGCTGTAGGGCTTGGTGGCACATGTGTGTAACCCAATAGTTGGGGGCTGTGACAGGAGTTCAGGTTTCAGACCAGCCTCAGCAACGGAAGGAGACTCTCAACAACTTGTGAGACACGTTTTTAAAATACAGTGGCATGATGGTGCACACCTGTGATTCTAGTACTTGGGAGGCTGATACAGGAAAATCACAGGTTCAAGGACAGCCCGAGCAACACAGTGAGACTCAGCAACCTAGAGATACTCTGTTTCAAAACAAAACAAAAAAATCTTGGGGGGAAGCTCAGAGGTAAAATACCCCCAGATTCAATTCCCATCATAAAAATAAACCCCAAACATATAAAAAAGAGAGCCGTGGAATAGCTTGTAGATAGAATGCCAGGAGTTCAATACCTAGTAACAAATAAACAAACAAGAAAATCAGGGCAGCTGATTTCTAGTTCAATTTCTGCTACATAGTAGCTATTTTGTCTTGAGCAAAACTGTCTGTCTCAGACTCCAAATCTTTGAAAGAGGCATGTTATTTCCTACAGCATCTTTTATTGATTCATAAAGTAAATTTGAAAACATTTAATGACTTCCAAAATGTTTTAAGTGACTATTAATGACTTAATATTTTTAAAAGGGTTTTTTAGAGAGTATTTCTAACATTTCTTAAATGGACATGCTGTATAAATTGGACATGGTGGTACATGTCTACAATCTTAGTACTTAGCAGCCTAAAATGAGAGTATGGTGGTTTATGGCCAAACACAGCAACCTAGTGAAATCCTTTTTAAACACACACACACACACACACACACACACATAAAAAAGGGTTTGGGTATAACTCAGAAGTAGAATGCACCTGGGTTCAATCTCCAGCACCCCCACAAAACATGGTATATAAAGTAATGATGCTAAGCTGGCCATGGTGGCGCATACTTATAATCCCAGCATTTGGGAGGCTGAGACAGGAGGGTTGCGGTTCAAGGACAGCCTCAGCTACTACTTAGTGGCCCCTAGCAACTCAGTGAGACCCTGTTTTGAAATATAAAATAAAAAATAGGGCTGGGGGTGTTCCTCGGAGGTAAAGTGCCCCTGGGTTCTAGCCCCAGTACCAAAGAAAAAAGGATGCTCAATTGTAAGTTCTTCAGTTTTCAAATACTTTTTACATATTAAAATTTTTATTGATGCTTCTATAGTAATAGTGTAGCAAACAAATGAAAACTGACCTCATTCTTACTTTGCATGAGCGATGAAGTTAGATAAAAGGGAAACTTCTATTATGTAACTTAGAAATTGAACCCAGGGGCATTCTACTTCCAAGCTATACTTCTAGCCTTATTTTGTTTATTATTTTGAAATGAGGTCTTTCTAACTTGTTGAGGTCCTTTCTAAATTGCTGAGGCTGGCCTCAAGCCTGTAATCTTCCAGCTTCTGCCTCCCACATACTGGGATTCCATGATTGTGCTACTAGGCCCGAGTAAAGTTGGTTTTTACAGTGAAAGGACTGTAATAATTTTGGACACACACACACACACACACACACACACACACACACATACACACACACATACACACACACACACAGAAAACCAGAATTGAAAATAAGATACACAAATTTGTGATTATTCTAACTTAGATTATTTCATGATTGTCATTAACGACTAATAGAAAACTCCCAAATACATCATTTATCAGATTTATCATGAATATTTTTTGAACTTTAACTGAACTTTGATGAGCATAATGTGTTGTGTGTGTGTGTGTGTGTGTGTGTGTGTGTGTGTGTGTGTGTGGTTTTAACAAGATATTGTCATCATCATCCATAGTTTCCATCCTACTTTTCCCCATTGGCCATACTGAATTAATAACTGTTTTCACAGGAACCAATCAAGGGCAACTTGACTGAAACTATTCATATTCAGTGTTGTCGTTCATTCAGTATTCCTCTCTGACAGAGGCAATATGAGAAGGTGTATGTAAAAGTGTTAATTGTTGACAAATAAGTGGGAAAAATTTTATTTGGCTATTTTGTGAAAATACAAAATGAGGTTACACTGGAAATACATTGAACCTAAAAGTTAATCTGTGCTTCTTCAGGTTAGTATTCTCTGTGTTTTTTATATTGAATTCTCAAATTTCTTTAAAAATTAAATGAAAATAATCTATTTTTATTCATTGTTTTAACATATCTGAATTAAATATTTACTCTGTTCAAATAAACTGACCTCTCTGCTACAACACAAAGAAAAGAAAATACAAATATTGTGCTCAAGTGCTTTTATACTCAATCATGGGAATACTACTTCACATACAACTCTTGAGACAGAAGCATATTATTTTGGTTTATTTTCCCTCACAGACACAATTAAATTTCACTAATTTCTTGCCTAGAAAATAGATGATCTACCCTGGCACTTATACCATGGATTTGCTTTAGGTGACATAAAATATAAGGGTATTAAGGTCATTGAGAAAATAAAGTAGTGAATAATGCATCTTTTCCAATGGCTCCAATTGGAAAGTCTTTTCTTTTAGTAAATATGGCCATCAGCAGTAGGTCATGACTGTTTTTATTTGCATCCTTTTCTGTAACTTGGCCTGGTTACCTGATCTCACATGTGCCTCAGAGCCTTTTCACCTTAAACTGGATTGTTTTTTTCTGCAAATTAAAACAAAATTGGCCATTCAGTTATTAAGCAGGGGAAAAAATGAGTGCTACAAAAGAAATTGCATTGTATGCTTCAAAGTCAAACTTGATATTTTGGATTATTTGGGTTTTGAATGTTACTGGCCTCATTTCTGCCCATGATAATTGAGAGAAGATGCTATCTGTTTTGTCTAACCTTTCCTTAGCAATATTTAACAAGCATCTGATGAGTCCATTTTTCCTTGGGTATTAGCTACATCTTGTTTTTAAGCACAAGCCCTAAGTTTCAAGTGCAATAAATACACGCTTTGAATTTTTCCCAAGTATTGACATTTTAAGTCACTTGTCACCCCATCTACGTTATATCCTTGATAATTCGAATAGTAACTGTGGTCCTAACAGGTGGCAGAATTCATCTGTTTGAATGCATCACATTCAAACACAATATTAGAAATATTTATACTCTCCAAACTCATAGGATCTCTAAAATACTACGATTTCCACTATTTTTGTAAAATTGTTAAAGGACAGAGAAAGAGACTCTTTAATGTGTATATATGGTTATCCAATCCCCAAAGGGTATGCATTTTAGCTAGAGATGTAATTCCATGATGACCCAAATTAAGGCTCTTCGAATTAGAAGATGTAAGATCCAGTTCATTTGTGAAGACAAATATCTAAGACTTCTTTCTTCATTTTTTTTATAGTACTGGGGATGGAACCTAGGGGCATTCTACCCCTGAGCTATACACCCAGCCCTATTTTTGATTCTTTATTTTGAAACAGGGTCTTACTGAGTTGCAGAGAGCCTCACTAAGTAGCTGAGGCTGTCTGCGAGCCATGATCCTCCTATCACCAGGCCCGGCTTTTTTCATCTATAATATGAAGTAATAACATGTCACCGACCAGTCTGCAAAGTATGAGGTTTGAATGAGATGCCTAAAAGTATTTTGTGTAAAATCATTCTTAGTCTCTGAAATTCACTAAACTAAAATCAAGTTTGTCATCTCACCCAAAAAAGAATAGATTTTCGCTGAATATGAAGACTATTTTGAATTTATAATACCCAATATAGTTTCAAGATTAACTGAGAGTAGTCTTAGAGCATTTTAAGGACATATTAAATGTTTCTGCAGATCAAAGACCAATGTGATTGCAAACTGGGAGACTGTGGCTCCAAGTATAAGCTCTATAGTGATTATTATAAAAACAGGATCACCGCATTGAGGCAGATTATGTTCAAGCAGATTCTTAATTTCAAGTAAATACTGGGGTAATGGCAGTGAGGCAAGAAACTGTTATATAAGTACAAGTCTTGGAGTATTAGTAACACAAGGAATAATGACTAGAACTTATACTGTATGATTCATCTCTTATTAGCTCTCTGTGTCTCTCTGTGTCTATTCCTCTCCCTCTCTTCCTCTCCCTCTCCCTCTTTGGGCCAGTTTGAAAGAGCCAGGGAATTTTCAATCATTTTATTAATAAAAAAAGTCACTAACGTGATACAATTTCATTACAGAATATTGGCAAATGTAAAGTCTGAAAAAAAAACATCGTATGCTTTATATGCAAGCAAAGTTATGATTTCTATACAATGGCTCTTATATCTTTGAACAATTACAGTGTATCACAACTCACATTTATTAGGTTGAGCCAAACAGAAACTTCCTGTGGAAGCAGGTGAATAGGTTAGAGAATTTTCTTTTAAAGCTGTAAAACATCTAAAGTCAAACTAATTCAGTGCTTTCATTTTTAAAATGAGAAACTGAGTCCCAAAGGAGTGAAGGTTACGAGGGTATTTCTTGTTAAATTGTGTCACTGTCAATCAAGCAAAAATGTTCATCTCCCCAAGTCCCTGGGAATCCATAGTAATTCGCTCCAACGATGGTGGAGCCTAACTGGGTTTCATTGAAGGCATGTTTTTCTGTAGCAAAAATATATTTATTTTGACTATATCTCAGCTAAATGTTTTAAAATACTGTCAATAATTTACTCTTATAGATTTTTATTTTTATTAACTTATAGACCAAATTCATTATCCCAGACTGTTATTTATACCTCCTCCTTTTAGAAATTGGAGACTGGTAGAAGATGAGCTTCCTAGAAACAGGCATATATAAAGTATAGAAGAAAGGAAATAAAGAATGAATATCCTGGTGGTCTTACCTGCCAGCATAAAAGAGGAAATATTTTCTTCAAAATAAAATTGACAAAGGAGACAGTTCTGTGTTAGCTCCGAGTAAAAGAGCAGAAAAGAAAAATATGCTTCTGCACACCTCAACTCCAACATTTTGGTTTAGGGGAAGCATGAGAGCAAGGCATCTAGTGAGTTGGTGAGGTCCAGGAAAATGTGGATATAGAGTCAATCCTGCCACTGACTCTCGAAAACATGAAATTTTACTGTCCCTACAGGGTTTGCATTTTACTACTATGAACAGGAATTTTATGCAAGATGAACTACCAAGGTTAGGGAATTATTTAATTGTAGTGCACAGTTGAAAATGAAAGCCAGGGCTCTGGGCATGTGGCTTATTCCTATAATCCCAATAACTTGGAAGGCTGAGACAGGAAGATTGCAAGTTTCAGGCCACCCTCAGCAACTTGGTGAGACACTTGGGAACTTAATGAGACCTTGTTTTAAAATAAAAATAAAAACAATAAAAGAGCTGAGGGTGTAACTAGAAATTAGAACAACCCTGGGTTTGATCCCCAGCTTCAAAAAAGAAAAAAAATAAACAGAAAAAGAAAAGAAAGTAGAAACCAGGACTAGGACTGGGACTGGGATTAAGTTGAAGCAGGCATTCAATTTAAGGGGTAGGTGCCAAAAAAAAAAAAAAATCTATGATCAAGGAAACAATTTGAATGTATAGTTTAAAATTCAAAGTTAAGCCAGGCGTGGTGGTTCACACTTGTAATCCCCCCACCCCCAGCTTGGGAGGCTGAGGCAGGAGGATCTCGCAGGTTTAAAACCAGCCTTAGCTGGTTTAAGAAAGGCTGTTTCCAAATAAAATATAAAATAGGTCTGGGAGTGTAGCCCAGAGGTAGAAGGCCTCTGGGTTCCATCCCCAGTACCACCAAAATAAATAAATAAATAAATAAATAAATAAATAAATAAATAAATAAATAAAATTGAAAGTTAATGTATAAAAATCACAAAGAACAACATATCTAAGTAGGTAATGGTGGTTTTTAATTTTGGTTTTGCTTTTATCTTGCCTCAAGCTCTAATTTTGCTCAACATGGCTTTGCTTGAAGAATAACAGAAGTAAAATGGAAAATGAGTAGTTATATATGTTTATGGCATAATACGTTATAGGAATGGTATTATGGAAGATGAGTATAAAGTTTGGATTAGAGTTGAATGTTTTTTGTGGTACTGGTGGTGGAATCCAGGGGCTTTCTACCTTGAGGTTATATTCCCAGACATACGTTATACTTTATTTAGAAACAGGGTCTCACTAAGTTGCTGAGAGTCCCACTCAGTAGCTGAGGCTGGCTTCGAACCTGTGTGATCCTCTTCTCAACATACCAAGTGCTGGGATTACAAGCGTGCGCCACCATGCCTGGCTTAAAGCTGAATATGTTTAGAGCTAGATATTGATGAACCTAAAATTCACTTCCTCTTTGCTTTTAATTATCTCATAGTGTATTTTAAGGAATTATTTTATCTTTGTACAAATTACTTTCTTTTTATTTTACTCTTAACATCATGGATTTTTAATGACTTTGAATTGATTTGATTGGCAATAGAAGGACAAAAATGTCTTTGAGAAACACAGTAGTTCAATGATACAAGAAAAATGATATTTTCACATGAAATATACTAAGAAAAATTGTTTTGAGAATATACCCTTCTTAATCATGCAAAAGATTTATAATTAATTAATACGTTAATATAGATATTATTAAATGGCATATGGAAAGATAACACCAAAAAATGAGAAGTAAAAACAAATCAAAACATCATACTTAAAATAGCAAGCTGTTGTTCAATTACAAGAACTGAAGTGGAAAATTCCTTTAAAACAGACAAGTACATAAATGAATTTTAAACTAGCTAAGAGAAAATTTGCTTAAATTACTAGCTCATATGTACAAAAAGTAAACTTCATTTTAAATTCAATGTAATCATCTTATTTAAACCAAAATCATATAAGTAAGATAATATCTGTAATATCTGTCCATGTATTTACCTGCAGTATAACTTATTCGCTTTGCTGATTTGATAAATGAAGTAATATTTCAAAGATGCAAATTTTAAGTATTTAACTAAACTACCACAAAATCTGATTGGACAGATACTTTGCACTATTATTTCTTAAAAAAAAAAGACTTGAATATTGCTTTATCTACCTCTTTCCTTTCATCTAACATTAAAAGTGAAGCATCTAAGTTCAGGAGAGGTTTGTTCCCTCAGCTCTTTGCTGAAAGACTGAAGCTTCTTAGGGGACACTTAAACACAACATCCACATTTACAATCATTAACACTTCACAGACTTGTTTACATTCAGAAAGGCAATTGCTGGGGCCTTGGAGGCAGAGATCAGAGCCTGCTGAGGGGTAAGGTTGGTGCTAGGGACAGTGAGGCTGGGATAAGAGTCTGCCATGAGGCAAGGCTGGTGCCGGAGCCTCGGAGGCTGAGATCGGAGCCTGCTGAGGGGGGAGGCCGGTGCTGGGGTCAGCAAGGCCGGGATCAGTGCCTGCCATTTGGTGAGGCTGTATCTGGAGCCAGGGAGGCGAGATAGGAGCTAGCCTAAAGACAAGGCCAGTGCTGGGGCCTACAAGGCTGGGATCGGAGCCTGCCACAAGACAAGTCTGGTACTGGAGTCAGCGAGGCCAGGAGCAGAGTCTACCAGGTGGCCAGGCTGGTGCTGGGACCTTCAAAAATGGGATTGGAACTTGCAAAGTGGCATACACAAAGAAAAATCACAGAAAATTAAAAAAAAATTGGATGCTCTTCCTAATATGCAAAACTAGGAAGAAATGGGTAATAGGAGGGAATCTAATGGAAGAAGGGGCCCTATGGCGGAGCAATTAAGGTGACCAATCAGAGGGGATGGGATGGGGGAAGATGAAATATCTTTAAAGCAATGATGTATGTAAATAAATATATCAATGTTAAACACTAAATCAAGCATGGGATTGAGGGAGAGAGAGGGAGTGGGATGGGGATTGGATAAAGTTTGACTGGATGATGTGTATTTGGATATCCTAACAAGTCTTGTATTCCATTGTGATGTGTGACTACAATTCACCAATAATAATATATTAAAAAAAAAAGAAAGGAAAATCTCTTATAGGGTACATGGCTAAAAGGCACACAACTAAACAGTGAGAAAAACTCATACTGAAGTGGGAGATGGAAGAAAGAAACAGAGTGGTGAATATGCATGATAATCTAGCCATTGTTTATTTAAGGTCAGTTACTAGATCTAGGTACGAACATTTTCTAGTGATGTCTAAGTCAGCACCAGCAAGATGATACGCATAAATTGACTGAGATGTAAAATTTCAACTATTTGAATTTCCATGGTCCACATATTGGTAATTAATAGAATTGTGATACTGGCCATGCTCTTCTGTGTCAGATTATTAGTATTATCTCTTACAATTTAGAAGGAATCTAGTATCAGATTAGTAGTATTATCTCTTAAGATTTAAAAGGAATCTAGGCTTCCTAAATTAAAAAAAAAAGAAGATTCTGTGTTTTTGTAAATGACAAAGTATTTTCATATTTTCACAGAATTGTAATTATTTCATATCATGTTTAATTCTTTTTCAATTGACAATGTATATTTATGTATATTCTCCTTATCAATAACACAGGCCAACAGATACATGAGAACAGGTGATGTGTACATTATATATTAATGACTGCTGGAGTGATACTCTAATTTTCTCATCCCTCTTAAATCAGCTTGAAATAATATATGACTTGATTTGAAAATTAGATTAGTTTGGTCATAAAAGATACTTAACTACAATTACCTACTAAGTGAAATGGTGAGCTCAGACAAGTTTGTTTTACTCTTAATTTCTAGGTTATAAACATTCTTTTATACGTATCAAATATTTCATAACAAAAGTTATGTAATAAACTTAAATCCCAGGGACAGCATTTGGGAGGCTGAGACCCAGAGGATCGCAGTACGGGGACAGCCTCAGCTGCTTAGTGAGGCCCTCTGTAACTCAGTGAGACCCGGTTTCAAAATAATGAATAAAAAATAGAACAGGGTGTGTAGCTCGAAGGTTGAATGCCCTTGGGTTCCATCTCCAGACCCGCAAAAAAAAAAAAAAAAAAAAAAAAAATCCTAGGGAAATTACTTAACATAATGGATAAAGTAATTTTGTTATAATAGCTTAAATTTTGATTTATCTAAGAAAGTTTGACTCCAAAGGTAAAATGTAATGGACCACTGGAAGAATGTAATGAAGGAGTGAAGAGAAATGGAGAAAATAGCTTTGTGCTCTGAAAGAGATAACATGTCTTTGTTCCTATCAAAGAGTTTCAGCTATTGTTAGGATTAGACAAATATTTTATCTAACAAATAGTTGAGTTTCTATTTTATTCTTAACCCTCACTACTCAAACAGATAAAGAAAGCAGTAGACTAGACACAGTTGTACACTCCTGTAATCCTAGACCTGGAGAGATTTAGAAAGTAGGATTACAGGTTCAAGGAAACCCTCAGCAACTTAGTGAGGGCTATTAGCAACTTAGCGAGACTTTGCTTCAAAATAAAAGAGAAAAAGGGCTGGAGGAGTGACTTACAGTTAAAATTCCTCTGGTTTCAATCTCCAGTACAGAAGAAGAAGAAGGAAAAGGAGAAGGAGGGGAAGGAGGAGAAGGAGAAGGAGAAGGAGAAGGAGAAGGAGAAGGAGAAGGCGAAGGCGAAGGAGAAGGCGAAGGAGGGGAAGGAGGAGAAGGAGAAGGAGGAGGAGGAGGAGGAGGAGGAGGAGGAGGAGAAGAAGAAGAAGAAAAAAGCGGTTGTGGTATAGAGTATGCAGTAGTGGCTATCAAGTACTCCTCCAGAATATATTCACATGGGAACTATGAAACCATCTCAGTGCCCAGGCTGCATTCATCCCAGATTAGATCAAATTCAAAACTCTGGAGATAGTACCAAGGCCTCAGTATTCTCACAACTACCCTAAGTGTTTCCAATGTGCTCTCAAATTTTAGGACCAGTTTGACACTAAAACTTGAGCTTATATTCATAATATGAAAGTTAATAAAAATAAAAATTGTTGGAACATATTCTCAGAGTGGTCATATTGTTCTGTTGTTCTAGAGAGGCACATGAAAATTTGCATTTCTAAGAATTTCCCAGATGTTGTGCCTGTTGAAGTTGTGAAATCCACACTTTTAGAAATATTAAAATAATGTATAGAGTATAAAGAACTAGAATTTAACTTTAAAAAGTTTATGCTATGGTGACTAAATCACATATAGAAAAATTTTAAGACAGTATAAAAATCTGTGTGCATTAAGTGTTACATGCACAGTATAGACAGTAAAAACTAGAAATATCGAGAAGACCAAGTTACTATGATGTGTATGGTTACTTCTTATTTCCTGAATGATAACTAGGACTTGATCTGGCAAAGAAAATTGCAGAAAGATGATTTATGTGAAAGTTGGGTTGGAAAGATGGCATATTCTTATAATCCCAGAACTTGGGACGTGAGACAGGAGGAGTAGAAGTTTGAGACCAGCCTCAGTAATTTAGCAAGACTCTGTTTTAAGTAAATAAAAAATAAAAATAAATAAATAAATAAATAAATAAATAAATAAATAAATAAATGGCTGGTGGTGTAATATGGAGATAGACTGTCCCATTTTTCAATTTCTAGGACAAGATGGAAGGAAGGAAGGAAGGAAGGAAGGAAGGAAGGAAGGAAGGAAGGAAGGAAGGAAGGAAGGAAGGAAGGAAGGGAGAAAGGAAGGAAGGAAGGAAGGGTTGGGAGATAATGAGAAGCCTCTTTGGGCTGAAACAAAGGATTTGCACAAAGGAAGAGCATTGTCCACTGGGAGAGACTTATTGGAGGGTGGTGCTGGAGAGTCTACAAAGAAGTCTGAATAGAAAAAACCAAGTGCATCTCTCAGACAATGGAGAAGCTTTTAAGGACTTAAAAGTGTTAGAGTTCTTTATTATAATGATCTCCAAGGCAGGTTTCCAGACAGACTCCAGTGAACTCACTATCACATAAATCAAAACTGAAGTCCTGTCTCTTGGAAGAGCATTCATCATGTTCAGGAAAAAAAGAACATTTTTAATATCAGCAAATTAAACACAAATGGATATTAAAAACTCTAGCAGATGATTAATCAATAAAGATGGAAGCAGAGGATCTTATTAGTTATATAGAGATTAGCTGGTGTAGCTCAAGTGCTAGCTATAAACTTTGAAAATTAAAAATGATTGCATGTGCCAGGAGTGATGCAGAGCAACTGAGAGACATTTGGAATGTGTGACCTTCCATGATAAGCTCAAATTGAACAAAATAGGAAAACTATCCTGGTTTCTGTAAGTCTCTGGATTTGCTAAATTCTAATATCTCATTGTACCTGAGGTTTTCCACATGAGAAACTAGATAGAAGTTTGCAACATTGGAAGATGTATTTAAAAAGTCCTTCTTAGAGTGGTCAGTGTTTCCTGGTAGTGACTTTGTAAAGTCAAACAGAGAGTTTAATAAAAAATAAGAAAAACAGTGCAGAATATGTTTCTTCCTTTCTAGAGAGTTCCAAATCAGAAGCCATCATCTTTCCCACAAAACTCATGAGCAAAGGTTGCCTTTAGTCTCATCCTTCTAGCCTATTTTCTCAGGGCTGCATGCACGTATTGTGTTGTTGTTCTTTGATGTTTTTGTTCACAGGATCCCCATCTTTGCAGTACTAGGGGTTAAAGCCAGGGATATTCTACCCCAACACTATATTACCAGCCCTGTTTTCTATTGTTTGTTTTTTCTGTTTTGTTTTTGAAACAGGGTCTCACTAGGTTGCTGAGACTGTCCTCTAACCTGTGATCCTCCTTTCTCATCCTCCTGCTTACTCATTTTATAGGAATGTGGCACCATGCAAAGCTAATCTTTGCTTTTAAATGCATATTACATAAAACAAACCCAACGTTCAAAAACTGAACAGTGACATTGGTATTTGGAATGGAATAAAAAAACAGAAATTATTTCACCTGATCTGTACACTGGGAAAACCTGCATGCTATTTGCGTACAATTACAACAGGAATGGCTCAAATACTTGAAAGAAGAAAAGGGGCTTTCTTATTATTTCTGTTGGTTCTTGGTAAAGCATCTACAAAAATCCTTTGTGGGAAAAATACCCAGGAAAGGTAACATCCAAAAGCTCAACCCTAAGGCTAAGATAATTCTAATTTCTTGATTACTTGCCTTTCTTTTCCTTATGCTGCAGGATTTTAAGGTGGAGCCTAGGGCTAATTCAGTGCTATGATTCTTGTGCCCCAAATAATGGTGGAAAGCTAGAGCTCAGTACATTTACACTGCATATTAAATAAATGAAGGATTTGGTTCACACCTCCTTAATAGAGGGATATGTCCAGAATCACAGAGAACTATGAATATGCTTTCTTTACCCTCCTTCCACTTAGAATATGTTCATGTACATTTGATGTATTCACTCATATTGATGGGCATGAGGAGCTTTAATTTGGAATTATTGGCAATAGTCCTGCTGGATCCATTCTGATCATGCTTCTTTGTCTCTTTGTACGTGAAATTCTGTTGTTCTGTTGAGGCGTGTGTGTCTGCACACATACATACATGCATCTATACATATATATGTGTGTATAAATAGGAGTAGAATTGCTGGATCAGATGGTCAACTTATTTCTTAATTTTCATGCACACTGTCAAACCACTTTGCAGGGTGGTGGGTATGAATTTATACTCTCATTACATTCTATTCCACATTTAGAACTGTTAGACTTTAATTTTGGTTATTTTAATGATGGTTCATTTTGGTTTAATCTAGATATAAATTTAATTTAGTATAAAGATACAAATATATAAATTTATATTCAAGCCATGGGACTAAATGAAATACTCTAGGAAATTAAAGATAAGAAGAGGTCAAGGGAATGAGCCCTGGCTCATCAACATTAAGATATCAGAAAAAAGAAGAAGTAAAGTCTCTTGCCTGGTAAGGGGGCAGAACTGAATTTCAATACAAATCTATCCATCTTCAGTGTCCAAGCTGTTTCAAACATGCTGGGCTGTCTCAGAAAAATCCCAGAAAACTCAAGAAAAATGCAAATAAGTTTAGAGAGGCAGACAACATGTGCACTTGTCACAGCAGAGCATTTTATGCAAAAGAAAATATATTCAACTTGCTTTTCTGCAGTGAAGGAAATGGGAGAGAGTTTCTAGAGGCGGAAAACAATAAATGCTTCAGTGGGGGTGGATCCAAAGAAATGGTAAAGCTTCTGATGTTAGATTGTTCAAACTCTTTCGTTATAATGAAGAAAGTGGAAATAAATAAGTTGCTTAACAAAAGGGAATCTAGTGCTTGGGAGGCTAAAACAGGAGATTCCCAGGTTGAAAGATAGCCTGAGCAATGTGGCAAGACGATCAGCAACCTAACGAGAGACTGTTTAAAATAAAAAGCAGAGCCGGATGTGATGGCTCACGCTTGTAATCCCAGCCCTTGGGAGGCTGAGACAGGAGGATCGCGCAGGTTCAAAGGCAGCCGCAGCTACTGAGTGAGACCAAATAAAATATAAAATAGGTCTGGGAGTATAGTCCGGAGGTAGAAGGCCCCTGGGTTCCACCCCAGTAACACCAAAAAAATAAAAATAATAATAAAATAAATTAAAAAATAAAAATAAATAAAAAACAAAAATACCTGGGGTGTAGCTCAGAGGTGAAATGTCCCTGCCAGTATAATCCCCAATACCACACATGCACAATAACTACAATAAAAATGGAGAATATAGGAAGAAAATGCTCTTAATGCTGGAGAGAAAAACTGTTTAGTATATTAGGTTTTTTTTTTATAGTTTAACTAGCAGCAACAATTTTACCTATAAAATGGATTTTACTTGTCTGATTTTAGAGCTTTCTGAAATTAGGGAAAATTGATGTCTTGATTATAATTGTGTTCTATGATTATCTGCTATTCTCAGGACTTCCCCTTTTCTTTTATTTTAGAATATATGTTATTGAGATAAAAATTCACCCATGCCCACCAAGTGTTATGTGCCTGCACATCACTATCACTATGATCTACATTATGATGTGAAACTATAATGCACCAATAAATGTATAAAAACTTCCCATGCATGGTGGCGCATGCTTGTAAGCCCAGTACTTGGGAGGCTGAGACAGGAGGATTGCAATTTCGAGACCAGCCCCAGTGACTTAATGAGGCCCTTCATAACTTACTGAGACTCTGTTTAAAAATAAAGAATAAAAATTAGGGCTGGGGTTGTAGCTCAGAGGTAGAATGCTCCTGACTTCAATCCCCAATACCTTGAAAAAAAATCACTCATTGCCACAGACAGTTTCCACTCTAGTTGTAAACATGTAAGAACCTATAATTGATTCAAAATTCCACATCATAATCACAGACTTCCTCTGTTCTGTTCTGAGAGTTGAACAAGAGACAATAATTCACTGAAATCTTAATAAGTGCTTTGAACTCAAAACTGTAGAGTCAAACAATGTTTAAGGTTTACCAATAATATTTCATAAAAAACTTTCCTGTTCCTCCCCTTTCCCAGGAAACCTGTTTTTGGGGGGCGTAGTCTACAGTTCTGGTGTTCAAAGGGAAACGGTTTGGAAAATAAAAGTTATTTTCAGAGTTTCACACATATTTTTGAATATGCATTTTGGCTTTCAAAAAATGTGTCCACTGATTTTGATTGTAGATTATCTGATGGCATGCACTCACTTTACAAAACTTGGTGTTCATGACTTATTGCCCTTGAATATGTTGCCCATTTTGTCCCCTGCATGTACTGGTGAGCAGCCTAAACCGGGGGTGGGATTGTGCACCTTCAAATTCATTGTCACCAGATACTAAGTGTGAATTGTTTCTGAGACACAAATCTACCCTGTGTTCACATACATGCAACCTTTTTCTTAGTGTCAATTTTCTCTATATCCGTGGCTTCTTATACCATGAAACTTTATAATATCATTTAGATTTACTTTGTTACCTATTCCTGGTTTCGTAGCCTCTTCATTTCCTCAGAGACAATAGGAAAATTAAGTTTATTTTTTAAAAATCGAGGTATTGCTACTCTAAATATCATGAGAAAAGAAAGACTCTATGAAATCTATATTTTTTAAATTTCAAAGTTTAGATAACTCTGTAAGACCAAAACCATTTGCTAGAAGAACACTGGTGATTGTGGATCATGATCAAATGAATAACAATCAGTAGGAATTGTATGTTTTATAAAGGGTAAGAATATGTTAAATTGAAGTAGATGGGAATGGAATAAAGAAGCAAGGAATCCTTGTACAGAATCTGGATGACAGTTCAGAATGAACAGGTGAGCAGGAGAGAGCTTATGATAGAATATTCACATGGATAATATAAGGGAGAAGTTTCAGTATTTAAGGAGACAAAAGTAAAGTTATTTGTCTACAAGAGAGATGCTGAGCTGAGAGGATAGTCTTGTTTTTGTTGTGATACTGGGGATGGAACTCGGGGACATTCTACCTCCGAGCTATAACCTCAGCCCTATTTTTTATTCTTTATTTTGAAAGAGGGTCTCACTGAGTTGCAAAGGGCTTCACTAAGTAGTAGCTGAGGCTGTCTGCGAACTGTGATCCTCTGGTCTCAGTCCAAATGCTGGGATTACACCCATGCATCACCACGCCTGGGTCTCTTGGGTCTTTTTAGATCTGGGTATAGGTCATGCTGAAGGAAGTACAGAGGAAGAGAAAGGGACACACACACAGACACACACACACAGACACACACATACATACACACACGTACAGTAAAGAGAGATACTTCAAATCTCACTATACCAGAGCCCACTTCAACCTCACTCACATTTCTGCAGCACTTCAGCGCCTGTAATCTCATCCCTGCACCTTCTCACTGTGCTTCCATTGCCAAGGTGCTCTCCACTCTTATTTCAACCCCTCACTTACCCCCTGGCTCCCCACATGGGTTGTGGTTTCCTGGTTCACTTTTCTGCCCTCTCTGACTTGACTCCTTCCACATGCCTTGTGACAGGGCAGACAGCTCTCCCCGTGATGGCTAGTGGACAGATAGTCCGATATGTGTCGGATATTGGGAGTTCTGCAGGCTTTGGTTATCAGCCTCTTGACAGTGGGTGGGGAGAATCACTAAAGATACTAGAGCAGAATAAAGAAGCAGAATCATATTTCAGGATGATTAGGCTGAAAATAGTGTGGAGAACATATAGGGGTATATTGTTTGATGAGGGATTAAGAGATAGGAAATGGGAACCAATAAATTAACATTTTATAATTTTAAATGAAAATCATTCCCATTTAAAGAGTTGTTTCTTCAATAAAAATAAAACTACATGTGTGTCTATAACTGAGATTAATTTTCTGCAACCATTAAATCTTATTTATAATTAAAATAAAGTAGCATTAATACTGCAAAGATAAAGAAAACATCGTATTATCAAAATATACAACAAACATCTTGGAAAGGTTATTCTGAGTTCAGATTCAAGCACAGGCATATTCTAAGAAAATCACATGTGTCTATTATATCTGGGAACCAACCTAAACTCCTTTTTCTAGTAGGCAGTGGTGTGTGTGTGTGTGTGTGTGTGTGTGTGTGTGTGTTACAGTTCAATTAAGATAAATTAAGTGATTGTTTACTAAGGTATCTAGCAAATTACCATTATTATTGTCACAGAAATTACCACTCTAGAGAACAAAGCTGAAACTAATCAATATCAATACAAAGATACAGAGAGCAAGAGCTGGTACAGAGATACTGGATACACAAAAGCAAGTTATACAATCCCAAAGTGCATTTTCCTAGAATCCATCTGCAAGATCTGTCACTACTCACCAAAGTTAAAGAGATAACCCACCTTGTATGAAAGTATAGAAGTAAAAAATGGAAAGAAGGGAGAGAGGGAGGAAGGGTTGTGGGAAGAAAATGGTTTTAAAGAAGGTGTAATATTTTGGTGAGTATAATTCATACTTTTATTTAATAATTTTCAAAGTCATCTACTCACACACCTCCTTGAGATCATTTTAATTAATGCCATTAATGAGGAAAATGGGGACTCAATGAACGGGATACAAGATCAAATGCTGTTAAGGGCAAATAATTAAAGACAAGTATCTCTATCTATTTTGAAGACATTATTAAGCTCTGAATAAGTGGCCATGTTTTGCTCTTGTGTGTGTGTGTGTGTGTGTGTGTGTGTGTGTGTGTGTGTGTGTGTGTGCGTGTGTATGCGTGTGTGTTATACTAGGGATTGAACTCAGGGGCATTTTACCTCTGAGCTATACCTCAACCCAATTTTTTTCTTATTTTTAAACAGGTTCTCACTAAGTTGCAGAGGATCTCACTAAATTGCCGAGGCTGACCTTAATCCTGCAATCCTCCTGTCTCAGTCTCCTAAGTACTAGGATTATAGGTATGTGCCACCATGCCTGGCTCATGTTTTGCTCTTAACATTTATGAGTGTGAGACATTGAGGTAGTTGTTGCCCCCACTTTACAGATAAGAAACACAATGTGTATTTCCTAGGATACCTAAACTTTCAGTTCATATTAGTCTGTTTTTATTTCTATACTGAAGAAAAAATTCTGCAGACTAAAGGCAGATCATGAACACTGGGGGTGCTTGTTGTATATGACTGTGGTAAAGGGTCTTAACTCTAGCAGTCGTTGACCTGAGCAGCCTCAAATTCATCAAATCTCATTATCCCCATCTGTAAATTAGGGATCAGGAGTGTGTGTGTGTGTGTGTGTGTGTGTGAGAGAGAGAGAGAGAGAGAGGAGAGAGAGAGAGAGAGAGAGAGAGAGAGAGAGAGAGAGAGAGAGAGAGAGAGAGAGGGAGGAGAAGGAGAAAGAGAGTATGCTTATCTATGTATGGGGTGGTATCCCAAGGGTATTCTGTCTCTGAGTCACACCCAAGCCCTTTATTTTTTATTTGTAGCAAGGTCTCTCTAGGTTCCTATAAGTCTCAATAAATTGATAAGTCTGGTCTCAAACCTGCAATCCTCTTATCTCAGCCTCCTAAGTTCTGGGACTACAGGTAGGGGCCACCGCACCCAAAAGGGAGATATGAAGAAGAAAACAACAGAACAAATAATATTATGTGCATATATATGAATATATCTTTATGAATCTATCATGTGTAATAATAATGCATCAATAAAAATCATAAAAAAATTGAAAGAGTCAGCTGGCTTTTGTGATATTCATTGAGGCAAGAAATTGAAAGTGTAATAGTTTGGACAAAACAAGAATCACTTTCTTTATGAAAGCATACGGATTCATGTGCACATACACACATACTTCTGTTGTTCATTTTAAGTAGATTAACAGGAACTATGATCTGGAAAACTAAGACACTATTACCCATTTATTAAGCACCTACCAAGACATTACTTTTTCTATACAAGCAGTTTTCTAGTCAATAACTTCTCCCTTTGACCACCACTACAACTTACACAACTAGTTAAAAACCCTTGTCTGATGTTACACTGTGTTGTCACAAATATCCTATGTCATTTTATTACAGTGCACATAAAGACATTTTCTTATACTGTAATCCTTGAATTTCCTTTGTCCCCCTCTTGATGTAACATCTCTAGAAAGCCACACCAACCCTCAGTGTCCCATCTTTCATTTATATTGTAAGAGGAATCAGACATATACTACAATTCCTCCAATACACTTGGCAGTGGCTGGATACTGAAGTTCCCCAGAGTGTGTGGAGAGTAGAAGAGTCAATATTCCCTCGCTGAGGCTTCCAGATTCCCTTAAATATGGTTATGGCAGAAAAAGGGAGCAGAAGTGATGATCTGGTACAGTAGCCAGCAAAATCATTTAGCTAGTGCCTGCTGAAGAACCAGAATAACAGATGGCAGGGCATGGTCACAATCATTAGAGAGGCAGTGTTATGAGCAAAGCCCTCTTGATTAGACTGGAATCACTGATGAGCTTCCCAAAGAGCAGCAAAATTCAGCAATAAGAGTTACCTCCACGTGTGTAAGCAAAACAGAACACTGCTGTTGGTCATTGCATACTGTCACAATCCTACCACACTGCAAAGACACACACACAACAATTGCTCGTTGGCAGTAGCCTATTCTCCAAAAGGAAGTATATTTCATGCTTATTAAGGAAAAGATTGCATAGCCTATTGAGGAAATCCACACTCCAGGAAGCCCAGAGATTTTTAGTTCAAAGGCAATACCTGAACATCTAAACAACCTATGATAGGCTACTCTAACTTCTGCCAGCCACATTGCTTTAAACTATCGTGTGTATCTACCTCACTACATTTCAATTTTGTTTATTCATTTTTTTCTGATGCTAGAGATTGAGCCCCCTAAGCATTGTCATTGTCCATCAGTGCCATATTCCCAGCCCTGTTTTATTTTGATGCAGGGGCTTAATAAGTTGCAAAAAGCCTCACTAAGTTGCTGAGGCTGTCCGTGAGCCTTCAATCTTCCTTTTTCAGTCTCCCAAGTACTTGAATTTCAGGCATGTGCCACCATATCCAGCAATTTTTTATGTACATAGCAGTACAGTTGAGAATAATGACACAATATCATAGTATATGTGTAAACTAGTAACAGTTATTTATTGACATTATCAAGTATTGGTCTCAGAATACACAGTGCTGTGTGTTATATTTTTATATGACTGGCAGCAGAGTAGTTTTTTAATACTAGCATCAACACAAACACATGAGTAGTGCATTGTGCTATGATGTTAGGATAGCTGTAGTATGATTCACTGGCGGAAATTGTTTAGCTTCACTATAATCTTATGGGACCTTTATCATATGTATGGTCCAATATTGTTCAAAATACATGACTGCACTTTAGCTGTGTAATGTGATATTAAGGGATACAATTTGTATAGTAAAATAGTTGTATCTTAGTTCAAACCAATACACCCATCATCTCACACATTTATCTTCTTTAGCTGTGGCAAAATTTAATTTATTTTAGCTGTGGAAAAAGCAGCTAAAATTACTCATTTCAATAAAAATCCCCAATGTGATACAGTATTATTACCCATAGTCCTCACATTGTACATTAGTTCTCTAGATGTGTTCATCCTACATATCTGTTATTTTGTATATATGACTTCTACTTTGTATGTTTAATTTTTATTCTGGTTACCCTTTTTGCAAATTAGAGTGGTGAAAAAAACAGGTTAAATAAATATAGGAGGGGCTGAGTTCTAGGTGTTATCCATCCACTACTATATTGATGAACTTGGATAGTCCCCTCAATTACTAAGGCCTTATTTTCTCTATCTATTAGAATGAGAGCTATGTCTTGTGTAACCTTATTTTCTCTGCAGTTGATAACACATACAATATTAGATATAATATCTAGTTATAGAAATATGGTCATATCTTTATATTTATGTAGAATAGAAATACTATGTACAATATTTAATATGTTAATTTAAAGATAAAAGTTAATAGATGTATAAATGAGAGTTTTTAGCTGTATGGGTAAGCTCTGTTCTAAAAATAATATTCAAGATGGAAAGGATATGTTACCAACAGTCCTCTGATCTTTCTTTGAGTGGTAGGAGTCCTTGTTCTTCTCCAAGGTTTTAAGCATAATGTGGTAAAGTCAGAAAAAATGTCTAAGAATTCTACAACTCAACACCTTCATGACCATGAACACCTTTTCAATTTGTAAAATGAGTATCTGCTTTTGAGACTGTAAACTGAAAACACTTACTCAGGCTGTGGTGAGGAGTCCAGACTAACATGAAATAAGTGTAGCCCATATCCACCACCAAGACTGGGTCCTTTGTGATGTCCAGTTCATCATTTCCTTCTATAGCAACTAGTATGGAGCTATGTATGGTATGTTCTCAGTAAACTTCATGGGTTCTGGACAATTTGAAAGTTCTCAATTACAGTGCATTTATTCATCCAAGTATTTTAAATCTTATAGGAATACCTATTTCAGAGAAGTTATAAAACCTTTCATAAGTTTCTCACCACTATATATTCTAATAGAATGCAGATATAAAAAGAAAAATAACCTAATTCCTCAGTAAGCATAAAATACATAAAATATTAATTTTTAAAAAATTATGGTTACAGTAAATTAAGTTGCCCATGTATGTCCGAGACAAACTCAGACCGGCCTCTCAGAACTGGAAACAGAGAAGAAGCATGTATCTTCCATATTTTCTGCAGAAGAGCAGACCTCTGATGGACATCCCTGCACATGATCTATTGAAAGCAGCTTAGGCAATCCCTTGTTATTCCTCTGTTGATCTAGATCTTTAGCACTATGAAAAGTGGCTTTATTCCCAATACTTGGGAGTCTGAGGCAAGAGGATCCCAGGTTTGTGACCAGCCTCAGAAACTTAGCAAGGCCCTCTGCAACTCAGTAAGATCCTGTTTAAAAATGAAATAAATAAATAAATAAATAATAAAAAAGAGCTAAGAGTGTACTCAGTGGTACAGTGCCCTTGGGTTAAATTCCCAGAAAACACACACATACACACACACACACACACACACACACACACACACACACACACACAAATTAGATCATTTGATCAAATTAGATTATTTGAAAGCAAACATTTTAACATTCAAGAACAGGTTAATACTGAGTGAGGTCAGTGCTTGAATATTTACCTACTGATAACACTAGATAAATCATAAAGAGATAGTCTGAGGACAATATATGATTCTGTCACTATAATTCCAAACACATGGCCCTAATGATAGCATTTTCTAGGTATGGAATTGTATTATGAATAAAGTTCTCTGGAGTAATATCTAAGTATGCCATTGATATAATCAGTACAACCACACTTTTTTTTAACCTTCTTTTATTTCTTAACTGTTTCTGAGTGTGAGCTGGCTGCTCCTGTCTTTATCCCACTAGAAAAGTTTGGCTCAAATATTTAATTATGAACAGGCTTCTCTGCGCAAAGTGAAGGTGAAAGCAACTCAGGCAACTTCTCCAGCCCCCATGATATACTTAAAAAATTAGTTATTGAAACGAGATCAATGAAGATTCATTACAAATTTTAGTGGAAGTCAAAATAGAAGACATCTTTCTAAATATCACAGGATCACGACACAGCTACCTTTCAGGAGGACGCTCCTGTATAGTATTTCTACTCACTAAGTTTCACATCCATGAGATAAAATGAGGCATGCCAAAATCTAGTCACTCTAGTCCCACAAACCCCACATCCTGGTGAAACAAGACAAAAGGGGGGCCATGAAGACATGGGAGGATAGAGAGAATTGCAACATTCCCTTCACCCCTCTAGCCTGTGTGACAGTTTCTGTTATTGGAACACCTACCTTTTGCTTCCCTCCCTCCCTCCTTTTCTTTTCTTTCTTCTTTCTCTCTCTCTCTCTCTCTCTCTCTCTCTCTCTCTCTCTCTCTCTCTCTCTCTCTCTCTCTCTCTCTCTCCTTTCCATAGTGGCAATTGAACCCAGGGGCATTCTACATCTCAGGCACACTCCCAGCACTCCCAGCACTTTTTATCTTTATTTTACATATTTTATTTTATTGGGACTGAAGATTGAACCCAGGGACATTTTAACTCTAAAACACACCAGCCCAGGCTGGCCTGGAATCTCTGGTCCACTTGTCTCAATTTTCATTTTCTGCTTCTGTTTATTTATTTTTTTTAACAAAGTCTCACTGAGTTTATGAGGGCCTGGCTTCATACCTACCATGCAATCCTCTTGTATCTGCCTTCAGAGTCCTGGGATTACAGGCAAGTAATACCATGTACAGTTCTTTTTCTTAAGTCTATTTCTCTCTTTTCTCTGAGTATATTCTCACATTATTTCTTTTCAGTATATCTAATAAACCATATTTGTTTAAGTTTATTTATGCAGATCATTTATCTTATTATTTTTTCTCCTGCCTCCCTAACTCCTCAGCTATTTTTAGTAATTGCAATCTATTATATTTTTAAATATTTAAAAGTTGTTTGTTCAAACATAATTAACATATGTATAAAGTTTTATTTCCTAATTCTTTCCTAAAAGCGATGACTACTTTTTCTCTCTTAGACAAGCATTCTGTTACTGACTGCATCCAAATCCACCTTATTTTTTCTTTTTATGTAATTCCTTTGGGGCAGAAGGAGGGGTTGTTGTTTCTCACTGTTGTATATCTTGCTACTTACTTTTCTGACCCCTTAATATTTCTGTCCTCTAAAGTTACCATCTTTCCTTCCCTCCTTTACTACTCAACTATCTTGTTTCTTATGAACTCACTGACAAAGTTACTTTATTTCTTCTGCCAATAATGTTACTCTGAACTTTTAATCATTTTGTTCAGCAATAAAATATTCAATTGTTTTGATACTAATTGTCCAGATTACCTCTTATATTGTTTCTGATTTGAGCATCCATATATATATATATATATATATATATATATATATATATATACACATATCCCCAGTAGAGATCTCAATGTTTAGTTGATAGACTATATTTAAATGTTTATAATCTACTGGTAGCCTTAGGCCCAAACTATCCAACATTTACTCAGTTTCAAACATTGCTACATATTTAATTTTTTTTAATTTGTTATATTCGGCCTTTTATTTTCCTCAAAAACCCAAGCCACTAAAAACTTGTTTTTTTTTTTTCATGTGCTAAAACAAATTTACCAGCCTTTACTTTTCTTACCATCCCACACCCTTTTATTCTTGTAGCTTCTTCCTTTAATTCAGTTATTTAACCCCAGTGAATACTATTTCTCAAACCACTATCACCTTTTAAAAGTCAACTTTCCTTTAGACATTTAAAGCCCACACATACTATTCCAGATACAGACAAAAACCAGAGACAGAAAGCTACTAATCAAAGAAATAAACACAGCAATCAGAGATGAGAATCCTAAGTATGTGTCTGTGTTTGTATCTGTGTGCTTAATTCAATAGTTACAGCTATTCTTTCTTTATGTGCATATTTTAAAGAAGAGGAGCAAGTTTTTCTCATGATCATGGCTAGTTCACAAATGCCACCATTATTTTTTAAACCATATAAATTAAGAGCACATGTTACCCAGCATGAGATCAGAGGAGAAGATTATCCTCTTAAAGTTCTGTATATCATGACTGGCTGTCTCTCAAATTCCCTGACTCATCAGCATCACTTTAACTGTCTTTTCTCTTTCAAACATCCTTCCAGACGTTCTAGGTTTAACTGCTTCAGCCAGCCCCTACCAGCATCAGCATTATCATTTTTTGTTTTTTCCATGCTATACAGTTGTCTCCTTAGAGTTCCCTCCTTCCCCACCATTGGGTGTTAAAACTTACCGCTTTTACCAACTCCCCCTGCTCCCAGCATTACCACCTTGTACTCTCTGGACCCTCCTGACGCGCTGCCCGGGGAGCAGCTGGCTTCATTTTCTACCTCCATCTTACCCGAAGGACGGGAGGAGAAAAAAGGAAGGAAAAGTCACCGTGTCAGGTGCTTGCTCAGATATTAAACAACTCTAAAACTGTGTCAAAGGAAAGGTTCAGTAAGCGCTAAGAACCATCAGCGTCAGGCTGGCTGCTGGTCCTCTGCTAGAGCGGGTCTCATAGCAACCATTTCAATTGCTTCCAATAAAAACCTGGCTTTTATATCCCCCCTCCTTCCCGTGCTTTGTATTTCCTCCCTCTTCTTTTACTCCATTTCCTTTCCTCTTCTTTTTCTCCTTCTTCTTTCCTGAATACCCCAGTCTGCACTGCTGTACGTGCATGCGCATACACACACACACACACACACACACACACACACACGCACACGCACACGCACACGCAAACCTCCTTCCAGGCTAGGCTGCTGCTCCAATAAGGAGCGTCTGAGACATAATAGATGATGCTGTTTCACAGGCTGATGGCTGTGGCAACAGCTCTGAACACACTATTTTATTTTAATCAAAGTCAATTCATTAAGAAAAATTTCTGCTACTTATGTTTTTCATTTTTGTCGCCATCTTCCTGCAAAATTCTTATTCTGTAAAAAGTGATGCTACTGTTTTATAAGAAAAGTCAAACAAAACCAAACAGAATTCAGGGCTTTTAAGGATGAGTCTTTAGTGTTGTTGAAATAATACCTGGCTAACAGGGATTGTTTCCTCTCACTTGAAAGCCGTAGTTCTAACATCCGGAGGTAATTGAATTAGGTCACTGTTATGTTTGAACATGAATCATACTTGTTTACACTAAGTTATTAGAAACAAGCTAGAACATAAGGACCCTGTCAAGCATGAAAGAAAAACATGATAAATATTTTTGCTGACAAGTATAGTAGCATAAAATATAAAAGAAGACTATTTTTCCAATTCTACTTTTCTCTGAAAAAAAAAGCTTCAAAAACATAGAGGTTTTAAGATGTCCTCAATAATCCCTAATTTCCATAGTCAGTCCTATCCTTGAATCAAAATTGTAATATTCTCTAATAATTTGTATGCTTATTGTCTATTCTCTGATTTTAAAACTTAGATCAAGATTAGATGCATTCGAGTGTTTAACATACACAGGCGTATTCTATCTAAATGTTAAATTCCTCTAGAAAAGAAACTATGCTTAATTATATATGATTTTCAAGCATAAATATAAGTACTAGGAACAAAGTAGATGCTTAGTATTTTCTCGCTTGGAATTGGAGAGGCTACAAATTATCATGGCTAAGAGGAAAGACTCTGGAGCCAGAATGCTTGTGTTTAAATATGGAGTCATAGGCCAGGCATGGTGGCGCATGCTTGTAATCCTTGCGCTTGGGAGGCAGAGACAGGAGGATCACGCAGGTTCAAAGCCAGACATTTTTTAATATATTTCCAAATATTAAAAAATGTAAAAATAGGTCTGGGAGTGTAGAGCCCGGAGGTAGAAGGGCTTCCATGAACTGCAGTATCACCAATATATATATATGGAGTCATGTGTTTTCTTTTATAGGTGGAAGATGGGGAGTAATCAGGATTTAAAAAGAGACCTTAGATAATGGAGAAGAAAACCCATTGGAGTGAGGAAGGTGTTCTCTGGGAGGTTGTAGGGAAGATTAATGAAGGAAACACTTTTATTGATATTATATACATATGTGAGAATACCAGTATACCAATGCCAACCTCAACATCATGTATAGGAAAGGAGGGCGTGTAAAGGAAGCCAGGGTAAAGCTCACAAACTGCTGTGTGTATGTCTGTCACCATCCCTATGAGCTATGTTATGATGTGAGACTATAATGCACCAATAAAAGTATTTTTAAATAAAAAAATATATACAGGCTCAGCTGAATGACATTTGGTAAATTATTTCATCTTTCTGTGCCTCAATGTATTTACCAATAAAATCGTTTATGCAACCCCTAATTTAATAATTCTTTATGTGAATGAATGTTTATATAAGTGCTTAAAACACTGCCAATAAAGTTGTAAATACATCATAGATATATAATAATGGTTTTTAATTTTTATTTCATATAATTATGCTGTCATTTTTTTTGTGATGCTGAGGATTGAACTCAGAGGCATTCTACCTCCGAGCTACACACCAAGCCCGAATTTTTTATTATTTTGAATCAGGGTTGCACTAAGTTGCAGAGTGCTTCACTAAGTAGCTGAGATTGGTCGCAAATTGTGATCCTCCTTTATCAGCCTCCCAAGTATTGGAATTACATGTGTGTGACATCACGCTGGTTTATGCTGTCATTTTATGTGAATGTACTGTTGAAATGTTTTTGTTATATTTTATAAAGGATTTTTTCTTTGTTTCCCCTTTTTTTCTTTTTTTGATTGGTGCACTGTATTCATACATCATAATGGGATAAAATCTTGTGTAGACATACGTGCATACATCGCCCAGTTAGCCCCTACCCCACACCATTCCCTCCCCCTCACTCCTTCCCATGTTTGGCTTAGTGTTTGATATCTAATATTATAGCAATTTATCCAAAATAAACAGTGATAATCTCACATAACAGATTCATTTGTTAAATAACAAACTTTTGATCACTTAGAGATAACATTTTAATATTTCTTTTTGCTTTCTTTCATACCAGAGGATTTTTTTTTTTAAGGTGAAACTATCGTATATTTTTTCCAGAAAAAATCTATCCTAACAAGAAATATGAACTCTAAATACCCAAAACAATCTCGAAAAAGAAAAAAGCTAGAAGATGTACATTTTCTGATTTCAAACCTTATAAAGCTACATTAATTGAAACAGTGTAGTACTGCTATAAAGGCAGATATATAAACTAGTGGAGTAAAATAAAAAGCCTAGAAATAAATTCTTCCATATATGGTCAAGTTATTTTTTGACAAGGTTTCCAAGAACATTTGGTGAAGGAAATAATGATCCTTTCACTAAATATTGTTGAAAAATAATAATTACATGAAAAAGAATAAAGTTGGACCCTTACCTAATACCATATACAAATATTAACTCAAAATAGATAAAAGACCTAAATGTAAATCTTAAGACTATAAACTTTTAGAAGAAAACCTGGGTCATAACACTTCACAACATTGAAATTGGCAGTGATTTCTTGGATATGATTTCAAAGGCACAGACAAAAACAGAATAAACAAACAAACTTCCTAAAAAATAAAAAAAAATATTGTACATCCAAAGACAATGTAAACAGTTAAAAGTTACTGATAGAATGGGGTAAAATATTTCCAAATGCTATATCTGAAGGAATATTAATAGTCCAAATAAATCCTAAAAATTATAAACAATAAAAGCAAATAATACAATTTAGAAATAGGTAAAAGACTAAAATAAATAATGAATCTCCAAAGATTTTAACCAATAAACACATGAATATATTCTTCTTTCCTTAGTTGTCTGATGGATGGAAAATCTTGTTTCTCTGGTTCTGGTGTGTATAACCTATTTCGTCTTTGTAGTTAATCTTTTTGAGTATTTTCTCTAGCGCTGGTTTTAAAGACATAAATTCCTTGAGTTTCTGTTTGTCATGGAAGTTTATTTCCCCATCTAATTTGATAGATAGTTTTGCTGAGTAGGAAATTTTTGGCTGAAGGTCATTTTCTTTCAGAGTTTGGAATATGTTACTCCAAGCCCTTCTAGCTTTCATGACTTGGTTTGGGAAGTCTGGAGTGATTCTAATTGGTTTGCCTCTGAATGTCACTTGGCCCTTTGTTTTTGTTGCCTTTAAGATTCTCTACTTGGCTTCCACATTGGTCATTTGACAATTATGTGATGTGGGGATCCTCTTCTCTGAACCTGTCTAAAGGGAGTTCTATAAGTTTTCTGGACCTGTGTATCAATCTCTTGCTCTATGTTTGGAAAATTTTCTGCTATTATTTCTTTGAAGATATTATTGATCCCTTTGGTTTCACCTTCTTTTCCCTCCTCTATTCCGATTATTCTTAGGTTAGCTCTCTTAAAATGGGCCCATATTTCTTCAGTCATATTCCTGCTGTTGTAATTTTTGTCTAAGTTATAAATTATGCGTTCGTTTTTGGAGTGATCCTCTTCTAGGAGCGAGATTCTATTCTCCATGTGGTCTAATCAATTGTTTATACTTTGAATTGAGGCATTTACCTCAATGATTGCATCCTTTATGTCTTTTAAACTCTCTCTAAATTCTTTTTGAGGGTCCTATATTATTTCTACAGTTATATCCCTGATTTGATCTTCTGGAGATCTCTGAAATTCTGTGTTATCAGGTTCTGATAATATGGGGTTGTGGGCATTCATTGCTCTACTGTTGTTCCTTTTTCCCATGATTTCAGAATTTTGTACCTTCCCTGGATCACTATGACTTCACTTAGGGTGCTCTGTATCTCGAGTCTGTGGTAATCTCAGCTGCCATTACTTCTTTACTGGGTTGTATCGCAAAGTCTCAGACCCAGGAAGTTAATCAAGGCTGAGGGGTGCAGGACTGGGCATTTTCCCACGGGGAGCTGTGACTAAGGTGTGGTATCTCTGCCACTGCTACTCCTTCACAGGGTTGGACTGCAAAATCTCAGACCCAGGGAGATTATCAAAGTCCCTGGGCATGCAGTACAGAGATTTTTCCTTTAGGGGCCACAATTTCACTCACAGTTATTGTGCATGTTGACCAGGAGCTGTCGTGGGTGCAGTGAACTCCCTTTAGCTGCTAGCAATAAGGTGCTGCTGCCACGCCCTCAGCTATGAGACTGGAGCTGCTGGCGATATTGTACAGCTGCCACGTCCCTCAGCCGTGAGGCTGGAGCTGCTGGCAATATGGCGCCACTGCTATGCCCTCAGCTGTGAGGCTGGCTTATTTCTTTTTTGGTTTTGAGCTCTGTTCTGAGTCCCTAGAAGGTGTGATGAGCTTGACCACTGGGAGTTTTAGACGTTCTTTGCACTGAAAGAACTGCTGAATTATACCTGAATGATCCGTAGCTGCTCACTTCAGCTCCTTGTTTACCTTTCCTCTCTGGATCCTGGTTCTGTGAGGAAAGATGGTGCCGGCACGGCCCTGCTGCTGCATTGTGGGCTTGATTTCTGGTCTCTGGTTGTTCTTCTAGTCTTTTTTTCTCTGTCCCTTGTGTTTACATTTTTTATTTCTCTGCTAATGGCATTTTCTGGCTATGAAATCACTGATTTTGTGGCAATAGAGATTGAGTTTTAGCAGGACTCGTAAACGCTGCTTTTCTGGGTCACCATCTTCCCGGAAGTCCAGATTTTTTCTTTAGTATTAAATTTTGAAAGTTATTAAGCATTCTAGATGTAAATTTTTTCTTTTTTTGTGGTACTGGGGTTCCTAGAAACCCTTCTCCCTCCAGGCTATACTCCCAGACATATATATATATATATATATATATATATATATATATATATATATATATATATATTTTTTTTTTTTTTTTTTTTTTTTTAAATTTGGAAACAGGGCCTCCTAGCCAGCAAGGCTGGCTATGAACCTGTGTGATCCTCCTGTCTCCACCTCCCAAGCATGGGGATTACAAGCTTGCACCACCACGCCTGGTTAGAAGTAGATTTTTTATGATATAAATATTCTTTGAATGTTTTCCTGAAGTCTGTGCCTTTTCTCAACAGAAATTCTCATATAGTTTGTAGTGTTTTTAATTGTATACATCTTCTATTAGGTTTTAAATGAAATATTTTCAAATGATTCTATTTTCAATTATGCTTTTATTCTCTTACTCTTTCGTTGCAAGATAACTCACATTCATTTGTCACTTTTCTGTAGGTAACTTCCAGTTTGAAACTCTGGACTTAATTTTTCCTCTGAAAAATAATTTGCAGAAATGAAATGATTTAAACTGCCTCCTGGATGTTTGCACCAAACCCCTCTTGCACCTCAGTATTCTATAATAAATGCCACCCCCATCCTCTGTAGATGAAGCCAATCCTGTTTTCAATCTCAATCTGAATCTCAATGTCCCAATCTCAATCTCTCAATCTCTAAAACCTAATTCTAATTCCATCTCTTCTCATATATGACCCCCATAACCGAAACAGTTCCATAATTTATCCATTCTAAGCACTGACTCCCTGCCCTTTCCTCCCTTTTAGACAGCTCAATTTATCCTACATACTTATGTCAAGAAAATCCCCCTAAAATGTCAACCTATTTGAACCTGATGGACACACATTCATATATCAAATCCCTAAATAATACAAGCTGATGGCTTAAATGTCACATATACATACAAAGCATTTATTTTGGTCTCATGTTCCAATGTAGCCTTCACTCTCTACTGAGTAGAGCCAGGCAATATAAGCTAATTTTCTCCTCCCTCAAAAAAAAAAAAAAAAGAAAAAAGAAAACTATCATTTCCACTACTGCATATAATATAGAAGTGTGTCTATATTATAATTATCCCATAATTTCTTTTAATTGAAGTTTTAGTGTTCAGTCAAATGAGATGTGTAAACAATGCTTCAAGGTTTTCCTGGGGTGTGTTTCTGGTTCTACTGCTGAAATTTTTATGACCTTGAGGAAACCACATGTCTCTGTAGCTATCAGTCCCACCATCTGTTACTCCATTTTCCATGTCAGCCATTCTGATTAGGAGGAAAAACACAGGAACTGTCACGCCAGCTGTGTCCTTGGCCCTGCTGTTTAACCAGCACAATCATGTGTGTGTGTGTGTGTGTGTGTGTGTGTGTGTGTGTGTGTGTACTGAGGACTGAACCCAGGGATATTCTACTTTCTGAGCAACACTCCATCCTTACTTTACTTTTTTTTGTGTGTATGCGGTACTGGGGATGGAACCAAGGGTCATTCTATCTCTGAGCTACACTCCCGTCCCATTTTTTTATTCTTTATTTTGAAACAAGGTCTCACTGAGTTGTAGAGGGCCTCACTAAGTAGCTGAGGCTGTCTGTGAACCAAGATCCTCCTGTCTCCGCCTCCTGAATGCTGGAAACACAAGGGGGTGTCACCACGCCTGGCTCTTACTTTACTTTTTTATTTTGAAGCAGGTCTCCCTAAGTTGCTGAGGTTGGGTCCAGCCTGTGATCCTCCTGTCTCAACCTTCCAAGTACTGGGAGTACAGGCATATACCACCTACTTATTTTGATATAGGTTAAGAGAAAATAGTATGTGGACAAGTCTCTTCACTGTAAATAAATGGTTTACTTGCCATGTATGAATGAGCATTGTGGAAAGTAAACTTAGCTAGTGAATTGACTTTTTTTCAATTGTAAATGGTATTTGCTCATATTCTTCATTTAAAAATCATTAGGATTCAAATTATTAATATAACACATAAAATGTATTAAACCCACATTTAGCACATAAATACATAAAACACATAAAATAAAAACACATGGAATGTAATTATAACACTTAGATATAACCCTCTTTTTCTTTTCTAAAATTCTAAGACATTATACCCAAGTTTCTCCACTGAATTACTCAGGATCATAAAATCTGCTTGATAATATTTGAGTTTTGAAGCATTTTATTGCTACTTTTTTATTTGGTACATTGTAATTTTACATCCTATTGGGGTATAGAATGATAGACAAATGCCTGCTGGTTTTCAGTGTTAGTTGGTGACTTCTCTAAGTTTGTATGTCTTGTGTGTTTGTGTGTGTGTGTGTGTGTGTGTGTGTGTGTATGTGTGTGTGTGTGTATACAGATGCATGCTTGTGGGAAGAAAGGTAAAAGGTGTCTAGGAGGTGTCTCCCAGATGTACAAATACTGATTGAATGAAGTCCTTATGTAACAAAAATAATTACATAATATTTGCTTTGTACTCAGGAAAATTATTCATTAATTGGTGTTTGCACTCATTTCTCTACCCTGCCTTGGCAGTTGCCATCCTTTTTTTTTTTTTTTTTTTTTTTTTTTTTTGGATAGTGCATAGTTCCCTTGGAGTGCTCATCTCCATTAGAGGAAGACGCGAGTGCTCTGTGTGCATTTACAGCCACATGTTTCCATGTGTCCTGAGCAGGTTCCAGGTTTACCCCATCTGTTGCTCACCTCTTTTGTCTTTCTCTGTGTACTAAAGGAGAATTTAACAAGCAATTTCCTCAAAAGGATTGCATTATATCTAATTATATGGACATGTTTCTAAACTCTTATGAAGCTGCTAAGGCATCCAGTCACTGATAGCTCAGTAAGAGAAGTTAGAACACTGATAATACTTTCTTTTTTTATCTCTCTGGTTATTGATGAGTAGAGATCCATATGCCCTAATCTGCAAAGACATCCTTCTCTTTGTTAGACATGTTATTGTATGAATTGAAATGATGTTTTTTTTACATTACAGTTCACCTTACTAAAATGTTGTGGCTTCTTCTGTACTTTTTTTTGTGTGTGTGTGCTACTGGGGTTCCTGGAAGCCCTTCTATCTCCAGGCTACAAATATTTTTTATTTGGAAACAGGGTCTCTTAAGCCAGCGAGGCTGGCTCCGAACCAGCGCAATCCTCCTGTCTCTGCCTCCCAAGTGCGGGGATTACAAGCGTGTGCCACCACGCCCGGCTTCTATACTCATCTTTATCTCTCTAGGGTTTAGCATTGTAAGAAGAACAAAATTTGAGCAAATTGAGCTTTAAAGCTCTAATTGGCTTTTATTAGTTATTCATAAGCAGGGCAGTATCTAGTCGACAAATGAAACAGGAGCTCTACTAAAGGTGGAAGTTTTTTGTAAGTTATCTTGGGCAGAAACAAGGAAATGGCATAGTGCAAAAGGCAGATTGGTTCACATCAAGTTGTTGCAGACAATTTTCTTTGTATGAATAAAAGCAAAGATGGCTTCTTAATCATATTAACTCAAGTTCACTGGAACACTGGAAGCCTCACTCTCACTCTCCTCTTTTTATCTCTTTCTTTCTTTCTTTCTTTCTTTCTTTCTTTCTTTCTTTCTTTCTTTTTTTTTTGGTGTGATACTGAGGATTGAACTCAGGAGCATTCATTCTACCTTTGAGCTATACTACCAACCATTTTTACCATTTTTTTTTAAATGTTTGAAACAGGGTCTCTCTAGGTGGCTAAGCATCTCTCTTACTAATTTTCTGAGGCTGATTTCAAACCTATGATCTTCCTATCTCAGCCCAAAGTACTAGGATTTCAGGAATGTACAACCACAACTGTCTGACTGGGCCCCTTTTCATTGGTTGCTGTGAATCTACATTAAATTTGTTTTATTTTTCAGAAAACTGGTCTGTTTTGGAATTTGACTGTCAGATCTCTCCTCACTTCTTAAAAGGTCAGCTCTTAACAAATAAACAACTTGGGTTTTGAATTGGTGACATAGAAACAGTATGAGCAACTCAACTTGAGGTCAATTGAGACCTACTCTAAGATCTTAGTCCAAATCAACAGCCTCCCATAAACCTTGTTGAGCAACAGCACAGAGCCTGGCTTGTGCTAGGGGACTAAGGTATTTTTTTGCCAAATGAAATAATCAGTTGCACCAAATGATTGATTGCATATTACCATAATTAATGAAATTAACTTTTCAAACAGTATCATTTGTTTTTGTAATACCTTAGTTAAAACATAAAGACTGTTGGGAAAAGAGAAACCTCCTGATAGTATAGGACCAGTATAACCCAGAAGGTAGTCATACTGTCTGGAACAAATATCAAACTGGAAATATTGACGCTAAATAATGAAGAGGGAAAAGCTAATTCTGAAATAAGTTTCAGAGTTTAATCTGCATAACACAGACTTCTACCTCAAACTGTCAAGCTCAAGTTTCTACAGTAAAATTCAAATTAAATGCTAATACTTCTTGAGTGGAACTATTAGATTTTCATCCTGAAGTCTTATTAAGGTTGAAAAATCTGGGAAAAAAAAGGGTCTTAGAACTGATCTAAATATTTTGAACTAATTTATTTATTCAACATGGATTCACTTGCTGATTCTCAAATTAATTTGTCCTACAACAATTTGGGGAATTTTCGAAGAATAGAGAAAAACATAGTATTGTCCATGAGTTATTAATTCTCAACCCTAGTAACATATAGATTGTAGGATAAGACAGAAAGTGGCAAGTAATTGAATAAATGAAGTAGCAGAGAGAGATAGGATTGCAAAGAATGAAGAAATAAAGAGGGATGCCTGTGCTAGGACTTAAAATGAATCTGAAGATGAATCTTTAGGCATAGTGGTTCACATCTGTATTCCCAGTACGGGGAGGCAGAGAAAGGAAAATCACAGGTTTGAAGCCAGCCTCAACAATTTAGTGAGGCTGTCTGCAACTTAGTGAGACCCTGTATCGAAATAAAAATAAATGAATAAATAAAATAGGGCTGGGGATGTAATTCAGAGGTAGAATGCCTCTGGGTTCAATCCCCAGCACCACATAAACACACAAAATGAAACATCAAACACAGATTACAATAATCTGGAGTATTCAAAGTTCAGAGAATGAGGTGCATTTACTGATTTGTGAGATAATAAAATATGATTAATACATAATATAATAGGCATAGTCCAAATATTGGGTTACAGAAAAAAAAACTACATTTAAAAATTAAGCATAGTTTTAGTTTTTGTTATTTTATGTTTATGACACAAGATTTCAGTGTGCTCTCTAAGTTAGTTTGGAACTCCTGGGATAAAGCAATGCTACAGATACAGCGTCTAGAGTAGCGGACCTACAAATGTGTACCACTGCATTCAACTTCTTTTATCATTCAACTTCTTTTTGCTTTTTACCTTTTTCTTTAAGCAAATTGTAGTGCCCACTTTGAAGTAGGAAAGAGAATAGCCTAGAGTTCTAATTAAAGGAAAAGCAACATTTGGCCTATGTTACTTTATTTGTTAAGTTTTTTTTTTTACTTTTTCAATTTCTAGTTATTTAGAATTTAGCTATGTTTCTGAATACTTTTTTTCACGGTCACTAATTTGACACTTGGTATTCCACAATTTAATAAATATTAATTTATTTTAAAAAAACTTCCAGGTTTTAAAAATTTTAAAAATTTAAAATTTTTTTTTTAAATTTGCTTACAGTGCTGAACCCAGGTCCTGATGTTATAAATATAAATAAAAATTACTAAAACTTTTTATACCTCATAGTAAAATACAAATGGTTAGTACTGATTACTATTTTTTTTATAATAAGTCAGACAAATTAACACCTCGTAAAATTAAGCGCATTAGTCTAAAATTGCTTAAAGACATGTAAAAGTTATTGGGGTGAACATTTAAACCATAAAGAAACAAGTTTTTTTATTGGAAAATTTTAGAAAATATCAGACAATATTTTTATCTACATTGTAATGATGAAAAATTCCAATAATTTTTTACTTTAATATATATGGTACATTATCTCATGGATTATATAGCATTGTAATTCATATCAAAAAGGACAATGTGTGATATTATCTGATATGAGAATATGTCAGATACCCTAAATTAACATTCAAGAAACATTTAATTATACCCATTAATTCTTTTTAAGTACTGGGGATGGAATCCAGGGACCTTCTACCTCCTAGCTATACCTCTAGCCCTATTTTTATTCTGTATTGTTTTTTGTTTATGTGGTGATACTGGGGTTCCTGGAAACCCTTCTATCTCCGGGCTACACTCCCAGACCCATTTTATATTTTTATTTGGAAACAGGGTCTCTTAAGCCAACGCAGCTGGCTTCAAACCTGCCCAATCCTCCTGTCTCCACCTCCCAAGAGTGGGGATTACAAGTGTGTGCCACCATGCCCGGCTTTTTATTCTGTATTTTGAAACAGGGTCTCACTGAATTGCAAAGGGCATAAGTAACTGAGGCTGGCCATGAACCCAGATCATCCTGCCTCAGTCTCCCATATGCTGGGATTGATTGCAAGTGTGCGCCACCAGGCCTAGCCTCACCCATTAGAATTTTTATATAATCCAATTATAATTTCATTTTAGAGTAGATGTGGGAAGTTAATTATCAATTTGAATTACTGATTATTCAGATGACAGTATATTTTTCAGATTCTGGATAACTAAGAAATTACTATACTTCAATGCATAAGATGTCACTGTATCAGACTAGTTTATCAAGTTTTTTTTAATTATGCTTTGATAATTTTATATTCTGCTTCAAACATCATCATTTAGCATTGTTATCAGCATTAAAATAATAGTTTGCTAGCCAAAAACTGATATGTTATATTATTAATTATGTTTTTCTGAAATATAAAATTAGAATAGAATTATACCTTTGATACATTTAGTATAGCTTTTCTTCTGAGGAAAATATTCTATAATCAATGATAATTGATCTATTTTTAATACTAAGTATCAGATCTTCCACTATTTTACAAATAAGCCCACTTTGTCCACATAAAAGGCAGTGGAGAAACATTAAGACTTTAGAGTAAGAATGGCCTTCTTATGAATCTATTTGGCCTCTCTGAACACTTGCAGGGTGATAATGAACAAATATCCTCAACTCCAAGAGCTTTAATACTTTTCTCATCTGCAAAAGAGAAACTTACTATATGTGACATGGAATATTCAAATGCTCTGGAATTCTCATTAGTGGTAGACAATTAGATATTAGAAAGTTCATCAGGCATGAACTTTCATCAGTGCTGCATGCCTATAATCCCATTACTTGGGAGGCTGAGACAAGAGAATAACAGATTCCAGCCCAGCCTCATCAGCGAATGTTAACATTCCTTAAGATATGGAATTTAGAAAGACAGTACAGGAGTAAATTAAAGAGGAAGATGTGAATGAGTTAAAATTTTTATTAAATTCAGATTGAGATAATTTTGCAATAGCTAATACAGAATAAAAAGCATTCTCAAAACATAGATTTGGTCTCAGGAAAAGGACTGAGACAGACATATAGATTATGGATTAAGAAGTCTTCAATTTATTAGTAGTAAATGAAAAGACAGCAAGAAAGTGAGATTAGTTAGTGAAAAAGTAAAATGGGATGCCCTCCATAATATGTGGAAGTTAGAGAGAAAAAAGGTCATACGTAAAACTTTGGATGAAGAAGGATTAATTACATATGAGAAAATAAGGCGATCTGAGGGTGATGGGAGTAGGGAAGAAAAAAATTTCCTAATGTACATGATGTACATTCAAAAACATCAAAGTCAATCACTAAACCGAACATGAGAAGAAGGGAGTGGGAGGGAATGGGGTGGGAATTTTGGAAGGGCTAAATAACTGATGTGTACATCCGTACCTCTACCATTTTGTAACTCATTAAGAGGTATGACTACAGTGCACCAATAAATAATTGAAAATAGAAAATTGGTTTGTTTAAGGATAAAATTTATTTACTGGGAAAAAAGAAACAAAGAAATGAGGTCCTCTCTGGAGTGCTTACTAGAAAGAGAACAAAGCATGTCTTGCGGATGGATAATAGTTGACCACCAATAAAATATAATATTTATTATATTCTCTATACAAGGTACTTATTATGAAATTTTGGGACATCTTTCCTTCTCTCTTTCCCTTTCTCTCTCTCTCTCTCTCTCTCTCTCTCTCTCTCTCTCTCTCTCTCTCGTGTGTGTGTGTGTGTGTGTGTGTGTGTGTGTGTGTGTTTAGTACTTGGAATTGAACCCAGGATTTCTCTATCTCTGAGCTATACCCCCAACCCTATCTCACCCCTATCTTATTTTTCATTGTGAAACAGGTTCTCACTAAACTGCAAAGATTGGTGAACCTGTGATCATTCTCTTTCAGCCTCCCAAGTACTAGTATTATATAGGCATGAGCCACCACACCTGACTTTGCATTTTTAATTAAATCCACACAATAATACTATGTGTCCTAAATCCACTTTAAAGGGCAAAAGAAGAAATATTCAGAAACTTGGCAAAAGCATTAGTGGAATATATATATATATATATATATATATATATATATATATATATTATGTATATGTATATATGTATATGAAATCGTGGCAGAAATGTGAGAATGGTATCAGATAACAAGATATGAAGAATGAGTAGGAGTTGAGGAGTTTAGCTCAAATACATATACTTTTAATCTTAATATTGAGTAGTAATAGGAAAAGGTGAAGATCATATATTTTCCTTGTTGAGGATATGAATCACAATGCTGTGTAATCCATGAGTTATCAGTTTTAGAATATGGTAAGGACAATATTCACATTGAAGCAATTAATGTTAATGATAATTTGATTTTTTTTACATTTTTATTTTATATATTTTTATTGGTGCATTGTAGACAAACATCACAATAGAATATATGAATTGTGAGGATATACAAGCACACATCATCATCCAATTAGCTCTTATCCCCTCCCTGTCCCATTCCCTCCCCCTCCCTCAATCCCATGCTTGATTTGGTGCTAAACATTGATTCATTTGTTTATGTATATCCTTCGTTTTGAAGAGATTCCATCTTCCCCCATCCTATTCCCTCTGATTGGTCACCTTAATTGCTCTTCCAATGGGACCCTTTCTTCAACTAGATCTCCCATTACCCATTTCTTCCTAGTTTTTGCATATTAGGGAACGCATCTGAATTTCTATTTTCTATATGTTTCTCTATATATGCTGCATTGCAAGTTTCGATCCCGCTCCTGAAGGCCACAGCACTGGCCTGGCACCCCAGCAGATTCTGATCATGGCCTCGCTGGTTCAAGCACCGGTCTTGCCTCATGGCAGGCCCTGATCCTGGCCTCGCTGGCCCCAGCTCTGGCCTCACCCCTTGGCAGGCTCTGATCCCAGCCTCAAAGGCCCCAGCACCGGCCTTGCCTAACGGCATGCTCCAATCTCGGTCTTGCTGGTCCTGTTACCGGCCTAACCCCTCACCAGGCTCCAATCCCAGCCTTGGGTGCCCCATCACTGGCCTTGCCTCACGGCTGGCTTCAATCCCAACCTCACTGGCCCTGGCACCAGCCTAACCCCTTGGCAGGCTCTGATCACAGCCTCAGAGGCCCCCGTATTGGCCTTGCCTCACGGCAGGCTCCAATCCTGGTCTCGCTGGCCCCGATGCCGGCCTCACCCCTCGGTAGGCTCCGATCATTCTCTTGGAAGACCCAGAACCGGCCTTGCAACAGGGTAGGCTCTGATCCCGGTCCCGCTATCCCCGACACCGGCCTAACCCCTCAGCAGGCTATAATCCTGGCCTCGGAGGCCCTAGCACTGGCATTGCCTCACGGCAGGCTCCGGTCCCGGTATTGCTGGCCCTGGCACCGGCCTCACCCCTCGACTGGCTCCAATCCCGGCCTTGGAGATCCCAGCACAGGCTTGGCCTCACAGAAGGCTCCGATCCTGGCCTTGCTGGCCCCAGTACTGGCCTCACCCCTCGGCAGGCTCCAATACCAGCCTCAGAGGCCCCAGCACTGGCCTTGCCTCATGGCAGGCTTCAATACTGGTCACACTAGCCCTGGCTCTGGACTCACCCCTCAGCAGGCTCCGATCCTAGTCTCGGAGGCCCCAGTACCAGCCTCGTCTCACAGTAGGCTCTGACTCTGGTCTCGCTGGCCCTGGCACCCAGCCTCACCCCTTGGCAGGCTCCAATCCCAGCCTCAGAGGTCCCAGCTCCAGCTTTGCCTCACGGCAGACTCTGATCCCAGCCTCGCTGGCCCCGACATCAGTCTCACCCCTTGGCACGGACCAATCCTGGCCTCAGAGGCCCCAGCCCCAGCCTTGTCTCAAGGCAGGCTCCAAACTGGGCCTCCCTGACCTTGGCGTCGGCCTAGTCGCCAAGCAGATTTCTATCCTGGTTTCAGAGTCCCCGGCACAGGCCTTGTTGTACACTGAGCTCTGGTCTCTGTCACTATGGACAAGTTGTCTACACATGTTTCCTTTCTTTCTTTTGTTTTTTTTTTTTTTTTTTTTTTTTTTTTGGTGGTACTGAGGTTTCTGGAGACCCAACTATCTTCAGTATACACTCCTGGAGACCTATCCCTCTCTTTTTTTTATATGTATATATTTATTTGAAAACAGGGTCTCTTAAGCCAGCAAGGCTGGCCTTGAACCAGCATGTTCCTCCTTTCTCCGCCTCCCAAGCGCAGGGATTACAAGCGTGCGCCACCATACCAGGCGTTCTTACTTTATTAAAATTTAAATATATTTATATATTTATTTGGAGACAGGGTCTCTTAAGCCAGCAAGGTTGGCCACAAACCATTGCAATCCTCCTGTCTCCACCTCCCAAACGCGGGGATTACAAGCATGTGCCACCCTTCCTGGCATTCTTCCTTTTTTTTTTTTTTTCTATGAAAAAGCAGTACGTGTCTTTTGCAAAAGCTGGGACCCCAAATACCTAGTATCATTAAGTTTTGTCTTCCCTCCAGAGGCAGAGGTCCATAGCTTCTCTTTGGAAAGTAGGCTTTGCCATTCCACATGGACCCTGGCCTTCCACTCTATGCAGAGGAGCATGGAGGTCATGAGGGCTGATGATTCCCAGAACATACAACATGTGTACCCACCCCGGCTATGCGGGGCTCCCTCTGATACCTCCCATACCCTTTTGCCACTTAGCGTATTCTCCAGGCTTCTCAATCACGTGTGGTAGGTGTGGGCAGTCTACTTTGGGGTGATTCCCTCAAAAGCTCAAGGTGGACTGAACTGAATCTGTCTGCCCCACCAATTTCTACTTTTGGGGCCATTTCTTCAGAAGATTGAGGTGGGTTGAATCTGGTCTCTGTCTCTTCAAAATAATCCCTTCCACCTCTGCTGCCAGCACTAGTGCCAGTGCCTCTATGCTGCCCCACTCCTGCTCTGCTCTGCCCTCCACTCTGCCTGCACCGCTCTGCTGCCCAGCCTGCACAGCTCTGTTGCCTCGCCTGCGCCGCTTTGCAGCCACAGCCCACTGATCTGGTGTTCCGCCTGTGCAGTTCTGCCACCCTGCCTGCACAGGGGCAGTCCCCATTCTCGGGGTTTACTTCCAAAAGTACCAAGTGAATTGGATAGTGTTTGTCTGCATCTCCTGAGTCCTGGCTACCACCACCGCCATCTTGGCCCCTCTTTGAGATATACAGTATGTGTGGTTTGAGGAGGTTGTGAGATGGAGCACTTAGCAGCAATGATTTTTATCTCCCTTCCACAATCGGAGGTCACAGCTTCACTGTGCAGCACAGGGTCTGCTGATCGAGGCGAGCTGCAGCCCTGGCGCAGCAGGGCGGATCTTGATCACTGTGTGTGTTAAAGTCCCAGTACCTCAGCTCAACTCCCTGCCCAGCGCTATAAGGTTCCCTCCACCATCCCCGGTGCATTTTTCTTACAAGGTGTGTTGATAAGAGTCCCCAGGGTATGCGGCTGGAGTGTTCCCTTCTCTGATCCCTTCTGGGAAGTTTCTCCAAGATTTCTTTTCTTGCATGTCTGGCACTTCCTTGTCTCCTTGCTTCTAATTCTGGAGGCATCCACTCCATCTCCTGTATTCTAGATACGACGTTGCGGTTGGAAGTGTCGCCTTAAACTGTCCAATTCCAATATTACACCAAAACCTGGTGTCCAGGGCTTCCCCAAGAAATGCTTATTCTGTTTGGCAGCTGCGGTCACTGCTGGGACCGCGGCTGCCACCATCTTCCATTCTCTCTCTGACCGATAACTTGCTATTTTTTATTCTTCCTTTTTTTTGATGATATTAAGGATTGAACACAGGGGCATTCTATCTCCAAAGTGCCCCATCCCTTCTTAGTTTTTGTTTTGAAACAGGGTCTCTCTATGTTGCTGAAAATCTTGCTAAATTACTGAGGCTGGTTTCAAACTTGAGATTCTCCTGTATTAGCCTGGCGAGAATTGAGATTATAGGTATGAATAATCATGCCTGGCTTAAAAGATACATACTTAAAATAGATTTTCAAAGAGCCCATAGTAAAGGAGCAAGAAATGCCAAAACTAGATTCAAATATTTACAATTAATATTTAATAATTAAAATCATATACCTTTCTAGTCTACTTCTATAAGTTTTCTTAACTGTATTTTATCACAGATCTGTGATCGATCTTAACTTATATATGTTAATTTTATTGTTTGGTTTTGCTCTCCACAAAAAAAGTTTCCCTTTTTATAAGTTATTGTAAATATCCCTTCACTTAGATCCAGACAATCATTTTAACCTATTATCTTTTGTGCCTGTAAATAATTTGCTTTGTTTATTCTGTTACCTTGGTGATATTTATAGAGCATGTCATAGACAGCCTACCTTGGAAACCTGCGTTTTGTAGATGATATAAATTTTGTCTCTTATGTCTAAACTCATATGTCTTTTCCTCTAATCCTGGGATATACTTTGTTGACCTTCTAATATTTTTTTTTCTCTTCTCACATCTATCACTTGTCAGTATTGCATAGAGAAGTTAGGGCAGAAAGGAAAGTATTTGATATGATGTCTAGCAAAAAGCAAGATACTGCTTTCTAATTCTGGATGAAGAAAATAGAAAAGCATTTCTACTGAGGATAAAAACAAAGAAAATTAACACTAACTAGAAACCAAAAAATCACTGGCATTCTGCACTGCTCCAAATAACAACAGGGAGATATGTAAGACTTATGTACTCTGTGCATCTTCTGTAGAACTGAACATAGATAATTTCACTTTCTAAGAGCTGAATTTTTATTTATTTATTTATTTATTTATTTATTTATTTATTTATTTATTTTGGTGGTACTGGGGTTTCTGGAAACCTTTCTACTTCCAGGCTACACTTCCAGACCTATTTTTATACTTTTTTAAATTTGGAAACAGGGTCTCTTAAACCAGCGCAGCTGGCTTCGAGCCTTCGCGATCCTCCTGTCTCCACCTCGCAAGGGCGGGGATTACAAGCGTGCGCCACCACGCCCAACTAGGAGCTAAATTTTGAGATGATAAAAAAAAATTCACTTTCTCAGCCGGGCATTGTGATGCATGCTTGTAATCCCAGCATTTAGGAGGCTGAGACAGGAGGATCAATGTTCCTGGACAGCCTCAGCTACTTAGTAAGGTTCTTTGCAACTCAGCGAGACCCTGTTTTAAAATAAAGAATAAAAAATAGGGCTGGGGTGTAGCTTGAAGTTAAAATGCGACCGATTTTCCTCCCCAGTACCACAGAATAAAAAAAAAAAAATCCATTTTCCCACCTCCTTTTTAAAAGCTTGTTTATTATTGCAACTTACATAAAGTGACAATATGTCAGATATATGAGAAGAGTATGGATAGTTATGTATTGTGCACTCGAAAGTTAGTCTCAACAAAACCAGAGGAATGAATATACTGAGGAGGAGAAAGATAAATCAGATATTATATATTATCTAAGAAAAAGTATTTAATAATATGACTTCTTTAGAAAAGTAGAAAGTTATAAAAGAGTTATAAAAATTATGATCTCTATGGACAAGCAGAAAACTGCATAGAAAAGATTATAGATCATGCAATGTTGTCGATACAGTATAATATCTATAAGGCAATTGCAATGTTTTTTTAATATCAGGTGTCAATATTGGTACATAGAGAGTTCTTAGTAAATTATCAGGTGCTATATGAAATCACAATAGACTGACCCAAAATAATATGGTGTGCTCAAAAAACATGCAAAAGAACTTCTATAATTTAAAAAAGAATAGAGTATAAACCAAAATGGCCAAACCCGATTTGAATCAGTGGTGTGGAGGAAAAAGTATAAGACTTTCCTATGATAAAAAGGAGAAATTTGAGTTGGTGACAATGATGAAAGCAATGATAAGGCTGGACATTAGGCTTCCTTCTGCCTGATGAGCAATAATTCTTCTTTTCCTTACTCCTCTTAGAAAAGTGGACAGTAAAGAGTTGGTTTAATGGAGAGTACCAGGTAAGATACCAGGTCAGAAGCCTGCTGCTGCAGAAACAGGTACAAAATTGAGCAGAAAGTAGGTTTATTTTTCCCTTCATAAATGCTTTATGTTTTCTTTAGGAAATGAACATTAGAAACTACATCTTGAAAATAATTCAAATAGTAGCAGAAAGAGACTAGCCTGAAGATATAATCTAAAGACCCCAAAATATAGAAATAATGGAATCTTAGAAAAAAAGAAAGATCTCAAATCAGACATTAAAGTTAATCAACTAAGAGAAACTTCCTGAATTAGTGAATACCCATGTTTAATCAGATGCCTTAATGTATTATATCAAAAATAGTCCTTCTAAGATACAGTCTTTGATGGAAAGAATCTGATTCACAGAAATTGTGTTATTTATCTAAATCTAAATAATTAATCTTTCAGTTAAAATTTCAGCCCACCTATGAAATCTTGTTTTGTTACTGAGCGCAGATCATTAAGATGCCATAGAAAGAGTGTGTTGATCTAAATAAAAAATGACATCAAGGAACTTGTGAAATGAAACGAGAGTCATTGGAAAAAGAGGTGCCAAGCCTAAGACCAGATCACTTACATACCAGATCAGAAGCCTGTCTTCTTTACTTGTCTCAGAGAAGGCCACAAATCACCAGCATCTGTGATTACCTTTAGCATATGAATCATGTTAATTCTGACTCCTCAAACAGCTTTCTGATTACTTTTATCCTTCCAGGAAGATAATCTCCATTCTCAGCTCAGGGAAAGGGAAATGTTGTCTCTGAACCCATGTCCCCATCTTTTCAATATACCCCTCCACATCCTAGATTTGCATTGGGCTTGTTTCTTCAGAGACTGGTAACTCAGTGTAAACTAATTCATTAATTTGCCTTAATGATTATTATAAAAATTGAATGAGTTTGAGATGAAGTCTTTCTTTTTTAATCTTCTTATCACTGCCTTTTAAACTGAAATGCAAATAGCCTAGCCCCATTTTGATGAGAAAATTCTTTGCAACTTTGAGCATAGTTATGATGTCTTCTTTTGTACTTCTTTCTAGTCTTTGTGACATGATTTAAAATCTTTCAGTACCATAACTGCTCTTATATAAAAAACCTTCTATATTATCTGATTATTGCTTAGAAAACCCAGATTACTTATCTAAGCATGATTTACCTAACAATAAGACTAAAAGTCAATAAGCATCACCTGCAGTCATAATCTACAACAAATATCCTGTATCTTTCTATGTGGCTCAAAAGATTGACATATAGTTATTTAAGTTGGGTATGGTGACTCTTGTTGTAATTCCAGTACTTGGGAGGCTGAGAGAGGAGGATTTCAGGCTTAAGACCAGTCTCAAGTATTTAGTGAGGCTCTCTGCAACTTAGTGAGATCCTGTTTCAAAATAAAGAATAAAAAATAGGGGTGGGCCTGTAGCTCAGAGGTAGAATGGCCATTGGTTCCATCCCCAGTACTACAAAAACTTATTTGGTTTAATTGTTATTTTACATGTGTATAAATACAGCTTACATTTTCCCCCCAAAATGTGGATCTGTGCTTGGATGCAGAAATGCCTTTCCAATTTCCTGGACAGTAGAAAGCATAAAATATTCAATAGCTACACATTTCTCCTTGCTTTTTAATGCACTTAGTGCATCTCATAAACACCCCAAAATAGATTGGGCATGGAAAGTATAGTGGAATGTGATGGTTAATCTTAGTCTCCAATGGGAGAAGACATAGAACACTCTAAGAAAATAATGTGGGTTAAATGTTAGATAAATTAAAAAGTAAGGCAAAGTCCTTATTGAGATCGGTCAGTATTGATTCATTGTGAGTCTAAGTACACACTTTAAGCTACTTAAAGCATCAAAAATGCTGCTGAGGTATTATCAGGTTTGTAGAAGAAAGATCCAGATACCACAGAGAAAAAATAACTATTCCCTAAGAATTACAGCCTTCCGTTTTCTTCAGTTTCTGAAAGAAATGAAGTTGGCTAAGGATGGAGGCAGCAATATCATTAGGTAGATATCTGGAAGACAAAGTAAAGAATTCAACCTGAAGCCCAGCTGGGCCTTTTATAGATAGCAGCACTGAAAAACTTGAACTTTCAAACAGGAAAAGAATATGTTGAAATCAACTCATTTTATTCTTAGGCATGAATGAGTCTAACAGAAATTGTCTTACGAATCGCTTTGAAAATTCTACAACTAATAAAAAAGTCTCAGAGCTGCAGGAGTTTTCAGAATTTGTCCCAGTAAAGTTTCCTTCCTAATTAGGCTCCCCATGGATGGTCCTGCAGTGTCTGCTGGATCATTTCAGTGACAGACACAGCCTAGTCTTCTTCATGAATCCAAAGAATCAGTGATGATGCCTTAATTACGGACATTGCGCCCAAAGATAGGCTTTAATCCTTGGCTTGCCACTTACTATGAAGAGGAAGCACACTGTGTTCCAGAACTTCCATCTAATCTTTTAAAAATCTATAAGATAGAAATAACACCCAATGTAGACAATAAAAATACAGCTAGGCTTTCTTGACTCAAACATGTAAAACAAACATACAGTATCTGAATCTTAGTTTTTTGAAGATATTATGATAAACATATTGAAATAAATTTGGTTTCTTTGTCATTTCTTCCTATTTTGCCTTAATTTTACTGCATGTAGCAACAGAACACATGAACTCCTTATTCACAAAGATGTTCCCATGATTGGAGGCAGTATTTTCACCTTGAGCTGCATTTTCTCTGTTGGAGGTTAAGGGGCCTCAGTCATGGCCAGGGTTCTGCTTGCCAGACCCCTTCACTATTAGATTGCCTACCTGCCTCTCTATGTATCATCTCCAGGTTGTCAGTAGTGCTCTTGCAATGGAGGGCTGCAAGTGGGCAGGATACTTTTGGTATCATTAAAAACTCCTGGATATGAGAGATATGACTCATCAGGTAACTAAGAAAATGTGTTTTTATTTATAAGCCTTCAGCATATTCAACTATGCCTTCACTAAAATAAGCTAATTTCATTTGAATGTGCATCCAGAACCTTCCTTTACTGTTGATTTTGTGACTAAGTCTTATTTCTCAAAATTGAACTGGCAGAGATGATTCAGTGGAACCCTTCCAACACTTGGCATAGTACTGGACTCAGAGCTAGGCACTCAAAGAGATTATGTGTTAAATTGAGTATAAGCAAACTATACTTGAAACTTCAACAGATAACTAAATAAGGTCCCAGCAGCCTTCTAGTGTCCCTATTTAAATGTTTGGGCTTTTTTTTTCCACATTAGACACCATCCCCTATCAGTAAATGCACTCACTCTCAAGACCCCTCCCTCCTCTGTCCCCTTCATGAGGTTGCTGGTGCCCAGGGGCTGGTCCAGGTTCACGTTCCTTTCTCTGTCTTAGATCTCTCCCATAAAGCTGCTAACTTTGACAAATTGAGGGGAAATACCTAGGGACCAGATGAAAATCCTGCAGTCTTTCTTAATTGTCTGACTGATACTCTCATTCTATATACTTGTATGGACTCTGGATCCCTGGCTAAGGCTGTTGTCCTGGTCACCTACTTCATAAACAATCAGCTCCAGGGACATCCATTAAAAAACTCAAAAAGGCTGGGGATGGCCCTCAGACTCCAATCTGAGACCTGGTGAATATGGCATTTAAAGTCTTTAATGCCCAGGAGGAGCAGGCATAATCAGAACAAAAGGCAGAAGGTAAATCTGCCAACTCAAGCCTTGGATGCAGCCCTGCAGCTGAAGATAGCTGCTTGCGATTCCAGGGAGCTTGTGCTCAGTGGAGTCACAATGACCAAAAAAAAAAAAAAAAAAAAACACCACCTAGAAGCTGCTTCAAGTGTGGTGAGAAAGAAAGGCCATTGAGCAAGACAGTGCCCTCAACCTTGAGCCACCGATTACACCTTGCCTGGTGTGTGGCCAGAATGCTCACTGAAAGAATGACTTCCCCTGGAAATGTGGTGGGCCTCCTGTGTCTCAGCATTAGGGGACCACCCTTCCAGACCAGGGTCTGTTGTTGGCTCTGTTGAGTTTGGCTGAAGACTGATGGAACCCAGACTCAATGATCCCCATCATCCTCGCTGAGCCCAGGATAAAGCTCAAAGTAGCGGGTAAGCTGATTTCTTTCTTGGTCAATATGGAAGATACCTACTCTGCCTACCTTCCTTTCAGGGTCTGTTTCTCTCTCCATGATCTTGGTCATGGGTATTGATGGCAAACCCACCTGCCTGTTAACTACTGGGCTGTTCTCCTGAAACCTGGATAATAGCCCTCTCACCTACTCCTTCTTGGTTATGCCCTCCTGCCCTGTCCCCTAGTTAGGAAGGGATTTTCTCTCCTACAGCTTTCTCAAGTTCCCTCAACCTCCTTACTGTTTTTCTTCTCTTCCCAACCTGACCCACAACCCCTACTCCCAGTACCCCATGTAACCCACAGGTCTGGGATATCTCAATACTAGTGAAGGCTAGATATCAGAAACCCATTAAAATTAGACTTAAGAACTAACCACATTTTCTTCTCACCCTCAATTACCTATTTTTCTCACCCACTGCCAGGAACTCAAACCCCTCAAAGCCTGACTCCTCAAGGCAGGGCCTGCTAATACCCATTAATTCTCCTTGAACACACCCATTCTCTCTATGAAAAGTCAGATGGAACTTTTTGATTGGTTCTCTGGGTAAGGACCTCTGCCTTATCAATGAGGCAGTGGTCCCCATCCATGCCCTATATACTCTTTTCACATATCACAGGTTCCCACCACCCACTTCACTGTTCTTGACCTCAAGGATGTTTTCTTTACTACTCCCCTGCATTCTGGCTCTTTTTCCAGTTCACTGTTACCTGGGAAGATCCAGATAGTCAAACCTCCCAACAATTAACCTGGATGGTCTTGCCCCAAGGGTTTAGGAACACAGACCTTGGCCACAGTCTGCTCTTGGATCAGGACTTTAACGACAAGATCCAGCTTGCCCTAGAGTCCACAACCACATCTCTCAGCTCCCTACAGCAACAGATGACTTCAGTGGCCAGGTCACCTTACAAAATAGGCGAGTGCTGGACATCCTAATAGCACAAAAAAGGGGAATTTGTCTGTTTTAAAGGAAAAGTGTTGCTACTATATCAATGAATCTGGTCTGGTAAAAAAAAAAAAAAAATACACACCCTACCCTAGTTGGTCATGGAGCTACGAGCAAGACACAAGAAGGCTGACTCTTCCATTGGCTGGTTTCAAAACCCCTGGTTTCTTTGATCTTACCCATAATAGGGCCAGTAATGTTAATCTGTCTTTCTTTTCTTTTAGCTCCTTGCCTCTTAAGATTCATCAGCTCCTAAATCTCGGAGATATATTGGATGACCATTAACCAACTCCTACTACAGTCATACACTCACTTGCCTATGAACACCTGACCACCTAGTCTCAGGCTGTAGCCCCCTACAATGCCCCTCCTTGGCCAGCAGAAAGTAGCTTGTGAAATTTTGGTGTCTCCTATCACCAAACAGCAGGGATGTTGGAAGCTCCCCTGAAAGTTCCAGTTGGCTGATGCATACAACTGCTGATGCCAGTGTTAACAGCCAGCTCCAGGAACTCAGCCTGTTCCAGGATCTTGACACTGAACACTGCCCGAGAACAATAATGACCTAAAAAGTCCCCAAATCCCTGATCTCAAAAAACTGCCTCATAAAAAGTTTCAACCCACTGACCCTGGTTGTGTGCTTCACCAGCTCCACCATTGGACCACTGAACCTTGCCCGGGAGTGCAGAATAAAGTGCCTTTCACTTGGCCTGCTTTCCTCATTCTCTGAGTCACAACTTTACAGGAACAATGAAGAGGGTCTAGGAGATGGTGGTAGTTGGGACAGGGAGAATTAAAAATGGAAACATGTTCATTGACATGTACGTATGTGAAATTATCAATGTCAGTCTCAATATGTACAAAGAAGGGGAGAGAATGAGAAGAGACCTGGGAGCTCTCCAGTGCACTGTATATGCATGTCCCCTACATTCTGAACTACATTATAATATGAGACTACAATATACCAATAAAAGTTTATTATAAAAAAGAATCACAGACAAGAAAAACAGGGGTGGGGAGAAGGTGATGATCACCCCCACATCCCAGTTGGATTTACTTATGTTCACTATGAGACTGCATTATGAATAGTCATAGCATCCATGTAATCTATGTAAGCATCCATGATAGCAATCCCATTGTAGATGGAGGCTTTAAACAGGCTAGCCTCTCTTCAAGGAACTGGATCGACCTTGATCAGATTTTGTTAATGTATTAGCAACTTATTGTTTCTTTTAACACATTCACTTGGCAGAAGGGCCTTTAACAGCAGCCACTCTTCCAGTACTTTTCATTCTTTCCAAATCATTAACTATTTGATTGAGACACTTATGGGGAATGGAGAAAAAGAGGAAGCAAAAGTTAAAGCTAAAGGGTTTAGAAGCACTCTTAAGGTCAATCAGAAAGGTATTGAGCCTCTGGCGATGAAGATAGAAATCAGGGGCAAGCAAAAGTTTGACTTGCAAATTTGCACCTGCAGTAGGAGTGCTGTGGAAGGCTCTTCTTGTGGGGGTGTGGGAACAGGGTGCTCCTCCCCTTCCTATCCCACCATGCTAGAGGCTACTCCTCAGAAGTATATCTCAGGCATTTGGCTGGCTTTTCTGTATACTGGCCCATCCTTTCACAAAGACACTTCTTTCACCCTATAGTCTGTATATTCATTTCCACACTTCCTCTTCCTTCTTCATTTTATTTGCCTTTCAGCATTCTTAAATTCATATGGCACAAAGCATGAGTATTTTTTTTTCTTTTCTAAGTATTTTAGGAAATATTCAAACCTCTGGAGCAAAATTTTTGACACTGCCATCGGATCAAGGAATTGTTTTTTAAAAAGTGGAAGGCTTTCTCGTAACAGCCTGAACGTGTGGAGAAGAGGATGGACTGTAAGGTGTGAATAGGTCACCCCGACTGTGCCTATACATCCACTGTGGCCAGTCAAACACTTAGAATTTCCACCTCAGTGGAGCATCAGGCTGCCACGCGGCTTGGGGAACACATGGCTTCTAGAGGGAAAAGGTCAGATTGGATTCTCCGGATTGTGATTTTGAGATTAATAAGCCCCCTGGGGAGCTCTGCTGGAGAGAATTTTGGAAACAGGAAAGTATTTTTCACATCAGGAAAGCTGGCTTCTGAGAGCATAGCTGTCTACTCTCCAGCCTATCACTGAAACAGAAAACAGCCTGTCACTTCCAGCTCAGGACACAGGCTTCGGGTGAAGATTCAGCATTGAAAGTATTCACATTTTCATTTGTATATAGTTGATCTCACAAGATGAAGAAAAAAAAAATCTGCATTCTGTTCTCTCTGGTTCTGCACCAAAAAAGAGGAGAGAAAGAAAAAAAATAATAAATCAACCCTATGTGCAAATAGGCCTAATTGGAATTCTTCTCTATCATTTTTTTCTCCAAATAAAAATATTAGTGCTCTAAAAATAATCAAAATTATATTTGTGTGGAGTTTATAGACTCTAATGAGCCTGAGAATGTTAGAATAAAAGCAAAAACTTAAAACAAAAACTGACATTTTAAGGAGAATTTTGTGAATCAATAACCCCAAATATGGCCTTGTTTTTCTATGAAGCTGTGTATAAAGCAAACTGAGAAACATGCTGGAAAAAGTCCACCTCACACTCCATGGTAGCATATGCCACAGGTGAACGATCTGTTTATAATTTAAAAGCTTCATTACCATTTCTAAATAACAAGTTGATGAAATATGCATTTTAATTTGAATGGAAAACAGGAAATTTTGAATAGAAAATAAGAATATTTTACTGCAATGTATAAAGTATGCCATTTCCATTTGCAAATGGAAAATAATCCAAGGACCTTTTCTGATGTTTTAAAATTAGCTTTCTTAAAAACACTTCTCAGACACATTAAACGTATGAGCATACTTTTTCCAGAAATATATTTGTAACCACTTACCTGTGTTTTGTGGTCACTTATCCATGCAAATAATTTATGAATAAATTTTTGTCCTTGCTCAGGTCTACTCATTAAAGGAAACTTTGGGAATCTGCTGTAAATCAGTCTCACATAAACAGTGTACATGGTCATCTTTATGAGGGATTTGAGAATGCTAAAAGAAAAAAAAATTACCTTCAAATATCTTACTTCATGGCATCATTATGTTATGAGGTCTAGTGTGTTATAACTTACAAAATAATTGAGACAGGAGGGATTGTTTAGACATGGCTTATGTGTACCTCCTCATTTTAAACATTACAGAAATCTAGAGAGACATATAACTTGGTAGCCACTGTGTGAGATCTTGAATCCAGACATCTTAATTCTCAGCATAATGATCCCTGGAATGTCTTACCTTTTCTCTCTGCATTTAAAGTCAGAGTTTTCATGAAACAAGTCAGGTTCAGATTTTATTTTCCCCTGTTACTTTCCTAACCTTGAGATTGCTATTGGGATCTACCAAAAGCCAGAGGTGGGCTGGAAAGTGAATGATAGCCCAAGTGAAAAATAATATGTGTATGTGGAAAGACATAGAAACACATTTGATTGCACCACCTAAACAAACTGCAGAATGGCATCAGCAAATGAGAACATATCAAACCAAAAATAGAAATCCTGTAGCTATCTCAAGACTGTGGACTACTTGATGATGAAATTTCCTATTGATCACCCCCTTTTGTTCCTGACTTCCCAAACCCCAGAAAAAAAATTATAAGGAAATTAATGTCAGTGTACAAAATCTGTTTCCACTCACATGCCAGTACCAGTGCAAATGAGTTTCCTGAAAACTTAAGGAAAGTCAGGAGAGAAATGGCACAGGGATGGAAAGTATCTTATCAGATGTATGCCTTCCATCTATTGGTAATTAAGAATTTTTTCTCTTTATTTTAAATGCACTATAATCATGACCCTTTAGGTATTTATTATGAAATGTATGATCAATGTAATTGAGATAAGGAAACAACTGATTTTCTGATGGATCAAAAATAAAGATAATTGGCCAGTCATACTGGCACACACTTGTAATTCCCACTCTTGGGAGGTGGAGACAGGAGGATCACATAGGTTCGAAGCCAGCCACACTGGCTTAAGAGACCCTGTTTCCAAATAAAAATATAAAAACTAAGTATCTGGGAGTGTAGCCTGGAGGTAGAAGGGTTTCCAGGAACCCCAGTACCACCAAAATAAAAAAAATAATAAATAAAAAAGATAATTGATCAAAAATAACTTGGATAACTGAATATATAGAGGAAAAAAATTCTGGAAGATATAGAAAGACTGAGAAATTAAGCTTGAAAACAGAAAATGAAAAAGAAACTAGAAATGTTAAACAAATCAGTCATGAGCTAATTTTTGCCTCTACTAAAAATATTCACCTTCCCAACTTTCTCATTTTACCACAGAAGGCTGAGTGGAGAAGTGGCTGGAAGCTGGCTGGGAGTATGCTTTGAAGGACTAATTTGACTGCAAGTACAGGTGCATTTGTGGGTTCATTGACAGTGAGTTAACAGCCTAGAAAGAAAGATATCTATGAAACTAAGTAGCTCAAAGTAAAGATAAACAATAAACCATTAATTGGTTTTCTAAGAGAGAACCTCTTATGGATTTTGAAAACAAAGAGAATTATATAGAAGAATATGTATTTGCTTTGGTTTGTTTTGTTTTTGTATTTTCCTGGGTATTGAACACAGGGATATTCTACCTACAAGCTACAATCTCAGTTCTTTATATTTATTTTATTTATTTTGAAACAGGGTCTAAGTTGCTGAGGCTGGCCTTGAACCTGCAATTCTCCTGTCTTAGCATCCCAACAATTTGGAATACAGGTAGGCAGCACTATGTATTTGTTTGGGCCATATACACTTAGAGAAACTAAAGAGAAGTTAGTCTAGGCGCAGAACTTAAAATGTGTGGCGACATGATATATACCTGGCTTGAGAGCTAGCATTTTTCTGTACTAAAAATATACACTTCTCAATCCAGGATCTCCAGATACTATACCTACTTTCTCATTTCATCCTCACTTGTGCATGATGAGATAAGGATTCATATCACCATTTGCCAATGAGGAACTGAAGGCACAGACACTTTACAATACACTTGAAGCTAGGGTTCTGGGATAGGTTCAACACCTGGTGTGTAGTCTTTTAATTATGGCTTTGGGCTCTAGGCATATTATAAAAAACAAAAAATCACTACACATATTTTGAGCTGTTCTTCAATATTCTGTAATAGGGAAGGTTTCAGACTTCAGAATTGTGTTTCTTCAGGCCCTTATACAGAACTTGGTGGAGAAGCCAAAACCATTCTTGAGCGAGATCCTCCCATTGGTAAGCACATAATTATTCCCCAAGGGACTGACATTGTTTCAAATAGCTGAGAGGAACAACAACCTCCTCAACAAAAATAAAATTTAATTTCTTAAATTTTAAAATGGTGGTGGCACACACTTATAATCCTAGCAATTGGGAAGCTGAGACCGGAGGATCACAGTTCGTGGACAGCCTCAGCTACTTAGTGAGGCCCTCCGCAACTCAGTGAGAGCCTGTTTCAAAATAAAGAATAAAAAATCGGGCAGGGGGTGTAGCTTGGAGGTCAAATGCCCCTGGGTTTCATTCACAGACCTGCAAAAAATAAAAGGAAAACAAAATAAAACTTTAAAATGCTTATTATTTCTTTACAAATGTCCCACCTTTTCATGATATCTCTCACTGAGCAGGAGCTAATTAAAATGAATGCACATTCAAATGTTATACATCATGTCACTGCACTGAAAAAAAGAGGTGCTGAATACCATCTAAAGTTCACTGAGAATTTAAATTTTAAAAACTAGAATAATAGCTTTCAAGTCTGAGTTGGTAAAAACATGTCAGTGTTGAAACTGAGATGCAGTATAAAGGAAGGATATCAATGCACTTATCAAGCAAATAATAAAATTCCATCCCATTATTACAAATTCTATTCTTCATCACCCTGGTGATAGTGAAAATTGGTAGTTACTGAATTTAGAAGGTTCTTAAAAATCAAGGGCGATGATACTTAATCCAGTGAACCAACAACTTCTCCTTTACAAGTCTTCCCCTAACCCCTCCTGGTCCTAGCAGTGATTCAGTGATTGTGTGTGTGTGTGTGTGTGTGTGTGCGTGCGCTACCTTATAGGGATTTTCCAGAGAACCCTTCTGATATGTGGAACTTTGGTATTTGAGAGTGCCTAAATTTAAAACATCATTCAGTCCTTAAAATTGCAATTGCTAGCCAGGCATGGTGGCTCACACTTGTAATCCCAGCATTCGGGAAGCTGAGACCTGAGGATCAGGGTTCATAGACAGCCTCAGCTACTTAGTGAGGCCCTCTTCAACTCAGTGAGATCCAGTTTCAAAATAAAAAGAATAAAAAAAATAGGGCGGGGGTGTAACTTGGAGGTCGAATGCCCCTGGGTTCCATACCCAGACCCACAAAATAATAAATTAATAAATAAATGAATTAATTAAAATTTCAATTGTTTTAGTTAATAGAAATTCATAAATACAACTTCAGCATTTTAAGAAGGGGGTAGCAGCTAGGCATACTGTCACACACATATAATTCCAGTACTTGGAGGCTGAAATAGGAGTATTGCAGGTACAAGACCTCAGCAACTTAGGCCCTCAGAAAGTTAACAAGATTCTGTTTCAAAATAAAAAATAAAATAAAATAGGGCTTTATTTCTAGCTCTATCCATGTATACATGTCTATAATATCCATACTTAGGGGCCTAAAACAGGAGGATTTCAGGTATAAGACTAGCCTCAGCAACTTAGCAGGGCCCTAAATAATTTAGTGAAATGCTGTTTCAACATGAAAAATAAAAAGTGCTGGGGGTATACTCCAGAGATAATGTAGCCCTGGGTTCAATCCCCAGTATAAAAAACATGTAATGAATTGTGTTTCAGTTGTACAAGTTTATAATCACAATATCTAATATGCTTATAAATTACATAGATTGAAATTTTTAAAAGTAGATTAAAACTCACTCACTTGGATAAGCATTTTTATTTAAAATAGTCCCCAGAGAACACAATTACAGTTATTAAAGCTGTGTGTAAGGATCTCACACATGTCAGCAGCTGCTGGCCTTTCTCAAATTTGTCCTTTTAAACTTGCACATATACTGTTTTCTTTATCATGCTGGCCCTGCTTTGTCTCGTTGCTCTTCTGATTTGCTTCTAACCATTTCAGAAATAAATATTTTTCCACATTTGAAAAAAAAAAGCAGATAACTTAATTTGAGATACATAATTCCAATATTTATTTAAAACTTAATCACATTACCTGGGCAATGTGATCTCAAAGTTTTGAGAGGAACTAACCTCTCTCAAAAATTGTGGTGGAATTAAACTCAATTTTCCAAAGTAGATATGATCTTGATAATATAAACAGGGTAGCCAAATATATCAGAATATGAACCAAGCAGAGATCAGTGAAGACAATTCCTGATGCTTTTCTTTTTAGAATGTCATCCTCAGTCCTTATCTTGAAAGCTCCATTATAGTTGTCTGAGTTTCCTCCTATCATAGTTTCCTTGGATAGTACCACCATCCACACTCCTCAGTCATTATCTATGACACTCATTTTAAAATATCTATCTAAAGTGTTAAATATACCTATTTCCTTTAATTACTGAGTGACATGTGCTTCCTCCCATCTCCTGATTAGAAAGTATATTGCATATCTATGTCCACAGCAACACAATTCACAATTGCCAAACTATGGAACAAGCCAAGATGTCCGCCAACAGATGAATGAATTACAAAACTATAGGATATGTACACAATGGAATTTCACTCAGCTATAAAGAAGAACAAAATTTTATCATTCGCAGGGAAATGGATGGAACTGGAAAACATTATGCTAAGAAGATTAGTCATTCAGAAAAAGTAAAAAATTGGATGTTTTCCCTAATAAGGGGTAGATAAGGAGAAAAGGGGTCATAGGAGGAACTCTAGACAAAGAAGGAGATACTATAGATGAGTAAATAAGGTGACCTAACTGAGGGGCTTGGAGGGGGAAGAGGGAAATTCTCTAATGCTCATGATGTACATTAACTAACATATCAATGTCAATCACTAAACCAAATATAAGAGGGAGGGAGAGAACATGGTGAGGGAATTGAGTAAGGGATAATTGGGAGATGTGTGCATGTATGCCTCTACCATTTTGTTCTCCATTAATATATATGACTACAATGCAGTAATAGAAAAGTTAAGAAAAAGAAAAGAAGTGCACTTCATTAAAGTGTAGTTCACATCTTTTTTATGTCCTGCACCACATGCTAAACAGTTCCTTGTTAATTGATTATTTCAATGAAGATTCCTTACACGAACCTGCTTGTCTTACAGCTATAAAAATCTTATTTTTTAAAACATTGCTATTTTGTTAATGTTCTCACTTCCTTTGTCTTAAATTTTGTTCACTTAGGATTCCTGTCAAAGACTCTGCATTGGGAAAAATAGGTAGGGCCTTTGTTCCTGAAGTTTGTCTTTTGTCTGGATATGGCTTGGACTGAAGCATGACTGTTGAGGCCAAAAATCTGGAGAAGCTTAAGGAATAACAGAAGTCTGTTAGAGAGCAGTCTGTTACCATGACTCCTAACAAGGAAGTACTCAAGGACCTCATTGGGTTTGGACATTTTGTCCACAGTTGCCTGTGATATTGTGATCAAAATTTTAGCTAAAGTCCTAGAAGGCAGGATCATAAATAAATAGCAAATTAATTTTGGAAATAGCAAATACAGAACCAAGAGGACAAGTTAAAATTTAATAGAAGTAATGTTAAATTTTACAACTAGGTTTTGGGTTTTATTTATTTGTCTGTGTGTGGGGGGGGGGTGGTACTGGGGGTGGAACCCAGGGGCTTTTCTACCTCCGGGATATATTCCCAGACCTACTTTATATTTTATTTGGAAACAGGGTTTCACTAAGTTGGTGAGAGCCTCACTAAGTAGCTGAGGCTAGCTTCAAACCCGATCCTCCTGTCTTAGCTTCCCAAGTTGCTGGGATTACAAGTGTGCGCCGCCACCACCACCGGCCACACCTAGGTTTTTAAAAATGTAAAAATATTTATCAGAAACTGTCAGCTGATCAGAATGAAAAGAAATCTTAAGTCTTTATATCTGATGACTTGTTATACAGTTTGCTTTTAAGGTAAACAATAGTATGCAATAATAAAAATACATTTATGTCACACTTCTCTATATTCTTCACTATCTACTAACATCTGGAGCAGTGTTCAGTTCTGAATATGTTATGGAAGGAAATATTGATACATTTAAGCAAATTCACATAGCCGGTCAGAATGATAAGAAACCTAGATACCAAGTCACATGATTAAAAGTTAAAGCTGGTGAGAATGTCAATAAGAAAGAAAAATAAAAGAATAAAGATGAATTATTCAAATATTTTAGCACTAATATGTAAGTAGAGCACAGTTTGTATTGTAAAATATATTGCTAATATGTATATTAGAAGAAGATGCAGCCAAAAAGATATTGCATTACAAACTGAGTTGTACACAATGGAATCAGATGTTTCTAGAGGAAAGAACTCCCACTTAATGAAAGTTGTTAAAACTGGTAATGAAAAAGCATTCATTAAGGACCCAGAGAAGGGATTCTTATATTGCAAATAAGATGGCCACTGAGGTTGTTTCTCCTCATTTGAAATATAGATGCATTAATAAGAGAATCGGAAAGTGGATCTTGCTTCCAAAATAAAATCCAAAGTTACCAAAGACTTAAAGCTTTTGAAATAGTCTTATGTTTTACTATGTAGGAAAAAATCTTTTGTTGAGGTCCTTGCACAACATACAACAAAGTCTCAGGGCAGAATTATTATCCTCTTTCCATGGTATATTTAAACTCACCATGCAGTAACACCATCACAATCTTAAAACAAGGAAGACAACCTGAACCACTGTGATAATTGTTAAGGAGGTTTATAAAATGGATTGCTTTAGGATTAATGTCTATATTTCTTTCCTTGTTCACATGCTGTGTTAAGCACATGCCATTGAGGCCAGGGAGATAAAGCGAACTTTTTACCTTGAAATCACAAGCAACATTCATTCTCATAGTGCTTCTGAGAACAGGGGAGCAGCCTACTATTTCCCACATCTGTTTTTATTTTAGAAATGTTCGCCTAATTTAACTGCCACCTGACTTTTATTTTCTTTCATAAAGAGGTGCCAGATATGATTAGGATCAGATAAGTCAAAAGCCACTTTCAGCCTCATTGTCTCTTTGCTAACAAAGCCTCATAAAAGCAGATGGATAGCCCAGGCCACCTTCTTCCTATGATCAGCCAAAGATAAATACTCTGCGCCTTATCAGCTGAAAAGGAAATTCTTCATTTTTATCAGAGAATAGACTGTAGTTGCTTAGTTTGAAATAAAAATCAATGGCTCCATTTGGCATTATTTTTTAAAAGAAACTTTCTTTTATTAAACCAGAGAAAAACAACCAGTTATCTCAATATTTTCCTGTACTATGAATCTTCAGTTACACAGTGAATGGTAACTCTTGGTTAACAAAATGAATGAAGATAGAAGCATAGTATCTATTTAAGCTATCAAGATTTTTAATGAGATCATAAAACTAAATTCCCTCATTATAAGTATTCCAACTGAGTCATAAAAAGTTCGCAACCTAGTTTATACTCAAAGTCTTATAGAATGTACTTTATTAACCTCACCTTGTACACCTACCAGATCTCCACTCTTCTCATCTTCACAGGTAACTCAAAAATACCTCCCTTCAACCTCAGGCAATGATAATGTCTTAGCCAGTTAGCTCCAATACATTTACACTAGCCATTTCATAATCATATATCACCAAGCCCAACTAATGTAGGGTCTTAAAGAAGAGAATGGTTCTCCTCAATTTTATGCAAGGAATAGCTGAAAGTTAGAATTGATTTCTCTTGCTGATGATAAACAATAGAAACTTCCATTTCCATAGTGTTACTATATCAGCCTAGAACATTAATTAGGACAATAAACTCACATAAATATACAATAGATTATATACAGTATACAACATATTAGTCAGATATATAATATAGCCCATTATAGGGCCAAGCCAGCTGATTTTATAACTTTTATCCCAGATGAGGTGAAGTTCATGGCCTTTTGCTGTATGAAAGAGTTGGAGGTTGATGGATATGAAGGTCAACTCTATTTCCAACTCAAAGAAGCATTAACACATATTGGTCAGTCACAGGCAAGAAGAAGATGAACAATTTTAAATACTGTGAGTAAAATAAATCAATTAACCCTTTACAAAATTGAGCAAATTAAATAAAGGTAGTAAGGAGTGACTAACAACCCAAAGTGAGCCATTGTATATGTAAAATGTTATTACAAAGCCAGTGAGAAACTGATCTAGGAGATACTCACCCTACAGAGGCAGAAACACAGCCAGCGATGCACAACCTTGAAGAAAATGGTTAGAATAAATCCTCCAATTTCTCTCATCATCCTCTTCCTGGGCTCTTACTGATATGTCAGATTGGCTGAACCCAACCAGAAGGGCAGAGGGATCCCGTTGGTGGAGCATGTCAATGTTAAGTCCAAGAGATAGCAAGAGAGTGGATCTAGAACAAGCAAGAAAGCATGTCCATTAAAACAAAAAACTTAGTATGACCAGTAAATACTATAATATAATAAAAGAACTGTGGCTCTATGAAGATATAGCTTCCTATTCCCAAATGGGTTAAAGATCACTGAGGCATTGCTTGCTCTGCTAAGTGGTTTTTTTGAAAAGGAAAGACAATGGTTTACTGTAGAAGTGATTCAGTTTGATATTTAAATATAATTTCTGAAGAATACAGTTTTTGCATATATTAATTAAAAGGTTTTGTTGTTGCTATTGGTAATTTACCAGATTTCATAAAAGGATCTTAAAAGGATCACAAAAGGATTTTAATAATAGCATGTTGGTGCAAAAAGACAGAAAATGATAGCCCAAACCAAAATAGGTATGGTAATTTCCACAGAGACTCCCAGCTCAGGTACTTGTTGAAATTGGCCATGAATCTTAGTTCAAAGCATCCCGGAAATTTGGATATTTGATGTCATTTTGTCAGTAAAACAAAACGAGAGCAGCTTTTAGACTTCAGATTTAAAGTTATAAGCCAAATCAAAGTAATGATTCGGAGGGGCAGCCTGGTAGTAATGTCTTATTAGACTAATTAAAGAGGAAAGTACATCACTTGGCCAAATGAGATAGAGAGACACAAGTTAGTGATCCAGCTTGTGCAAGAATGGTGTCACTAGCACGGAAAATGGAGATAAGCTGGGTCAAGTAATACATGGAATGAAAATAGAATTTGGTGGTTTAGTGAAAATAAGGGAAAAACTGGCCTATCTACTCTTATTTGAATGAGGAGAACCTACATATGAGTTAGTAGAACCTTTGTGCTTTTCCCAAGGAGATTGCATTTAATGGATTAGTCAGTTTAGGCTCCATGAAGAAACCTATCTAGCTCTGAATATTTGTTTCCTGGTCTTTTACATTTTTTACTTTCCTATTTTGTTCATTAAACTAGCCATTAATCCTCCACAGTTTTTAAGATTGCTCTCATAATTGAATAAAACTACATAATCTAATCAGAGCAATGTTTCAAAAATAAACTTGTTAAAATGAAAAAATACCCATATATTTAGGAGTCAAGATAGGAAAGATAATGTAATAAAAAGGGAAAGAAATTATTTGCAAAGCAATAGATGAGTTCATTTTAACAAGTCAAGAACTTAAAGCTGTACTCATGTATTTACATTTAATGATATTATGGAAAGAGCTGTCAAAGAATTCTATCTTAAACAGACATGTACCTAAACTGGTTGCATCTGTTGCACAGAAATCAGAGTTTTGATAACAACAAGAGCTGCATTCAGGTATTTCTTCCTAGCCCCATTCAGAGCCTTTAAAGTAAGGTCTGAAGGCTGTATCAAGGACTAACTGCATGGAACATGGGTGCACACACTATGAAGCTATTAAAGAATAAGAGTTTCTTTTTATCATAAATCTATAAATAGAATTATTGGTGGAAGTGTGAAAATACTTGTGCACTGTAAGCAACCAATAAACTTTTTTTTGAATGAATAGTTTGTGAATTGAGGAGACCAAAAAGAATATCGATCTGGTAGCAATGATTTATATTTGTAAGAGGTCTCAAGACAGCAATAACAAATTTTCAATATTCAGCACGTTCTTTCTGAGTATCCTCTATGTGCTAGGGACAGTGTCACCAGCTAACAACACTGAACAAGAAAGACACAATTCCTGCCTTCATGAATATGAGACTATGTAGGTATTTTGCAAAGGCTTCAATTCTTCCAAACTGAACATTATTGATGAATGAACAAGGTAAAAAGATAGTTGGATAAATTCTAAGCTTGATTAAGTTTTGAAGGAAAAAGCATTATTTATGAAATGTCTCAAGTTCAGGTTTAGTGCACTTCAAGAGAAGCAGAAATGAAAATCTGGACAAAAGTCTTAGCTGAGAATGTAAACTAATCTGCACTGTGTATTTGATGAGCACAAGACTGAATATGTCTTGTTTACTATGCCTAGTCCCTGGAGATCCTCAGTAAATATTTATTTTAAATAAAATAAACACTATGTATTTTTATGAAAGAATAATCAATTAAAATATTTTGAAAACAGTGGAAATTTAAAAAGGTGATATTTTTCATTAAACATTCAATTATTTTCTATGTTCATAATTGGTAAAACAAAAATTTAGTAATTTGATAATAATTTTAGGTAGATTAAGTACATATAGCAGATAATCTTATTTTATATATGTATGAAATTACAAAATGCATATATGGCAAGAAAAACCATATTATTTAATACCTAAAACATTATTTAGGGGAAATGATCAAGATTCTGTCATCTCATATGTACTGAAGGATTTTAAGATAAACTAGAAAGTCAAAGAAAAAAAAGAAACTATAAAATTCTGGGAAAATGCATGTGAATATATTAACATGCTTGCTCTTAATGGCTCACATTAACCCAGGGCCCCTGCGAAACAGGCCTGACTTTCACAAATTACTTTTTACTATTTCAATTTTGCCTCTGGCTTATAGCATTAGAAATAAGTGATCTATAAGAGTTATGGCCACTAGAGGGGAAAAGCATAAAATATTCTAAGATGTCCAAAACATTAGATTCCTTTTGTCTAAGCCACCCAAGAGATTTAAATCATTTGTAGCTGAGTTTTGAGAGACATATGAGCCATCAGACTTCCCCTGAAATGTAGTGACCAAATTTAGAGTTTGACAGAGTCAAGTTTATTTGGATAGAAGACTTATTGCTGTTGTTTTACTGAGAGATAGTTTTACTAATGTTCTCCCTGAAAACTTTCTTAAATTTTTAAAATATTCACTTAGAAATGAATATTTTATGTGTTGACTAAAAACATATTCAGCTGCTACTTTGTGCAAAGCTTTGAATTAGTTACTGGGTTATAGAAATAGAATATATAAAAATTCCCATAACAAAGTATCTTAAAGTCCAGGGAAGGTTTTTAATCTCTGAGACACTGGCCCATCAATCAGTGCCATCTCTTGGGTAGCTACAGTCAAAGAGTGGATGCAACTTCACAAGACATTTTTCTTCCCACATTTCATGGTTGAGATTTCACAATTGTCTCTTGGCACCTTGCCTGGAAAATTCAGACCTGCTGAAACCTTATAGCCATGCACTTTTGAGGAGTCTTTTTTTGCTTGGAAACTTCACCTGTTCAAGTTGTTTCTTTGTGAGATTTTGTTTTCCAACTAAAATGATCCCTTAATATTTAACATGTCTTACATCTTTGATGTGCCAGCACTCAACTCCAGGCCCACACTGTGCTATCCAGCCAACAGTAGAAGTCATTATTATAATGACATAGAAAACTTTGTTTATTTTTTACATTTCTGAGTATGATCTCAATCTAACTTTTCAAGAAACTTAGTCTTTAAGTACAGACAATAATAATAATAATAATAATAATAATAAATTATTCTCTCTCTCTCTCTCTCTCTCTCTCTCTCTCTCTCTCTCTCTCTCTCTACCTGTCTACCTGGAAGAGAATCCAGAGGTGCTGTCCTACTGTCCCACTGAGCTACCTACAAAGCCTTTCTAGTTTTTATTTTGAAACAAAATCATCCAGGCAGGCTTTAAACTTGCTATCATCCCATAAATTTCCTGAATAGTTTGGATTACAGGCTTGTGCTTAACACCTTTTATAATAGCTGGGCACAGTGGCAGGAACCCCAGTACCACTGGAAAAAAATTCCTAAAATGCTGTTCTTTTGAAACATTAAGCTTGTACTACTGGATCAGTAAGCTTTTAAAACAATTATTTACTTTTATCAAGGGTTAGATAATAAATATTATGTTTTGTAGACAACTTATTCTCTGTACAATTTAGGCAAATCTGATACTGTAGATTGAAGGAAACCATAATATTTTATATGATCAATTCATATATATATAATATATATATATATATATATATATATATTCACTTAACATATATTAGTGAATGTGTGTGGTAATGTTTCATTAAAACTTTATTTACTAACATAAGCACCTGAATTGCCGTGGCCTTTGCTAAACCTACGCTTGATCTTCTTGCCTTAATTTAGATTCCCTTGAAGCATAAGTAAAACCTGCAAGAGAGTGAGAAAAGCAGATAGGAAAGGGAAAGAGAAGAGCAAGGTTATAGTCTCACTTTGTATAGCTGTCTACACTTTCCCATTCCATTGTGAGGAAGACAGCCTTTGGAGCTGGAAAACCTTCCAGAGTTATTTCCCTACGAGGGAGAAGAACAGACACTTGTACCCAAAACTTCCATCAGTTCATCATTTTTTATTGGCTAATAGGACAAAGGGGTGGATTATTGGAGATCCTCAATTTTCTAATCACTAGAACAGCAATGGTAATTCTCTAGAAAAAGGTATAGTTCAAATGTAATTGATGAGTATAAACTACCAAAAATGTATTAGAAAAAAATTTGGTTATATGAAATTAGAATCTTCTGTTTCATCCATGTGAAGAAATGTATTTCAGGCATTGAGAGACTTTCCTTCTGCATGTGGCTGTCGCGTCCCTAAGGCTCCGTCCTGCAGAGCCCCAGGAAAGAAGACACAAAGGCCGAGTCTGCTGATGATGCTTCCTCTTTAATGCTTCCCCCTCAATGAGCACAGCAGGCAAATATATATCAGTCTCATAACCCCTCCCTCATCACTCCACCAACCCCAAGCTTCCCACAGCTAGGGCATGCACATTTCTAACCCTCTCATAGGCGGGCTGGTGGTAGCACAAGGCGCTGTGTCACTGATCATATGTAGGGCGCCTGATAGGGCTCACTGCGCAGGCTCAGGGCACCGCCAGCCTCGTGAGCCTTGTGACTTGGCAACATGCCTAGGCGCCATCTTGAGCCACCGCCCCATCCTGGTCTAGCCGAGCGGGGCCCCGACATGTGGCCTCTTCAACAGGGTAACTAGATCCCTTATTTGGAGATTCAGCCTCATGCAAAGTTTATTGAACCATGTCCTAGGACCAGGCTAGAAACATCAATGTGCTAGACTGTGGGTACTTTTCCTCCCAGCAGGCTAGGTTACTGATGCCTTCTTTGGAGACCTGGTAATGCAAATGTTCTATCAGCCTCTGTGTGAAGTCTCTCAGACTATCTCTGCCTTTGTCTTCACGGGGCATAGTCCAGCTATTATGGGACATGATGCAATGAAATCACAACACTTCTACTCACAGACCCTCTGCCAAAGTGATCTCCCCAAGCCATTAGATGGTTCAATCCATAAATCATTCAGCCCACTGCTCCAAGCTTACTTAAAATAACACCATCCCTTGTCACACTCTACTTCCAAAATCTGCTTTATTGCTCTTTTTTTCTGGTACTGGGAATGGAACCCAGGGGCATTCTACCTCTGAACTACAACCCCAGCCCTATTTTTTATTTTTTATTTTGAAACTGGGTCTTACTGATTTGCAGAGAACCTCACTAAGTAGCTAAGGTTGTCTATTAGCTACAATCCTCCTGTCTCAGTCTTCCAAATGCTGGGATTACAAGAGTGTGCCACCACACCCAATTGCTTTATTGCTCTTCATGGCCCATTTATTATTTTGTTTATGATATCTTTCCTTACTTTCTTGCTTCTCTTAGAATATAAATATCAGAAGAGCAGGCAATTAGACTCTATTGTGTTCATTGCTGTATCTTAGAATATAAGATGCCGAGTACATGTAGTTGCTCAATAAACACTGGTAAATAAATGCGTTGTTTTAAAAATATGCACAGTACTTTATCCAGAAATAAAAGCCATTTCAAGAATTTATTTTCATAGAGTAATATAATTCTGCAAATACAGCCATTAGTATCAGTGTTGTTTGTAATTTATCTTCATTTACAACTGGAGTTTACTGTTGTCTCTAATGATGAAGAATCAATAACTAAATTACTATCCATACTTTTATTAATTGACATTATAATCTATATAAGACATGCTTTAGAGTAAAAAGGCATATCAAAAAGAACATATATAATACTGTTTTATACTTTTTATGTTTGTATACATAAATTCGTACACAAGAGAGAGAAATTAATGTCTAGGAAAATGTTTAGAAAATAATGGTTAACCTTTTGCAATGGGTTTGGGTGATTTCTACTTTCTTCATGGTTAATTTTATTCATGAGTGTGCAAACTATATGCCATATAATAGAAAAAAGAAATTTACTTTAGCTTGGTAATATAAAGCCTTTTTTTTTTTCTGCATTGGGGATGGAACCCAGGGGCATTCTACCTCCAATCCAAGTGACACCCTCAGGCTATTTTTTATTATTTCTTTTTACACAGGATCTCATTGAGTTGCAAAGGGCCTCACTAAGTAATAGCCGAGGCTGTCCTCGAACCGTCATCCTCCTGTCTCAGTTTCTTACATGTTGGGATTACAGGAGTGCACCACCAAGCCTGGCTAGACTGTTGCATTTTAAATCACCTCCAAGTTAAAAGCTGAATGTTTCATATTGTGTCACTTATGCCTTTTTCTTATTTTTTCTGTGATAAAGCCTTCCAGATTGTAAAAAAAAAAAAAAAAGTTTTACTATAATAGGACTTTCTCTGAAATTAAACTGTGAAATTCTGAATGACAGTGTGGTGGATAAAGTTGGCTATAAAGATCCATTAGCCACAATCTCCTACAAAGGGAAGACCCATGATCTAGCTTTGCTTATACAGAGTAAATTATAAATAAACATAATTATGTGATGACCTTCCAGAAGCATTTTATTTAAAAATGAGTGATTGAGATCAGATGAGATAAGGCGTGTTCAGGGTGGTATGGCCATAGACACTTTTACACTGTTGGTGGGAGTAAAAACTAGTTTAACTGCTATGGAGATCAGTGTGGAGATTCCTTAGAAAACTTGAAATAGATCCACCAGATGATCCAGCTATACCACTCCTGGGTATTTGTCCAAAGGGGATGAAATCAGAGAACTACAATAACATATGCATACCTGTGTTTATAGCAACACAATTTGTAATATCCAAAATATGGAACCAAGCTAGTTCTCTATCACAGATGAATGAATTGCAAAAACATGGGAAATACACACAATGAAATTCTACTCAGCTATAAAGAAGAAGAAAATCATGTCATTCTCAAGGAGATGGAAAGACCTGGAGAACATTATGTTAAGTGAGAAACTGAGAGTAAGGGAAAGGTTGGGACAAGATATACCCTTCAGCTTATGCCCTCTATGACCTCCTTCCTTCAATCAGGTCCCTCTTCTGACAGCTACCACTGCCACCTAGAAATTCACTCAGCAATCAGTGAATTAAAACACTGATGGGGTCTGAACCCTCATGATCTAATCAAATACTAAAAGCTCCATCTCTAAACTTCGTTGCATTGGGGATTAAATCTTGGGGCAACCATTCATCTCCAAACCACCACAAGCTTTCTCTCCTGCTTTCAGATCATGTATATTTTACAAGTCACAGTTGAAATTTACTGGATTATAATGTAAATTTTCAGTGAAACTTCTGAAAGAGACTGTTTTTGTTTTTACTAGTTGTAACCAAGAGCACAGCAGAGATTTTGAAATTTCTATAGCATAGAAATGTAAGCCTGTGCTAATGTTTGGATCTTGATTGCCCCCCTCTCCCAGAACCCAGATGTCAAAGGATTGGTTCCCCACAATGGTGTTCTTTAGAGGTGGTTGAATGTTTAGTAAGTGGGGCCAAAGCAGGGTGTGGTGGTGCATGCTTGCAATTCCAGCATTTGAAAGACTGAGACAAGAAGATTGCAGTTCTTGGCCAGCCTCAGATACTTAGTGAGCCCCTTTGCAACTCACTAAGACCCTTTTACAAAATAAAGAATAAAAATAGGGCTGAGGTATAGCTTTGAGGTATGATTCCCTTGGGTTTAATTAACAGTACTGCCAAAAAGAGAATAGTGGGGCCCAGTGGGAGGTATTTTGTTCCATGGGCATACCCTTGAAAAAGACTGTGTTACTTTCTCTGTGTTTACTTCCTGGCCATGAAGTGAGTCTTTCTGCCCCGCCACATACCACTCCATAATTACTTCACCACAAGTCACTATTCAAGGAGCTAATCAATCATGGGCGAAAACCTCCAAATTTGTGAGTATAAATAACTATTTTCTCTCTATAAGTTTATTTCATCATATATTTTGTTATAGTGACAGAAAGCTAACACAATATGAGAATTAGATGGTTACTCGTGTGAACATAAGCTCATTTATATTTTAACTCCAAAAAATATGAACTGAGTTCTGACTGTTTTTCAGTTACCACAGTAAACCTTCTGGTCTTAACTCAACAGTGACAGATAATTTATCACATATCACAATAAATATAAAGTAATAGCTAGAGATCAGGATGAATGTTATTCCAAGCAACAGTGGTTGAATTGCCAAATTACTCTTCACCATAGAGTAACCTTGGAAAGTTGTTGAGCCATAAAATGTACATCACAAAGACATCTGATACTTTAAAAAGGACCCTGAATTAACCAGCAAAAGGGGACCATCAGTCTTCCTGATGGATGGGTAGACATTAATCCTATTTGCTGGTTCATAGCAAATCGTGTAATACCTATCTTCTCCTATAGCAAATATTACTCCTTACATGTCACACTTCATCTTTAACAGATAGATTAATATTCTTCTCTCTGTAAGTTTAAATTCTTACTCTTGTTCTTATTTCAGAAATAATAAAAGCAACCTATTTTGAATATATCATTTTTAAGGCCACTCTAAAGAAACTGCTATATATTAAACTATAGGATATCTAAGTTAATTATATTTAAAGTTTATATTTGTGTTGGAAAAATATTTTCTCTTTGATATATTTAGCAGAGTCTGTTAAAATACCAAGGTCAGCTCAATATAAGGCTAAACTATAACTATTAATGAATATTTTATCTCCAAGTTGATAAAATAAAAAACTCATTTCAGTTTTTATTTTCTTATATTTTTGAAAGTTAATATTATTACTCAAAATCATATTTCATAGTAAGAAAAATTATGTCACTCTGTTTTTAAATACAAGTAATATAAATATTTATTAAGCCTGCATGTATATAAACATTCAAGAAACATGTTTCAGATTCAATTCTTATAAATAAGCAAATGTATTAACTTGAGAAAATATTTCACAAATGTTTCACATAAACTTCTTCTAAACAAAGAAATGACCCAGTCCTGTGATTTTCTTTGTTATACTAGCTTTGGAACAAATTACCTAATATTATTTAAAATTTGTTATATTTGCTTAATTGAACATTTGAATTCCTCTGCATTTTTTTCAAATGTCTTTGAAAGTGGTCTTATTCCCTCTAACTTCCACATATGAGAGAAAACTAAACACCTCTTCACCTTCTTAGCCTAGAACTAGAATATTCTTGAAAGTGAAGTTAAATTGTAAGACACTTCTATAAGATGTGAGTTGTCTTTTAATCTCACTTTCTTAATATATTTGCTTTATGTATTATAATTTTTATCTTTCCTCATCTATACTCTCACCTCAACTCTGGTCTCAATGTCATCCATATATATAAATTTAAATTCTATCAAAAAAGAAAGTGTTCTTAGTTTAAAAATTGCTGTTGCACAAATGTATTTAGTATTGGTAAGTAATTACATATGCTATTTGAAATTTGTTAGGTTGTCTCTAATCAAATAAAATATTTGTTTTTCACTTCTTTTCATATCTCTAAGAAGGTGAACACAGCTTAATTTGCTATAGTTGGATAAGCCCTAAAGTATATGACTTGAACTTTATTTATGTGTTATTATTTTGCTATTGTTTATATTTATGTAGTATTTATTTCACAGATCCAGCAATGCATTTCACAGTGTCTTGCATAATATCATGTCCATTATTTCATGCTGTGCTAAGAAGAAAATGACTAACGTCTTGCCTGTCATTTCTTCAGCTACATATACATGAGCTTGGTAATTAGCTTTACTTGTTGAGTCCTACACTTATGTGCTGAACAGGTGGTGTTCAATGTGACCTTGGATGACTTGCCCTTGTCCCCAAACTTTTCTCTTTGCCTCTTTCTGCTTCAATGTATTACACACACACACACACACACACACACCACATGTGCTCATAAACATGTATCATGATCTTATTCCATACATTAACTTATTTATAAATTAGCCCAAGAAAAATGAATTTCCTATCACAATAGAGTTATAGCTACTCTTAGCCATTCCTTTGAGCTCATAAATCCTCACCCTCTTCATTCCTGTGGTCATCACTCACTCACTGAAACTTTCTTAGTGGCAGGAAGTAAGTGTGTTCAAGGTTCAGTAGAACACAATGTTCCCCATGGTCAGTTTCGAGGAGACAGTGTTGTGGTTGATAAGATTATAGCAGGATGTGTCATTTTTCACAGCACACTGTGTCCTGGACATGGTCAGCAGTCAGATATATTTGTTGACTTGGTTTCATTTTGATTTCAAAATGTGATATATGGCATACTCTTGACTAAATGCTCACAATTGTCCATTAGTTACCCACCTACTCTGACTGGGCCTGGCCACACTTTTGTCAGGCATCTCATGTCCCTTAAGCCCTCTGCACTGAGACTTGTCCCCATGTCAGAACAATCAGAAAAACATAGAACAACCCTATTAAGATTTCATTTTAAGTATTAGATAGGAGAAAATGGAGAAATGGTGTATGGGGTTCACCAAGTGCATGTATGTCACTGTCAACATAATTTACATATGATGTGACATGATAGTTCAACAATCAAAACACTTCATAAACTACCTAATTAAAAAAATTAGCTGAACATTGCCGATAATGTTTGTCAGACTACCCTGACCATGTTCTCCATTTGTTTCAATACCTCTCCCAGTTTCCTGCTAAAGCTACCTGCTAACTTTGTTAACACCTCTCCTCCATACAAAAAGTAATTTCCTGTTTGACTTGGAAATACTTACAAATTCTGAGATCAGATTATTCTCCTTATTGCAATTGTCTTTTAAATTATTTTTCTTTGTATTTTATTTTATTTATTTTGTGGTGCAGGGTATTGAGTCCAGAGGCATTCTGCCTCCAAGCAATATCCCAGCCCTATGTTATTTTTAGTGTGAAACTGGGCCTCATATAGTTGCTGAGAGTTTCCCTACTTGCTGCAGCTATCCTCTAACCTTCTCCCTCCTATCTCAGTCTCCTAGGTAATAAGATTACTAGCATATGCCACCGCACCTACCTGACACTATTTTTTAAGTAAAAAAATTTATTTTTAAAATGAGAAACAATTTTAAATGCACTTTTTGGAATGGAACAATGTAATAGGAGGTATGTCAACCCATTTGCATTTAGAAAATAAATTAGTAATTCCAGATAAAAAAGGTATTGTATGTATCATTCAGTTTTATATTTTTCATTTATTTTATGTTTTAATTTTATTGGTGTATTATAATCATTTGTCATAATGAAGTTCAAAGTTCCAGTGACAGGATTATTAGTCTTGGGTGAGAGTGGGTGAAATTTCCATTACTTACTCACATATTCACCCACTGAAAGCAGAAATATAATAGCATTATAATTTTGGTATTGAATACTCCGTAAATCAAATAAACCTCATTTTCTTCTTGATTCATTTAGCTTATTCAAGCAGTAGCCCTGGTGGCTGTGAGACTGCAGCAGAGAACAATGAAGTATCCTGAGCAGCTGTCAGCAGTGTCACACACCTAACCATACAGGCAGTGACTGCAGGGAAGACTAATCAGAATTCATATTTTATACCTAAATTTTATTTTTGAGCAGCAATAAGATAGGCTATCTCAGGAAATTCAGCAGAACTAAAATCAGTATAACTTCAGTCTGGTGTCTTAATACCATCCGAAATGCACTAAAGATAGCTGCTTCAGAACGATAAGGCTTGAAATATGGGTGCTCATTCGAACTTAATGCATGAAGAATAATAAAACCATTTCGCAAAGAAAATAATGTAACCTAAAGTGAGATAAGGAAAGAATATCAATGTATCTGACATTAAGAACACCACATGCCAGAACATTATTGTTAGAACAATTTACTATTATATCTTATTTAAATACCACAGTATTTCCAAAGCAGTTACTATCAGATATGATTTTTACTTTTCTATCGACTCTATCTCACGACTTTAGAAAATTCTGGGATGATTTTATAGAGTTATATTCTTCTTTAAGAGTTAGGAAACATGGCATGGAAAGGTTAAGCTATTCGTGCTGTGGTATTACAGGTTGGAAAGGTTGAAAAAAGACTCAGGGTGTTGGAGTTCACCAACATCATAAAGCTACTATGAGTATATTTTCTATTTTTGCATCTATAATTTTTAAAAAATCATTGAAATTATAATGAATGAAAGGGATAATAAAGTATAAAACATATTTTTGTTTTGCATTTATTTATTTATTTATTTATTTATTTATTTATTTATTTATTTATTTATTTTTGGTGGTACTGGGGTTCCTGGAAGCCCTTCTACCTCCAGGCTACACTCCCACAGGCTACACTCCCAGACCTATTTTTTAACTTTATGTGGAAACAGGGTCTCTTAAGCCAGCGAGGCTGGCTCCGAACCAGCGTGATCCTCCTGTTTCTGCCTCCCAAGCGCAGGGATTACAAGCGTGCGCCACCACGCCCAGCCTTGCTTTTATTTTTTTGAGGTACAATTTATAACATAAACATAGTGTTTTTGTTGTTATAGGCTACTGAATTGTGTGTCTCAGCATATAAATGATATATATTATATAATGGAATATGTAATAATATATATGGTATACATATAAATACACATAAAACGTACAATGAGATAATGTACAAAAGCACAGAAGCAGAAACACTCAGTGTGTTTTTTTTTTTTCTTTTTTGAGTTGGAACCCAGGGGCTTTCTGCCCCCAGCCTGTACTTTCAGACCTATTTTATATTTTATGTGGAAACAGGGTCTTACTAAGCTGCTGAGAGCCTCACTAAGTAGCTGAGGCTGGCTTCGAACTTGTAAACCCTCCTGTCTCAGCCTCCCAAGTGCTGGGATTACAAGCATGCGCCACCACGTCCGGGAAACAGTTTTTTTTATAATATACATTATAATGTAAATCATGTTGGTAGTAATATACATGCACACAGCACTTTGCAAGCTTTCCTCCAGCTCCCTCCCCATCCCCCCTTTAGTACCTAAACAGGGTACTGAATTTGACATTGGTATTTCTTTTTTGGATAATTATATATTTTTTATAATTTTTTTAATTTAATTGGTGCATTTTATTCATACATCTTAATATGATGCAAGATGGTGGAGACATACTTGAACACATAACCCAATTACCCTTACCCAGTTCCCACCCATTCCCTTCTCCCTCCTTCTCATGTTTGGCTTGGTGATTGATATTGACATGTTTGTTAAAGTATATCATGTGCATTAGAGAATTGGTATTTCTATATATGTACATAAAGTTGATGATAGTAATTTTTAATTGATCCTCACTTTTCCCCCTCCCCTTTCCCTAGACCACCTACCTGTCTCCCCTGAGGTTTTTCCTCTATTATCTAGAGCCTCTTTGATATCCCAATTACTTCCTATTTTCCCCAAAATAGAGAAGACATATGGCCCTTTGCTTTCTGCAACTGGCTAATCTCAGTTAACATAATGTTCTCCAGGTCCTTCCATTTTCCTGAAAATATCATAACTTTGTTCACATTTATTGCTGAGCACCATTCCATTGTGTAGATATCCCAAAGTGTTTAAAAGACACAGGGAGAAGCCAGGCGTGGCCATGCATGCCTGTTCTTCTAGTATTTGGGAGACTAAGGAAGATCATGGGCTTAAGACCAGCCTCAGCAACTAAGAGGCACTCTCAACAATCTAGTGGAAATCTTGCTTCCCTAAAGCTATAAAAACTGTAGAAAAATCCAACTGTGCTCAGAGTCACTGAAGCCACAGTGAAGTATTTCATGGTAGTGGGGGATGAATAGATTAAATCCAGGCTTTGCAGCCTTGGGCAATTTATAAACTTTTACTTTAGTTTACTCAGCTATCAAATAAAGGTCATAATGAGGATTAAATGAGTTCATATATGTGAAGTCCTTAGAATACTACCAAACATAAAAATCATATCTACAGGTTTGAGTTTGTTAATATTAGTGTGTTTGTTATGATTTGAGTCTGGAATTCCCCTTGCCCCAAAGCTCATGGTGTTGGAAGCCTGTCTCCAATTCAACAACGTTCAGAGATAGAGCATGACTGAGGAGGCAGGTCGCTGGATTTTTCCTGTCTGTCTCTCCACTTTCCGACTGCTATGAACTGATTACACATTGCATACATGCATCAAGTTATCACACTATAACCCATAAATATGTGCAAATGTTATGTGTCCATATTTATATAACTAGGATTGTACTAAGTATATAAATATATTATCCTACCTTTTGTTAATATTAAGAATCTCTAAATATTATTAACATGTTTCCATTGTAGTGACCAACTAATAAATATCTCATTGTTTGGACATTTCAAAAAATAAAAAATGAAAAAGGTGGCCCTGGGGCCCCAACCCTGGGAGGGTGGGCAGGCGCTGGCAGGGCGCCCCTAGGCGACCCCCCTCTCCACCCGGAAGGACCCTATGGTCCGGGCCCCCTGGCACTGACCCTGGGCGGGTGGGCAGGCACTGGTGGGGCACCCCTAGGTGACCCCCATTCCACCCGGAAGGACCCTGTAAAAAAGAATAAGAAAAAGAAAAAAGGAAAATATCGGAGGGGTCAAGGAGGTAGCGGATGCCCGGATACTGGAGATGCAGACAAAACTTATCCAAATGAACTGGAATTATTAAAAAATTCCCCGCTAAGGAGGACTGTTTGTTCTCTACACTGTTAAGAATCTTGGACATCACCTGTAAGGAGAGAGACTTTAGTGGAGACCAAGGAGAAAGGCAATGCTGAAAGCGGTCTCCGCGTTGGTGGTGGAGACTTGTATTCAGGCAGAGCAGAAATCGGAGCCTACCAACCTTATTTTTTTTGTTGTTGTTGTTGTTGAAGAAATTACACCAAAGGTTGAATGCTACTGTCACACATGCTTAGGAAGACTGGACAACATTCAGAGTAGAAAAAGAACTTGGGAAAGATTTGAAATGGTGGAGGCAGTGGCAATGGCAGTGGCCGGTACTCAGGGGAGGCAGAAATCCGATGCATTACACCTGTAACCTTTGAAGTAATGACCCCAGAGGCAGAATGCTACCACCACCACACACCCTCAAGAACATGGGACAAATAGTTGGGCGAAGAGGGTTCTCAGATTAGAGCCTGCTGAGGGTTGAGGCCGCCGACAGACACAGCAAAGCTGGGATCGGAGCCTGCCGTGAGGCAAGGCTGGTGCTGGGGCCTCTGAGGCTGGGATCGGAGCCTGCCGAGGGGTTAGGCCGGTGCGGGGGCCAATGGCCGGCATCAGAGCCTGCCATGAGGCAAGGCCGCTAATGAGGCCTCCGAGGCCGGGATCAGAGCCTGCCGAGGGGTTAGACTGGTGCTGGGGCCAGCAAGGCCAGGATCGGAGCCTGCCGTGAGGCAAGGCCAGTGCTGGGGCCTCCAAGGCTGGGATAAGAGCCTGCTGAGGGGTTAGGCCGGTGCCAGGGCCACTGGCCGGCATCGGAGCCTTCCATGAGTCAAGGCCGCTATTGAGGCCTCTGAGGCCGGGATCGGAGCCTGCCGAGGGGATAGGCCAGTGCTGAGGACAGCGAGGCCGGGATCGGAGCCTGCTGTGAGGCAAGGCCGGTGCTGGGGCCTCCGAGGCCAGGATCAGAGCCTGCCAATGGGGTAGGCCAGTGCTGGGACCAGCGAGGCTGGGATCAGAGCCTGCTGTGAGGCAAGGCCAGTTCTGTGGGCCTCCAAGGCCGGGATTGGAGTCGGCCAAGGGGTTGGGCTGGTGCTGGGGCCAGCGAGGCCAGGATCGGAGCCTGCTGTGAGGCAAGGCCGGTGTTGGGGCCTCCAAGGGTGGGATCAGAGCCTGCTGAGAGGTTAGGCTGGTGCCGGGGCCACTGGCTGGCATCAGAGCCTTCCGTGAGGCAAGGCCGCTACTGAGGCCTCCGAGGCCTGGATCGGAGCCTGCCGAGGGGTTAGGCCGATACTGGGGCCATCGGCTAACATCGGAGCCTGCCTTGAGGAAGGCCGGTGCTGGGGCCTCTGAGGTCTGGATTGGAGCCAGCTGAGGGGTTAGGCCACTGTTGGGGCCAGCGAGGCCAGAACCGGGGCCTCCCATGAGGCAAGGCCGCTGCTTGAGCCAGCAAAGTCTGGTACGTCCACCAGGTAGCCAGGCCACTACTGGGGCTGTCAAGAGTGGGATCGGTATTTGCAACACAGCATGCACAGAGAAATATCTCAGAAAATTAAAACCAGATGCTTCCCCTAATCAGCAATAACTAGGAGGAAAGGGGCAACAGGAAGTGGTTGAACTATAGAAAGGGCCCTATAGTGAAGCAATTAAGGTGACCAATCAGAGGGTATGGAATAGGGGAGGATGGAGCCTCTTTAAAAAGCAGGAGGTACATAAACATATGTATCAAAGTTAATCACCAAACAAGCATGGGATCGAGGGGGGGGGGAGGGAATGGGATGGGGACTGGATGAGGGCTAATTGGATGATGTGTGCTTGTATATCCTCTCAAGTCTTGTATTCCAATGTGATGTATGATTACAATGCACCAATAAAAATAAATTAAAAAAATAAAAATAAAAATAAAAAAGGCTGGGAATATAACTTGGAGGTATAATGCCCATGGGTTTAGCCAAAGAGAAAAACTAGGGGTTACCAACAAAGGCACTTAATATAAGGTTAAGAAAAGTGCATTCCATTTTTGGTTCACTAAAGGAAAGTAAAATTGGGTTTAATATGCTTAAAACATGTACTCAGATTTAATCTAATGTGAATGTTCTGAAAGGTTGAGTATGGCAAGGCTCAAGTTTTCTTTTAAGATTTGTTCAAAGGGTGTTAAACATAATTGTTTCACAAAATAATGAAAGCCAGGGAGGAAAAAGATAAACTTGGCTGAGCCTTTGCTTTAGAATGTATCAGAAAAAGGTTCAAGATTTACCTTCAACGCTCACTACTTGAGGACATAAAGAAGTTCTTAATCTCTAATTTTCTGCTTTGTTGTCTGTAAATTAGGAAAAGGAATACCTGCTTGGTTACATTGTGATAAGGATTAAATAAAATCCTCATGTTTGACTTAATAATAGACACTGATATGTTTGTAAAAGTACATCATATATATAAGGGGATTTTCCTCTTTCCCCTCCTATATATCTCAGTTAGGTCATCTTTGTCTTCATCTATGATTTCACCTTCTTCATCTAGAGTTCCTCTTATGACTCTTTTTCTTTCTAGCTTCCCCATATTAGTGAGAGCATCCAATTTTTTTTACTTTTTGTGACTGACTATCTATCTTAATAGAATGTTCTCCAGTTCCATCCATTTCCTGGCAAATGACATAAATTTTTTCTTTTTCTTCATTATGGCTGAGTAATTTTCTGTTGTCTACATATCCCATAATTTTGTAATCCATTCATCTTTTTTTTCTTTTTTGTGGTACTGGGGTTCCTGGAAGCCCTTCTACCTCCGGGCTATACTCCCAGACCTATTTTCATTTGGAAACAGGGTCTCCTAATCCAGCGAGCCTGGCTATGAACCTGCGTGATCCTCCTGTCTCTGCCTCACAATCGCGGGGATTACAAGCATGTGCCAACACTCCGGGCTCCGTTCATCTTTTGCTGGAGACTTATTGAGAAAGGTTTTATCTGTGCCTATGTGTTGTGGTATTGAACCTACCTTATATCCTCTTCAAGGAACTGCAAGGTCTCTGGTCTGATTTCCAAGTCTTTGATTTTTTTTTTTTTAATTTTTGTATTGGTGCATTGTAGTCATACATTTTAATGGGATAAAATATAGTGGAGACATATATGCATACATCTTGTGCTAAGCCCTTACCCAATCCCCACCCCAATCCCTCCCCTTTCCTCCTTCCCATGCTTGGCTTAGTGATTGACTTTAATATGTTTGTTTAAATACTTCATGTGGTTTAGGGAGTTTCCCTCTTCCCCCCTCCCATTCCCTCAGTTAGGTCATCTTATTTACTCCTCTATAGAATCTCCTTCTTCATCTACAGTGAATTGACTTTTGTGCCGGGTGAGAAAATGGGGTTTGTTTTCATTTTCTGCATATGGTTATCCAGTTTTGTCAAGACCATTTATTGAATAGGCTATCTTTTTTCCAGTATATGTTTTTGGCCCCTTTGTAAAAAATCAAATGGCTTTAAGTGTGCCAATTTGTTTCTGAGTCATCTGTCCTGCTCCATTGGCCTATGTATCTGTTTTAGTGCCAGTACCAGCTGTTTTTATTACTATGGTTTTGTAGCATAGTTAAAAGTCAGCTATTGTGACACCTCCTGCATAGTTCTTGTTGCTGAGAATTATATTGGCTATACTGAGTTTTTTTGTTGTTCCAAGTGAATTTAAGGACTGATTTTTCTATGTTTGTGAGGAATGACCTTGTTAATATATTGGTATTGCATTGAATCTTCAGATCACTTTTGGAAGAATGGCTATTTTGCTGATATTTATTCTAAATAAAAAAGAACATGAAAAGTTTTTCCATCTCCTAAGGACTTCTGCAATTTCTTTTTTTAATGTTTTATAATTTTCTTTGTAGAAATCATTTATCTCATTTTTTAGAGTTCATTCCTAAATACTTTTTTTGTGGGAAATCCTGAGTTAAAGAGTTTTCTTGATTTCGTTTTTAGTGGATTTATGGTTGCCTTACAGGTTAACTTCTGATTTTTTTTAAGATTGGTTGTATATTCAGACACTGTGATTAATTTGTTGATCAGTTCTATATACCTTTTGGTTGAATTTTTGGGTCTTCCAAATATAGTATGCCATTTGCAAATAGAGATACTTTTAGTTCTTCTTTTTCTATTTGTACTCCTTTGACTTTCTTCTCTTGCCTTTGGCTAAAGTCTCAAGTACTATTTTGAAAAAAAGTGATAATAATGAGCATCTTTGTCTTGTTCCTCTTTTTAGGGGAAATTCTAGCAGTTTTTTCCCCATTTAACATGATGTTGGCTGTTGGCCTATTGTATACTGCCTTCATGATGTTTCTTCTAGTCGGATTCTCTGCAGCGTTTTTAGTATAAATGGGTGTTGTATTTGTGGAATACCTTTTCAGTGTTTATTGAAATGATCATGTGAGTCTTGTCTTATGTGATTCTGTTTATGTGATGAATCACATAGATTATTTTTTATATGTTAAAACAGCCTTGTATCCTTGGGATGAACCCTACTTGGTCTTGGTGTATGATTTTCTTGATATGGTTTTGAATGCATATTACTAGTATTATGCTCAGCATAATGTATATGAAATTCTGATCACATGAAAAGAAGCAATGAATTCTAAATAATAAGAGAGAGAGGAGGTTGGGCATGTTTAAAGAAGAGTAAAAATACAAATTGAATGTTGAAGATGAACAGACATTCAATAACTAACTACATTGCACTTAAAAGATTGTGGCCTAGCAGGTTCTTCCCTGGGCCCTGAGATAGAAGCAAGCCATAATATTCCCCTTCCCCTTTCCATTTCTATGATAAGTAGACCAGAGGACCTGAGGCTGGTCAGCCCCCTTACACATAAAATATACACAAGGTCAATTTCAAGCTTCCAGTGATTTTGCAAGGAGTTAAAAATCATATTCAACAATGAAGCCTTGGAATCCTTTATAAATCAATACCAGCACATTATAATAATATATCTATCTTCAGAAGATGAGCATCAGGGACTTCTGGGAAGATGGCGACCAAGAAAAGCGGGGCTTAAGAGCCCCGCTAACAACCAATCTCCATTACCACAAAATCAGCGCCTTTCATAGCCAGAAAACACCACACCCAGAGAAACAAAAAAATCACCAGGCTCCAGAGAGAAAGCAGACTGAGAACAGAGCCCAGAGCCACAGAGGAGATACACCGGCCTCACGCCCGAGGATGCGGCAGCAGCGCCATACTGCCAGCAGCAGCGGCGAGTTTGGTGATGAATCACATAGATTATTTTTTATATGTTAAAACAGCCTTGTATCCTTGGGATGAACCCTACTTGGTCTTGGTGTATGATTTTCTTGATATGGTTTTGAATGCATATTACTAGTATTATGCTCAGCAGTTATATGTAGAAGTTCATCAGTGATATAACCCTATAGTTTTCTTAAGTTTTTTTTGTTTGGTTTTTGTATTAATGTAATTTTGCCTTCATAGAATATATTTGGGAGAGTCCCATTTCTTTCAATTTCACATAATAGATGGAAAAGTATTGGGATTATCTCTACTATAAAGGTTTTATAAAATCCAATAGGAAAGCATCTGGTCCTGGGCTTTTGTTTGATGGTAGGTTCTTTATTGTTGCCTCAATCTATTTGATTGCTATTGGTCAGTTTAAATTTTCTGTATCTTCTTGGTTTAAATTTATGAAGGTTGTATGTGTTTGGGAAAATTTCTTCTAAGTTCTTTTTTTTTGTTATAGTATATGTTTTCAAAGTAGTTTTTACTAAAATCAGAAACAAGACAAGGATGCCCACTATCACCATTCCTTTTCAATATAGTTCTTAAGACTCTTGCCGCAGCAATAAGACAAGAGAAGGAAATCAAAAGAATTCAAATAGGAAGAGAGAAATTAAAACTATCTTTATTTGCAGATGGTATTATCCTTTATCTAGAAGACCCAAAGAACTCAACCAAAAGACTTCTGGAGCTGACTAACCAATTCAGCAAAGTTGCAGGATATAAAATCAACCTAAAGAAATCAGTAGCTTTTCTTTATACCAACAATGAAACCACAATGAAAAAAAAAAAAAAAAAATCCATTCACTATAACCTCAAAGCCAATAAAGTACCTAGGAATAAACGTAACCAAAGATGTAAAAGTCCTCTACAAAGAAAACAAAACAAAACAAAACAAAAAACTATAAAACTAAAAAAAAAAAAAAAAAAAAAAAACATATAAGATGGAAAGATCTCCCGTGCTATGGATAGGCAGAATAAATATCATCAAAATGGCCATTCTGCCAAAAATGATGTATAGATTCAATGCAATTCCCATTAAAATACCAATGATATTCTTCATAAACCTAGGTAAATCAGTCATGAATTTTATAGGGAGAAAGAAAAGATCCAGAATAGCTAAAGCAATACTCAGCAATAAGAATTATGCAGGAGGCATCAAAACCCCATACTTCAAATTATACTATAGATCAATAGTAGAAAAAACAAAATGGTATTGGCACAACAACAGGAATACTGACCAGTTGAACAGAATAGAAGATATAGAAACAAACCCACACACGTATAGTCAATTAATCTTTGACAAAGGGACAAAAATCATACACTGGAGAAAAACCAGGCTTTTCAACAAATGGTGCTGGAAAAATTGACTATCCATTTGTAGAAAGATAAAATTAAATCCTTACATCTCACTGAATACAGAAATCAACTCGAGATGGAACAAAGACTTAGAAATTAGACCAAAGACTGTGGAGTTATAAGAGGAAGGAAGAGGCTCAACACTACAACATATAGGCACAGGCAATAACTTTCTCAACAAGACCTCCAAAGCTTAGGAAATTAAAGCAAGAATTAACAAGTGAGATGGCATCAAACTAAAAAGTTTCTTCTTATCAAAAGAAACCATCGAGAACCTAAAGAGGAAGCCTACAGAATGGGAGAAGATCTTTACCAGCCACCACACTGATAGAGGGCTAATATTCAAACTATACAAAAAGATCAAAAGACTCTACACTAGCAAAACAAATAACCCAATCAAGAAATGGGCCACTGAATTGAATAGACACTTCACACAAAAAAGAGATATAAATGGCCAAAAAATACATGAAAAGATGTTCTACATCATTAGCCATCAGGGAGATGCAAATCAAAACTACACTGAGATTCAATATAACCTCAATCAGAGTGGCAAGCATAAAGAAATCAAATAACAGTGAATGCTGGTGAGGATGTGGGGAAATAGGAACTCTTTTATACTGTTGGTTGGAGTGCAAACTAGTGCAGCTACTATGGAAATCAGTGTGGAGATTCCTTAGAAAGTTGGGGATAAATCCACCATATCATCCAACTCTACCACTCCTGGGTATTTTGTCAAAGGGGTTGAAATCACAGAACTACAGTAACTTATGCATACCTATGTTCATAGCATCACAATTTGTAATAGCCAAAATATGGAACCAAGCTAGGTCCCCATCAACAGATGAATAGATTTCAAAATTATGAGAAATACAATGGAATTCTTTTCAGCTATGAAGAACAAAATCATGCTATTTGCAAGAAGATGGAAAGATCTTGAGAACATTATGTTAATTGAGATCAGCAAAGCACAGGAAGAAAAGGAACTTATGTTTTCTCTAATATGCCCAAACTAGGGAGCATTGGGGATACCAGAAGGACTCCAGATAATGGAGGGGAAATTTCAGCAAAGCTAGTATGGAAGAATAGGAGAGGAAGAAGACTGAGGATGATTAATGGAGGAGTTACATACAAATCAGTGTAAAAGTATGACTATGACATTGTTAACCTGGATGCTCATTGTTAGAAGGGGGAGAAAGGTAAGTGGGGAGGAGAGGGCACCAAACATAGTTTAATTTTCAATTAAAAATGAAAAATGTATTTTCTAATAATCCTCTGGATTTCCATGCTGTTAGTGGTAATATCTGCTTTTTCATCTTTTATTTTAGTAATTTGGGTTGACTCACTTTTTGGCTTGGGTTGGCTAGTAGTTTTTCTTCTTTCTTTCTTTCTTTCTTTCTTTCTTTCTTTCTTTCTTTCTTTCTTTCTTTCTTCTTTCTGTAACTAGATTTTGGTTTGGTTGATTTTCTGTATTGTTTCTTCTTCCCTACTACATTGAGTTCTACTCTAATTGTAATAATTTTCTGTCTTCTACTGGCTTTAGAGTTAGACTTTTTCTGTTTTTCAAGAGCTTTGAGGTATGTCATTAGGTAATTTATTGGTGATTTTCTGTTATTCTTATATGGGTACTCAGTGCTATGGATTTCTTTCTACATACTGCCTTCAAGGTATCCCAGAGGTTTTATTATGTTGTGTCTCGATTTTCATTTGTTTCTAGGAATTTCTTGATTTTATCCCTATGAACATTCCTTGTTCAGAAGTGTAGTGTTCAGTCTCTATGTGCTGAGGGGTGAGGCCGGGGACAGGGCCAGCGATGCTATGATTGGAGCCTGCCCGGAGGCAAGTTCTGTCCTGGGGCCTCTGAGGGCAGGATTGGAGCCTGCCATGAGGAAAGGCCAGTGCTGAGGCCTCTGAGTCTGGGATTGTAGCATGCCAAGGGGTGAGGCCAGTGCCGGGGCCAGCAGAACCAGGATTGAAGCCTGCCATGAGGCAAGGCTGGTGCTGAGGCCAGAAAGGCTGGGATCAGAGTCTGCCATGAGGCAAGGCCGGTGCTGGGGCCTCTGAGGCCAGGATCGAAACCTGCAATGAGGCAAGGCCTGTGCTGGGGCCTCTGAGGCTAGGATTAGAGGCTGGCAAGGGGTGAGGCCAGTGCTGAGGCCAATGAGGTCGGTTTTCCATAATATGCAAAAACTAGAAAGAAATGGTAATAGGAGAAAATCTAGTTGAAGAAAGGGCCCTATGGAGGAGCAATTAAGGCAACCTATCAGAGGGGACAGGATGGGGGAAGATGGAATATCTTTAAAGCATATGATGTACTTAGACAAATATATCAAAGTCAATCACTAATTCAAGCATGGGATCGAGGGAGGGGAAGGGAATGGGTAGGGATTAGATAAAGGCTAATTGGATAATGTGTGCTTGTATATCCTCACAAGTTTTGTATGCCATTGAGATGTGTAACTACAATACACTAATAAAAATATATTTAAAAATAATAAATAAATAAATAATTTTATAGTATAAGTTCATTTTTGGAGTGATCATCTTCTAAGAGTATGATTCTATTTTCCATGTGGTATAATTTTTTGTTTATAATTTGTAATAATGCCTTCACGTCAGTGATTGTATTCACTTCCTTCAGAACTTCTTTCTGATTCCTGTTCAGGAAGTCTTTACTTGTTCTTTTATTTCATTTAGACTTTCTCTAAATCTTTTTAAAAATTCTGTGTCATTTCCACTATTAAATTTCTCTTTTTAAAAATATTTATTGGTGCATTGTAGTCATACATCTTAATGGAATACTAGATGGTAGAGGTATACATGAACACATTTGTTCTAGTGATCTCTGAACATCTGTGATTTTTAGTGTCCTGTTATTGTGGGGTTGTGGGAGCTCATTGCTTTCTGTATATTCTCATGATTTCAGGTTTCTTAAGTTTGTATATTTGTTGCTTTTAGTAGCTTTTTCTCACTCTGCAGATGTCAGCTGGTATATACAATGGCGAGTTTTCTTGTACAAGTGGTGTAGGTTCAGTGAGGAGAAAGGTGATGAAGTAAAAAATGCAAGAATAGAGGTCCTCCACAACTTATTGAGACCCTGTTTTAAAATAAGAACAGAAAATAGCCGGGCGTGGTGGCACATGCTTGTAATCCCCATGCTTGGGAGGCTGAGACAGGAGGATCACGTAGGTTTGAAACCAGCTGCATTGGCTTAAGTGACCCTGTTTCCAAATTAATAGTATGAAATAGGTCTGGGAGTGCAGCCCGGAGGTAGAAGGGTTTCTAGGAACCCCAGTACCACACACACACACACACACAAAAAAAAAAAATAATAATAGGAATAAAAAATAGGGCTGGGGGTGTAGCTTCAAGGTAAAATGGCCCTGGCTTCAATCCCCAGTGCTGGGAAAAAAGAAGAAGTAGGGAAGAGATCAACACACACACACACACACACACACACACACACACACACACACACACACACACCAGAAGAAAACAACAAAATAAATCAACTCTGAAAATATAATACTGAGCAGACATGGTCTCTGCCATCCTCCCAAGTTAGAATGGACACTTTAAGCTCTTTAAGGTTTACATTCTCTAAGAGGTTCTTGAACATATTCCAAGCATTCTCATTTGTCCTATAACCTAGTAATGGTGACAGTTTATAGACCCCACTTTTATTGCTTGTTTTTCTTCAATGATTGAAGCCCTGGCGTCTCTCTATTTCTCCTCTTTCCAGTACAGAGTACTGAGATTGACATTGTTCTAATCACATATGCACACATAGTTGATGGTAGTAATTTCTCTAATGAACCACAGTCTTCCTCCTCCTCTTCCCTTAGGTCATCTTCCTGACCTCACTGAGGTTTCTCTTTTACTATCTGGAGTTCCTCTTATATACTGATTACTCCTTAACTTATGCATATTAGAAAAAACATAGGACCTTTCACTCTCTGTGACTGGCTAATCTCACTTAACAAAGTTCTCCTGGTTTGTTCATCTTCTTGGAAATAAAATAATTTTTTTTATTGCTGAGTAGAATTCCATTGTGTACATTTCCCATCATTTTGTAATTCATTTATCTGTTGAACACCTTTGTTGGTTTCATAATGTGCCTATTGTAAATAGTGCTGTTACCAATATGAGTATGTATAAATTACTTAACTCTTTTGTAAAGTTGTCCAGAAGTGGTATAGCTGAATCATATGGTAAATCCATTGTCACTTTTCTAAAGAGTCTCCACACTGATCTCCATAGTTTCTGAGCTAGTTTATAATCCTACCAACAGTGTAGTACAGTTCCTATTTCCCTACATTCTCACCAGCATTTATTATATTTGACTTCTTGATTTCCTATCTAACTGGGGTCACATAATTATAACAAAATTTCATAAGAGATATAGAGGGAAAAAGAAGCATTTAAATACAACCATGGGCTGGGTGTGGTGGCTCACACGTGTAATCCCTGCGCTTGGGAGGCTGAGACAGGAGGATCGGACAGGTTCGAAGCCAGCCTCAGCTACTTAGTGAGGCTCTCACCAACTTAGTGAGACCCTGTTTCCAAATAAAAATATAAAATAGGTCTGGGAGTATATCCCGGAGGTAGAAAGCCCCTGGGTTCCACCCCCAGTACCACAAAAAATAATAATAATAAATAAATAAATACAACCATGGTAAGACTGAAGAGATGTTATCTTGAATAAAAGGGAAAAAAGAGTCAAAGAAAGTTATCAACAGAAATGATGGAGGTCAAAGCATTTGAGTGTGTTTTATTTATTTATTTGTATTGGGGGCTAAACCAAGGGACATTCTACCTCTGATCTACATCTCAAGAGCTTTTTTTAGATTTTAATTTATTTTGAAATAGGGTTTTGCATAGTTGCTGAGAGTCTTGCTAAGTTGCTGAGGCTGACCTCAACGCTGTCTCACCCTCCGAAGAACTACACTTACAGGTGTGCATCACTACACCTAACTGAAATGCTATTTGGAAGTGCCAAAAAATATAACTATCAAACTTGGTTTTATATAAGCCTAATATTCTTCTCTCTCTCTCTCTCTCTCTCTCTCTCTCTCTCTCTCTCTCTCTCTCTGTATGGTGTAGTTTATCTGGAAGTCTACAAAAACACTTTGCTTCAACTTATTATGTATGCATCAAGATGGCTAGTGATAGTTCTTTCAATCAATAAGAATTGGCTCAAATAAGTCATAATCTGCATAGTATGGAAGAAAAGACATGATTGTCCTATCCTGGTCAAAAATGTCATTGTGCACATGGAGTCAGAAAGTACATTTTACCTTCATATTTATACTTCAAAAGAATTCCATTAAGTAACTTAAATTATCTGGGTATTATTTTCCATCTATTTTATTTAAATTATCAGGACATTAAAATGAATAGGATTATTATAAGATGTTTTGAGACAGGTGTGGTGGCGCAAGCTTGTAATCCCCGTGCTTGGGAGGCAGGGACAGGAGGATCCCACAGGTTTGTAGCCAGGCTCGCTGGCTTAGGAGACCCTGTTTCCAAATAAAAATAGGTCTGGGAGTGTGTAGCCCAGAGGTAGAAGGGTTTTCAGGAACCCCAGTACCACCAAAAAAAAAAGATATTTTGATAATTTGTATATAGAATATATCATTGCATCCATGTTGTTCCAGCTGGATAATCATTTTAGGTCTCACTTTTAATTTCTAAGATTATTTTTGTTATTAATAGTCACTCAAATACAGATGTTGATTACATTCTATGTCATGGTATTACATTAATACTGTTGAAACATAAGTGAACCACAGAGTAGTCTTTAACCCCATGAAGTTTACGACTTAGTGTAATCAATATTTTTATAAATTAGTGGTGGCTTCCACCAAACCATAACTAACCCCACAGAGTTTTATATTCTGATCCCGTACATATTTTTTAGCTTGTACTACCTCATAAGAGTGTTATATTTAATTATTCAGTTCTCAAAATGCAGATATGTTTTTTATATTTTTATCTTTTCTAAAAATAATATAAAAATATCATAAAACTATATTGTGTTCAGCAACTTCAGAATGTCTATATTTTATGATAACCATACTTTGCAATTTTTGTTTGATAAAAGTATATATATATGGTTGATGGTAGAATGTCCCTGTGCTAAATTCCCAGTATGCCCTCCCCCCAAAAAACATTTTTTTTTCTTTCATGGGTCTGGTGATGGAACTTAGAGGCATTCCACCTCTGAGCTATACCCCTGTTCTATTTTTTATTCTTTATTTTGAAACAGGGTCTCACCAAATTGTGGAGGGCCTCACTAAGTAGCTGAGGCTGTCCATGAACCACAATCCTCTGGTCTCAGCCTCCCAAATGCTAGGATTACATCGTGCACCACCACGCCTGACTCAAAAGAAAAATTTTAGGAAGGAAAACATAAACTGTAAACCTCTTAAAAATTTTTAGCTATCAAATCACCTTATTGATATTTCAAACTTTATTTTCTTGATTGCATCAACTTTTCTTACATGGCATGGTGTTATTGGCACCACACAATATCACATAACCAAAGCAGTTTCATAAATGGAAAACAAGGACAAGGCTAACCTAGATTCCCTAAAATGTAGGATTCTTCTGTGTGTGTGTATGTTTGTTTGTGTGTGTGCATGTGTAGATTGCTCAATATCCTTTATTTTCCCAGATCTTGTCAATAATAATTCATTAACTTACCTAAAGTTGTTCTATGACTTTGTGTTATTGTTGTGCTAACATTCCCAAAGTCACACTTATTAGAGAAAAAGAGTCAGAGCACTTATAAATAGTACCTACAAGATTCACCTTATCCTAGTATGTGATAAAATAAACTGCAAATTATTGTGTGTGTGTGTGTGTGTGTGTGTGTGTGTGTGTGTGTGTGTGTGTTACTGAGGATGGAACCCATGGGCATTCTACCTCCAATCTACACCCCCAGCCCTATTTTTTTTTCTTTATTTTGAAACAGGGTCTCACTGAGTTGCAAAGGGCCTCACTAAGTAGCTGAGGCTGTCAACTGCAATCCTTCTGTCTCAGCCTCCCAGGTACTGGAATTATAAGCGTGTGCCAGCATAGCCAGCCTGCAAATCCTTCTTAGTAAGTCCCCAAATAATTTTTCCACAATATGAAAGCCAAAAAATTAGAAAGCTGATAATTTTAGTATATGAAAGAACTGTGCTATAATCCCACAGGCTAAAATATTTTATCCAATTATATCTGGAATTTCCAAATTAATTCCTTCTCAGTCTCACATCCAAAGGGGTGCCCCAGCATATTCTGATAGGTTATTGAAGTTTCTCATAGCAAGTTTCATCCAGTTTAATTTACAGTTGTAGTTTATAGTATGAGCATATTCTGCATTGTCAGGAATCATCATCAGTAGCCTAATGTACTTATTTTAATGTGTTTGTTTGCATGTGGTCCTGAGATTTTTCCACTTAGTCATTTCACAGTGTATGATGGTTACACTAAACATAGAAGAGGACTAGCAGTGAGCCTGACAGCTGGACTCACTGTGGCAAAGGCAATGCAAGGACCAAGGAAACACACCTATGTTTTCAGACAATAAGCTTATATTAGTTCTAGGCCATCAGTCATGGGTACTTGATAAAGTAAGTTGTGCCCCCAATATTAGTCTATAATTTCATGGTATTATTATTAATTACAGATTCCAATAAAATTTCAATGAAAGTTGATAGAGTTATCAAGTAGATTTCATTTCAAATGGCGTTCATGAATTGCATACTGGTAGAGTTTGATAAACTCTGAAATTTGATTTTCTTCAAAAATCGGAGAAAGTAATACAATTATTAGCAAAAACTGCCCAAAAGATTTTAAATAAAAAATATCTTCAGAATAAGTATTATTGACATTCTTAAAATATAATGATGAGAACAGATTTTATGTAGAAACATGCTTAAAAGGTATGTTTTATATCATTATGTTCAACATCAGTGATTTAATATCAACTAAATAATATCATCTATAAAAATTAATCTTGATTATTAGAATTTGTTTTGTTAATTTTTTACCTTTTTACCTTTTTAAAATCTTTTGCTTATAAAGTTATATAAGAATTATGAGCTTATGTTGAATTTACTTGATTTACCTTTGCACAAAGATTCTACTTTTTTTTTTCTTTCAAATGTGTTTACAAATAGGGCACACATACAATTTTCTATCCCACTAGGATACTTCTGAAAGTGTTAGGGAATACAAATGCTACTTAATTGATGAAACCAAGAATAAATTAGATATTTTTCTAAGAAAAAACTGGGGTGTGTGTCCATTTAACATATATAATTCAAGTTTTAAAATTACTGATTTAATTCAGTCCTTTCAAAGATTAGAAATCTGCCATTCAAGATCATGTTGGTAGTTAGTGACCATTCTGGTACTTTGTTGTGTGTCTTTTAAACTAATTTCCTTAATATCTCTGTTCTTATACAGAGCTACGAAAGGTCCTTTCAAGTAACTGCAATGCACATTTATCTTACCAACTTTCAGGTGGACATAGAGCTGGTGAAGGTTAAAAGAATATAGTGAGCCGGCCATGGTGGTGCAATCTTGTAATCCCTATGCTTGGGAGGCAGAGACAGGAGGATTATGCAGGTTTGAAGCCAGCCACGCTGGCTTAAGAGACCCTGTTTAAAAAAAAAAAAAAAAAAAAAAAAAAAAATATATATATATATATATATATATATATATATATATATATATATATTTACTGGTAGTATAGCCTGGAGGGTAGAAGGACTTCCAGGAACCCCAGTACCACCAAAAAAAAAAAAAAGAGAATATAGTCAAAGAACCAGCATTGATTTCATTTCAGCTATGCATGTGAGTACACAGACACAAATAAATGAACTTCCATTCACCAGGCCCTTCAACTAGTTGGAATCACCACATTTCTCTGTTGGAACTAAATAACTGCAGTGCAGGTCAGTATTACAAATGCATTTGATGTCTCCTGTATGTAAATTGCAGATGCATTGCTGGGACATGCATTAGACTCAGAAAAGTTGAATCCGATCATCTCAGCTCATCTCACTTCTACATTCTGTCTTCAGTGAAGCTCTGTGGTAGACTTTCTCAAACACTATTTCAATACTGCTCATTATGCCAATTTTTAATCCAAGAAAATGAGTAAATTTATTTTATAAAATATCTCAATAACTGTGAAAGCAAGGGAAGAATCTAGGGTAATCATCTACAGACTAGAAAATTCAGATTGCTGGACACTTTTTCTTTTCCACTAGCTTTCCAGGTGATAGAGGTTTTATGATAAAGCACTTTACATTTGCTAATGTAATTCTACTAAAAGCCACACATTCTTATACTTTACTCCTATCTCTCCCTCATACATGCCATCATTAAACATCATTGGTACAGAGCCACCTGTGTATACAGCTCTCAACCAGGCATGGGATTTCTGATGTAATTTTGGAGAGATATGACAGCAGTTGAAATTGAAACATTCCCAGGGGATGCTCATTCTGCATTCAGAGGCATTCCAGATACTTTTTAAGCATTTCTCTCTCTAATTTGCATTATTTCTAAGTACATTTCACATACCTTACCAAGGTTGCTAGCTCTATTGCAATACATACATTAATATTTAAGCATTTGCCAGGCTTAGATATACAAATTAAGTAAAATGCATAAATTAGTTCATGTGTATGTGTTATTCTATAAAATACTTGTTATTATGGTTACTGAGCTTGGAAAGAGACAAGGAGGCCAATGAGGTCTTTACTTGTTGGCCCTGCTCTTCTCTGGAGTAATTTTTTACATCTGTCTTCAGCTGTGCATAACAGCATACTTTGGCAATAGAAAAGTTCAATGTGGTAGTAATTTAAATGATAATTGCCTATTAATTCATTGTTTATCTTCAGTTAAAATTGGAAACTGAAAAGGCATAAGCCCCAACTGTTGGTGCTCAAAAATATCTCTAATTTTGAAAACCTTCCATGAGTCATCCATCATTGTTTCTGAAAATAACTCCTCTTACCTTCATATCTAGTTGTTTTTGTTTGTTTGTTTTGTTTGTTTGTTTGTTTATTTGTTTTGGTGGTAGTGGGGTTCCTGGAAACCCTTCTACCTCTGGGCTATACTCTCAGACCTATTTTTATATTTTTTTTAAATTTGGAAACAGAGCCAGTGCGGCTGGCTTTGAACCAGCGCAATCCTATTGTCTCCACCTCCCAAGCGTGGGAATTATAACCATTCACCACCATGCCTGGTTATCTAGCTGTTTTTTTAATATCACATTATCTGTGGCAGGCAGAGTTTTTGCCCTCATGATACTTACTCCTTAGTTTTAACCTGTAGTTACACTGCACTCTCTGGCAAAAAGAAATTCGCAGAAGAAATTAAAAGCAGAAATGTGAGTCAGAGTAAAACATGAGAAATGTTCAGTGTCATAAAATTACACAAATTGCTATTTTTTAATTAACAAACCATGTTCAACATAATGTGTCAAGAAAGCAGATAATTTATTCTGTAATGGTAAAAAATTTAATTTTTACCAATACCTTGAAAGAAGGTAGAAGTGGTATGATTCTTTCTCAAAATCTTCAGATAAAAATCTAGCCCAATTGACAACTTTATTTCAGTCTTGAGAGGCCCTGAGCAGAGAATTCATTAGAGTCATTTGTGTTGGCACTTATTTTTTTTCTTTAAAATACACAAGTTATGGCAAGATGGTGGTGGCTGCCAAATAGGACATGCATTCCTCAGAGAAGTCCTGGACACCAGATTTTGGTTTAATATCTGATTGGGACAACTTAAGTAGGCATTTTCAGCCATGACTTCCTATCTAGAGTACAGGAAAAAGAGTGGATAATCATGGAATTAGAAGCAAGATGACAAGGAGGCACCCACCATGCAAGAATTTTTTTTTTTTTTGAAGAACATTCCAGAAGAGATTAGAGAAAAGAACGATTTAGCCACATATGCTGGGGAACTTTTAACAACATACCTTGTAAGAAAAATGATTCCTGCATGGTGGAGGGAGACCAGCAGTGCCAGGCAGGAAGCCCAGCAATGCATCCCAGGGAACTCAGCGCGCCTGGCCACTGCACACCTCTATGCTGTGCTGGGGGGCTGGGATGTGCTCAAATAGCAGATCTTGCTCTACACGGTGAGGCTGGGGGCCTATTCTGTTGGAGGAGAGATAGAATTCATTGCTGCTGAGTGCTCAATCTCACAATCTCTTCAAAACACACATACTGTTTCTTTTATTAAAAATATTGGAAAGGGGCTAAGATGGTGACAGCGGCAGCCAGTATTCAGGAGATGCAGACAAATCCTTCCCAATCCACCTTGAACTTTTGGAAAAAAATCTCTGCGAAGGGGGGCTGCTCCTGCCACACATGCTTAGGAATTCTGGACATCATACCATGTAAAGAAGGTGCTCAGGGGAAAACCAGGAGGATGGTGACAGCAGCAGGGGCAGCAGCGGTGGCCAGTATTTGGGAGAGGCAGAGATCCGATGCAATGCACCTTGAACTTTGGAAGAAATCTCCCAAAAGTTAGACTGCTACCACCATGCATGCTCAGGAATTCCGGACAACATGCTGTGTGGGAAAAGTGTTTGGGAGAGAAATGAGATGGTGATAGCTGCGGTGGAGGCAGCCACCAGTAAGTGGGAGAGGCAGAGATCTGATCCAATCCACCTTGATCTTTTGAAGATATCTCCCCAAAGGTAGATTGCTACCATCGCACATGCTCAGGAATTCTGGACAACATGCTGTGTGTGAAAAGTATTTGGAAGAGAACTAAGAGGGTAGTGGCAGTGGCGGCGGTGGCCATTATTTGGAAGAGGCAGAGATCTGATTCAATCCACCTGGATCTTTTGAAGAAATCTTCCCAAAGGTAGAATGCTACCATTGCACATGCTCGGGAATTTGGGACAACATGCTGTGTGGAAAAGGTGCTCAGAAGAGAACAGAGATGGCAGTTGCAGCTGCAGCAGTGGACAGTATTTGGGAGAGGCAGAGATCCAGTCCAATTCACTCACTGCTACTCCTGCACATGCTTGGAAATTCTAGAAAACATGCTGTGTTGGTAAGATGTCCAGGAGAGAACCAAGATCACCATGGTCGTGGCGGTCGTGGCAGTGGTGACCAGTGTTTGGAGGGACAGACAGATCCAGTCCAATCCACCTTGAACTTTGAGGAAATCTACCCAAAAGAAGACTGCTCCTGCTGCACATACTTGGGAATTCTGGACAACATGCTATATGGTAAAAGTGTTTGGGGCGTATCAGAGGGAGTCCCACTTAGCTGGGTTGGGCTGCTATGTTGCGTGTTTTGAGAGACATCAGCCCTCATGGCCACCTCGCTCCTCTGCGCAGTGTGAGGGGCCAGGGTGCATGTGGAGCAGCAGAACCTGCTCTCTGAAGTGAAGCTGCGGACCTCTGCCTTCAGAGGGGAGACAAAATTCATTGCCACCAGGTATTTGGGCTCCCAGCTTTTGCAATAAACATGTACTGCTTTCTCATATTAAAAAAAAAAAAAAAGGAAGAAAAAAGGGAACTTCTGTATATGACCTGCTCACAGTGACAGAGACCAGAGCCTGCAGCACAGCGAGGCCTGTGCTGGGGCATCTCAGACCAGAATAGGAGCCTGCCAGTAGGCGAGGCTGGTGCCAGGGCCAGCAAGGCCAGGATAGGAGACTGCTGTGCGGTGAGGCCTGTGCTAGGATGAAGGAGGCCAGGTTTTGAGCATGCTAGTTGGCAAGGCCAGTACCGGGGCCTGCGAGGCTGGGATCAGAGCCTGCCATGAGGCAAGGCCAGTGTTGGGGCCTCCAGGAAATGGGATTGGAGCCTGCCATTTGGCAAAGCTGGTACTAGGGCCTGCAAGGCTGGGATAGGAGACTGCCATAAGGCAAGGCCGGTGCTGGGGCCAGTTAGGCCAGGATCGGAGTATGCCAGGTGGAGAGGTCAGTGCTGGGGCCAGTAAAGCTGGGATCAGAGCCTGCTGTGAGGCAAGGCCAGTGCTGGGGCCTTAGAGAGTGGGATCAGAGCCTGCAATGTGACATCCACAGGAAAATATCACACAAAATAAAAAAAATCCAGTGCTTTCCTCAATATGCAAAAACTAGGAAGAAATGGGTAATAGGATAAAATCTAGTTGAAGAAAGGGACCTATGGAGGAGCAATTAAGGCGACCTATCAGAGAGAACAGGATGGGGGAAGATGATGTACTTAGACAAATATATCAAAGTCAATCACTAAATCAAGCATGGGATTGAAGGAGGGAGAGGGAATGGGATGGGGATTGGATAAAGGCTAATTGGATGATGTGTGCTTGTATATCCTCACAATCTTGCATTCTATTGAAATGTTTGACTACAATGCACCAATAAAAATATATTAAAACATATACAAGTTAATATATTTTGACACATGGATCTGTGGAATAATAAATGGGTATTTGTATAGGCTCCTTGTCTTCTGGTACTTTTAATAGTTATATAAAAACAATATATACTAGAAACATACCAGATACTAGAATGCTTTTTGTTTAACACTCTTATTTATTCATAGGAAAAGTAAACTCCAGAGAAAGGTAAATATTCACCCATAGTTATAGCTTATAATGACTCAATTATCTACTAGTTTTCTTCCCTAATAGATTAGTTAATTTATCTGTTAAAATATTATGTTAACAACTCTTCTGTAAGAAATACAGAAGAAATTTGGGGATCTTTTCAGGTGTGGGGTCAATATTTGTTGAGAGACTACTGAGGTAGCATAAAAATGAAATAGATAGATGAGGACAAAATGGGCGGTAAAGAGTGTAAGAACTCAATGAACATCCTTAACTCTACTACCAAGCTTCCAGGCCTGAATTCGTAAAGGCCCAATGAATCCTAGAGGACAATTTGTCCAGCTAATTAGTATCTACATACCTCATTAGTTTACAGAATATATTTTTAGACTGAGAAGAAAAAGTGTAAGAAAAATATTATCCATGGCCTGACACTTTGTTACAGTCCAAGTACTACTCATCATCTAGATAATGTCAACGTGAAGATTTTGAGAAGAATCAGACCACCATGGCCTGCTATTTGATCCACAATTAAGATAATCAAACCATTCCACACATCTCTCATCCTCTCAATTTTCAAAGTTTCCTGTAAGAGAAGAGTTGTAAAATCTCAACTGTGTATCTTACTTTGGAGACAACCCACATTCCATAGTATGTGCACTTCTTGCTTTTCTAAATAAATATCTATGTCTCTGATTGGCTTGTGCTATAATACATTTCTTTCATATAAGCCAAAGACTGCTTCTTGATCTGAGTTCTGTTCCCTTCTGTCTTCCCACTCCTCTTATATTTCCCACAATCATCTCTACTTCTGCTATAGAGCAACTTGTTGAAATTCTTTCTCAAAATAAAAATAAAATGACAAGCACTGTAGAAGGTTTTTTTTTTTATGTAGACCATCCCTAGTTTAATCCTTCAATCCCCAGCAACACACACACACACACACACACACACACACACACACACACACACTACTTACCTTTACTATGACACACTAGAATCATAGTCAAATGACAGTAAGCACACAGTACATATAAGAACTCACTGGTCCATTAGGGATATCAAAAGCTAAAAGTTTGTAAAAATTAAAATTAAGAAATAACCAATCTTTATTGGCATAAATGCATGGAACCAAATGTACAATAGCACAAATGAATTTTATGTCAATTTTCTAAATTATTTCTTGCTTCACCACAATAGCTTTATTGTTTTGTTTGAATTGAGTTTATGATATGTGGTGATGAGGAATCTATGCTGAAAAATTTAAGTTGGTATTGAACTTCAGAAGAGCTTAATTACCAGTTTATGGCAGTTGGAGGATTTGTTTATTTATTGTTGATATTGGGCAGCCTTAGGACAGTAGTCAGAGAAATGTGAAAGGCTTCTCTTTGGAAACCTCTAGGAAAACTACTCTTTTGGCTATACATAGAATGAACTGGTACTTAAAAATATAAAAAAGTAATGTTTAGATGGAGAGATAGAAAATTTATATTTCTTTGAAAACTTATTGTGGCAGAAGCTGAAGTACTTCCCTATCCAATTTTTTCTTCTGTTTAAAGAAGAGACTACATCAGCAGCAGCAAAATGAGTTCTAGCCAAGGGAATAAATTGAAATTATGCTCCCCTTTTAGGTCATGGCCACACAATCTTCTGATTCTCAATGCTTCATGCTCTTCCCAACTCCATAAACTTTTCAATCGTGAGGAAGGAGAATTTTCACATCATATATTGAAATGTTGGTGTCACAAAGAGTGGACTTTCAAAATCCACATGCAAAAGAGCTACCAATGAATCACAAATACATGTTTTAGACTATGGTACAAGAAAATAACTAGCCTAATGATTGTTTTTGTTCAGTGGAATTTTCTCAAAAGAAACTCCAAAATCTCAGTGTCTTACAATAGCAATATCTTTTTTTTCACTCACATGGTTTGGGGTTGCTTCGCCACTTCCTGTGGCAGTTGATTCTGGGTTTATTACAAACGACTTCACAATGTGGGGCTAACACCAAAGAAGCCTTTACCTGGAATATTTTGCTCTAAGAAACACAGGTTCATTTTTCTCCAAATTTTTTGTTTCAAAATTATTTTTATCTCATATCCATTTACTTAAGTTAAAAAAGTCTAGTTTCAGATGGTAGGATGAAATACCTTTATTAAAGGAAGTAAGCCTTTGTTATGTAAAATATTTTGTGTTAATGTCAACACATAAAATACTCTAATGTCTGGATAATATCTTAATATACTCGTTAATATCCAACACATTTTTTTCCCTCAAACTTCTATTTAGAAAACTTCTTCCTAGGTGGGTGCTATGTCAGTGAGATGACATTTGACCTCAGAATTCAAAAATAGCTAGGATAAGACAGAGAAAAGGAGATTTTCTTCAGTGAAATAGTGTGCGACTGACAGAGGTTATGTGAGGAGAAAATCTATGGATGTGTGAAGTCAACATGGTCGAAATTAATCCAAAGAAAGAACCTTGTAAGGAGAGATTGTATCTCAGTTTTTTATTTCCTAAGAGGGATATTTGTTCAAGAAAGGCAAGGACAGAATGCTTTTCAACTTTTCCCACCATTTTAGGTTCTTGTGAATGTTCTGCTTGTATAATTAGTTTTATTGATAATTATGTAATTACTTATAAAGCCAGTAGTTTACTACTTGAAAGTAGACCTATCCTCTCACCTGCACTCTAATTTTCTATTTTTATAATTTGAAATGGCTAATTTAAGAAAAGCATTAGTTGTCAAATCTGGGAAATATTGAATGCAATTTACTTTAAAGAATCAAATAAACAAAATATATCTCTTGCAAATTCTAGACAATATAAACATTAATATCACATAAATTTTACCTTTTCATATGAAGTTTACTTCTGACCATGATAAATATCAGATGTGACAGGAGATTCAAGTTTTTAATATGATATTAATAATAAATCTAACAAAGAAATACATCAAATTGATTTTTTTGGTTATAGAAATGCATGCAGTAAAAGCAAAGTAAAAGTAAACACAAAACTACAATGTTTGAGGGAAAATCTGGAGTACCTACTTATTATATTCTTCTTAGTAAAGCTAGTTTGATTTACTTTTAAAATATTCTTAATAATATAAAAAAGAAAAAATTAAGCAGATTGTGCTTTGTCTTAAAAAAATGAAGAGTATTTTCATAGCAAGAAGAAAACTAAAGTTTTCTTGCATATTGAATAAATGATAAATTTGCATCTTTCAACACCTGAAGTTATATAAATGGTTCAGAGAAAACTTCCCATCTCTTTTTCTCTTACTTACCCAGTTCCCATTTCCCTATATATGTAAACTATTTTACTTTATTTTTGTTAATGCTTCCAGAATTTTATAGATATATGGATATGTGTATATGTCTATTTCTTTGTGGACGTGTGTGTGTGTGTGTGTGTGTGTGTGTGTGTGTGTGTGTGTGTGTGCTTTTTGATCTTTCTGTCTTAGACAAATGGTAAATACTTTTTTTATATATTTTTGTTTTTACCCAGCAATGAACATTGGGGAACATTCCATATTAAGAGGTAAAGAGTTGCTCCATTCTTTATTTTTAAAATAAATATTTTTAAAAATCTACATTAAGATATTGGAAGGATCCTAACTTTTTGTTTTTACAAACAATGCAGAAATCAATAGTCCAATGAAATGCTCTTTGATATATGTAAATATATAGCTGAAGCAACATTCTGAAGACTAAAGCTGTTAAGTCAATGGCTCCTGCCAGATGTCATCTTATCAATACTCTGGCCTACAAAATAGGAGAGCTGAACACTAAAATTTTATGTCAGATTTTTTTTTCTTTTGGTGGTACTGGGGTTCCTGGAAACCCTGATACCTTCGGGCTACACTCCCAGACCTACTTTATATTTTTATTTGGAAACAGGGTCTCTTAAGCCAGCAAGGCTGGCTTCGAACCTGCGCAATCCTCCTGTCTCCACCTTCCAAACATGGGGATTACAAGTGTGCGCCACCACGCCCAGCTTTTATGTCACATTTCTAAATGCTAGTCTAATTTCTTTGTTTCTATATTGTAAAAAATTATAGAAATAACTTTGGCAATAGGTTTTTATTAGCAATGGATATCTACACACAATGTGGGACATGCCATCATCACTATATTAAAGAAGATATTTCAAGAATTAAACCCCTCATGATGGAAGTTTTTATGTTTCTATATCAATGTAAAAAATAAAATAAGGGTAAATCAGATTAGAATTGTTTCTAAAGTAGTATATCATACATTTCTGTTTTGAAATAGAGATTAGAAAACAATTTTTTGTTTGTCATCTCAAACATTTTTCTTTTTTTCTTTTTTTTCTTTTTTTTTTTTTTTTGGTGGCACTGGGATTCCTGGAAACCCTTCTACCTCCGGGCTACACTCCCAGACCCATTTTTATATTTTTATTTGGAAACAGGGTCTCTTAAGCCAGTGAGGCTGGCTACGAACCTGTGCAATCAATACTCCTGTCTCCACCTCCCAAGCACGGGGATTACAAGCGTGCGACACCACAACCGGCCATCTCAGTCTTTAATAACCTAAATAGCAGCCTCCAGTGTGAGCACATGAACACACACACACAGACACACACACTCTCATACATATGCCCAAACACTCACTCACCTCTCCCTTTTGATGCTCCTCTTTTTGCTTGATATATAAACCAAAGGCACTGGAAAGAGAATTTTAATGTATATCTGGCAACTAGAGGTTCTGACTCTAATAAAGTGAATCATTACAAATTTGAAACTGTAAGCCAGTCACTCAACTGCCAAATAAAATCTGCAACACAGAACTAGGTTAACTATTGTCATCCTATTGCTGCACTACAATGATCTTGTAAATTACCTAAGGCACTCAGCTCAAAATATCCAAAGCATTTTAGTCTCCTCTTCCATACAGAGATAATCAAACATTTCTAAAATGTGGCAAATTCGAAATTCACAAGACTCCTCAAGTTATACACTCTTTCCATCCTTCTGCTACAAGGACAATTTCAGCCCACACTTTTTTCTTATTTGTATTATTATTATAACTTTCTTTAAAATTGTATATTTCTCCTCTGTGAATTATCTGTATATTTCAATTATAATTTTTTTTTTACCATTTTTGCTTTTCTAAAAGAGCAAATAATGAAATTTGTTTATGCATTTGATTTTATAAACCATACTCTTGTTACTTTGTTTTTTAGAGTAAAAGTCTATGTTATATTCATTGCTTAATGATCACTTTATATGGAAATAATGCATATGGTATGTGATTTTAAACATTTTAGATTACTAGTAGTCTCTAGATTTATTAAATTGATAAAATAAAAGATAATGGCAAAAGATAATGCTTGAAATGCATGCTCTCAGGAATAAAGAATGTGTTATTGCTGGTGCCTCAGGAGGAAAAAAACAATATAATATCATGAAAAAACACACCTCATAGAAGAAAGTCAGTGGGAAAGAAATGAAAGTCAGATTAGTTTATATATGAAAACAGCTGGAAGGTCTCTAGTTGGCTGAGTTCGGTAATTTCTAGGTTATTCCAAGATAGATGTATGTGTACTTTAAGATGTTTTTAAGCTGCCTTACACACAACAGCACCATTGTTTGCAATGGATATCTTTACAATTAGAATAGCTGTATTTTCAATTGAATACGAACTCATATTTTTCCAATTTAGGAATGTATGTTGTAATTAAATGACTTACTTATTTTCTCTGCTCATGTTTTAATTAAGGTATGTTGCAAATATCAAAGTATAGTTCTCTTCATTTTAGAAAATAAATAAGCGATAATGCAGAGTGGAGAAAGGGACATTGGCCTTAAAGCTAAAAGGTTAATAAAAGGTTTGTTTCCTATAAAAATGAGCTGCATTTAGACTCTTCTTTTACATTAACCACTTGTGTAAAATAGATAAAGTGCCCTTACATTTCTAATATTTAGTGTTTGGGGGGCACAAAAAAAGAGGTAATAAAACCTTAGTTCTACTGCTTTACATTTACTCCAATTAATATTAAAGCATTTATCAAAATGTTTGACAGTTTTTTTCTTCTTCATGTTATGTCACATAGTATTCTTTGTGATTTGTAATGTGTATGTACTCTGAGATTAAGAATGATTATATATAATATGCAACTACACACACACATATATAAACATATATAAACATATATAAACATATATGTGTGTGTGTTTATGTATGTATCTCAAGTAGTGCTTAGCCCTGTGTCTTGCCTTAAAAAAAAATCTCAACAGATTTGACGTTTTACAAGATTCCTTTGCTTTCGTTGGTGTGTGACACTAGGTATTAAATCCAGGAACATCCTACCTCTGAGCTACTCCCACAGCACTTTTTATTTTTTGTTTGAAACAGAGCATCATGAAATTCCTGAGAGTCTCCCTATGTTATACTTGAATCTGAGATCCTTTTACTCAATTTCACAAAGACTAGGATTACAAGTATGTACCACCATACCCAGTTCCTTGACATTTAGTTTACATTCATATCTTACAATTGCTTGTTAGCTTCTTACACATAAATCTTATATATTATTTATACTTAATTCCACAGAGATGTAAAAATAAAAAGTAAACAGGTATGAACATAAATCTACTGTGTGTTATACATTATGTTAAGTATTTTCTAGACATTTAAAAATAAGTGTCCTTGGTTTCATCCAAGAAAAGCAAGGCTGGTTCGACATATGCAAGCCAATACTGATTATTCAACACATAAATAGAACTGAGAACAAAAAAAATCACATGATTATATAAATAGATGCTGAAAAAAACATTTGACAAAATACAAACACCCATTCATGTTAAGAACACTGCAGAGCCGGGCGTGGTGGCCCACCCTTGTAATCCCTGCGCTTGGGAGGCAGAGACAGGAGGATCGCATAGGTTCAAATCTAGCTGTGCTAGCTTACGAGACCCTGTTTCCAAATAAAATAAATATTTTAAAAAATAGGTCTGGGAGTGTAACCTAGAGGTAGAAGGGCTTCCAGGAACCCCAGTATCACCAATAAATAAATAAACAACAAACAAAGAAATAAATAATAAAAACACTGCGCAAAATTGAAATAGAATATATCTCAACATCATTAAGGCAATATACAATACAACCTAACCCAATATCATATTGAATGGGAGGAAACTGCAACAATTCCCTCTAAAATCAGAAACAAGACAAGGATGCCCACTATCACCACTCCTCTTCAATGTATTCCACAAGACTCTTGCCAGAGCAATAAGACAAGAGAATAATATAAAAGAAATTCAAATAGGAAAAGAAGAATTAAAATTATCCTTATTCACAGATGACATGATGCTATATCTAGAAGACCCAAAACACGTAACTAAATGACTACTGGAGCTGATTAACCAATTAAGAAAAGTGACAAAATACAAAATCAACCTAAAGAAATCAGTAGCTTTTCTATATGCCAACAATGAATCCATTAAGAAAAAAAAGAAAACAATTCTATTCATAATAATCTCAAAATTAATAAAAGACCTAAGGATAAACATAACCAAAAACATAAAAGACCTCTACAATGAAAATTATAAAACATTAAAGGAATTGAAGAAGATCTTGGAAGATGGAAAGATCTCCCTTGCTCAGTGATAGGCAAAATAAATATCACCAAAATGGCCATTCTGCCTAAAGTAATCTACAGATTCAATGTAATTCCTATCAAAATGCCAATGACAGCCTGGCGAGGTGGCACATGCTTGTAATACCCATGCTTGGGAGGCAGAAACAGAGGATCTCACAGTTTTGAAGCCAGATGCACTGGCTTAAGAGACCCTGTTTTTAAATAAAAATATAAAAAATAGGTCTGGGAGTATAGCCTGGAGGTAGAACGGCTTCCAGGAACCCCAGTACCACACACACACACACACACACACACACACACACACACACACACGCCAATAACAATCTTCACAGACCTAGAAAAATTAGTTATGAATTTTATATGGAGAAACAAAAAACCCAGAATAGCTAAAGTAATTCTCGGCAATAAGAAACATAAAGGAGGCATCACAATTCCTGATTTCAAATTATAAAAGTGCAGTAGTAGTTACATCATGGTACTGACACAAAAACAGGAACACAGACAAATGGAACAGAATATAAGATACAGAAACACACTCACACCCACAGACTTAGAGTCAATTGATTTTTGACAAAGAGGCCAAATTCATTCACTGAAGAAAAGACAATCTTTTCAACAAATGGTGCTGGGAGAACTAGTTATCCGTTTATGGAAAAATGGAACTAAATTCCTACCTCTCACCATGCACAAGAATCAACTTGAGATGGATGAAAGAGTTGGAAATTAGACCAGAGCCTGGGAAAATATTAGAGGAGGGCATATGTTCAACATTCCAACATATAGTCAGAGGGAGTAACTTCAAAAGATCTCCAAAGCACAGAAAATTTATAAAAGAATTTACAAGTGGAATGGCATCAAATTAAAAAGTTTCTGCTCATCAAAGGAAATTATCAAGAATCTAAAGGGAAACTCTCCAGAATGGGAGAAGATCTTTACCAGCTACCACACTGATAGAAAGCTAATATCCAGAATATACTCAAAATGCTCAAAAGACTCTAAACTAGCAAAACAAATAACCTAATCAAGAAATGAGCAACTGAATTGAATAGACACTTCACAAAAGAAAAGATACAAATGGCCAATAGATATATAAAAATGTTCAACATCATTAGCAATCAGGGAGATGCAAATCAAAACTACTCTGAAATTCCATCTAATTCCAATCAGATTGACAAGCATAAATAAGTCAAATAACAATAAATGTTGGTGAGGATGTGGGGAAAGAAGAACTCTTTTATACTGTTGGTGGGAGTGCAAACTAGTCCAGACTTTATGGAGATCCATGTCAAGTTTCCTTAGAAAACATTGAATGGATCCTCCATACAATCTGGCTATACCACTACTGAATATCTCCCCAAAGGGAGTGAAATCAGAAACTTCAGTAACATATGCATTCCCATGTTTATATAGGCAAATTTCTCAATAACCAAACTATGGAACCAACCTACGTCTCCATCAACAGATGAATGGATTAAAAATTATGGGAAATACACACAATGAAATTCTATTCAGCAATACAGAAGAACAAAATTATGTCATTTGCATGAAGATGGAACAATCTGGACAACATTATGTTAAGTGAGATTAGTCAATCAGAGAAAGATAAGGTACATATGTTTTCTCTAATGTGCTCAAGCAAGGGAGTATTAGATATACCAGAGAGACTCCAGATAATGGAGGGTAAAACCTCTGCAATTTCAGGAAAGAAGAGTAGGGGAGGAAGAAGAAGGTTCATTAATGGAAAAGCTATATGTGTCTATGTGTATTCATGTGAATATAACATTGTTAACCTGAACACTCAGTATCAGGAGAGAGGAAAATAGAAAACTGAGGGTGATACCAAGTACTGTGTGAATATATGCCATTGTCAACATGATCCTCATTATGATGTGAGACTATAGTGCACCAATAAAATAAATAAATAAAATAAGTGTCCTTAACTTTTCCTGAGATTTTAATTAAGCCATATTAATGCTAAGTATCTGGTAATCAAGAGACTGGGTGACGGACATGGACCTATTTCCCTACAGGTAACAGATTTTCTATTGTCCTGACTACTTCCTAGGACTTGTACTGTGTGCACAACAGAGTCAGGATAAATGAGTTAGATAAACAAATAACCTAACAAATAAAGCCCCAAAATCAGTTTCTGTATAAATTAAAGTTAGATTTATTGTAACCAAATGACTTTTTTCTATTTTCTGATTTCTCAAAATGCTTCTTTGATTTGAACTGGAATTTTTATTTATTTCTCTACATTATTTTGCTGAAATATTTGTAGTTTTTTTTTAGTAAAATCAATTGAAATAAAAACTAATTTGGTGAATAGTATCACAGCAAACTCTCATTTTGTTGCTAGAAAGTGGTAGGTAGGATGACCTTAATTTTGCTCATATTTTATTGTAACTATGATTAGAGAGGTTTTACTTAGTTTCTATAGATTTATCTCCAGATACTCCAGATAACAACAATAATTAAACCCCGTAGAAATTTATTAGTGCTATTTCCACTATAGTAGGGCTCTGGATTGAGTCTACCACCTTAAACTCAATAAGTGCCAGGTAAGAGATCAGCCCTGAAAAAAAAAAAAAGCCTATCCACAAAGCTGCAAAAGTTTATTTCACAGGAACCTTTCTACAGCTGTTCTCATCATTCATTCACTTGACTAGTCATTCTGTCTTCAAACAAATTGGATTATATATTGCAGTGTACTATATTAACAAATATTAATAATATATTAATAAATAATGTTCTGAGAATTTCATTTCCAAGTTATAACATAGAACCACTAACAAAGATATTCCTCTCTTGAACCAACTCTCCCATCTATTAGTGTGGACTAAGTGTCACCCAACATATTAGAGACCATTGTAAGAAAAGGTAAAATTAAATTAGAAATCATTTAAATTCAAAATAGTTTTGCTGAAAAGAAGCTGCATCTTCATGATCACACTGAGACACAGATGCATATATAAAAACTAATGATCATAAATTAATAGTAATAGATATACCTAATAAAGTTTGGTGGGGGTTCTTAGGCTCTTCTGGTGGTTAAACAATGTTTTTTTAAGTATTTAAAATAAAATAATGCTATTTTTTTTCTGTTCACTACCATAGTAATATTTACAAATACCTAAATTTAAAAAAATAAAGTTGAATTCTTTTTTTTTTTGTGGGTCTGGAGATGTAACTCAGGAGCATTTGACCTTCGAGCTACACCCTCTGCCCTATTTTTTATGTTCTTTATTTTGAAACTGGGTCTCACTGAGTTGCAGAGGGCCTCACTAAGTAGCTGAGGCCATCTGCGAACCATGATCCTTTAGTCTCAGCCTCCTGAATGCTGAGATTACAAGCATGAGCCACCACGCCCGGCTCTGACTTATTTTCTTAAATTCCTTTTTGTAAGAGCAAGGAGCTAGGGCTAATATAAAACAATGAGATAATAATGTGTGCAGTGAGTGACCCCTGACCATAGAATAAATAAATCAACCTCCTTAAACATCTGCTTTCATTGAAGACACACATCTTGACATATGACATTTGTCTTGTGCCCAAAGAATTAGCTAATTAGTTTGAAAGAATTAAATATGTTTATGGATTCATGCCTTCTCCCCTAGAAATAAACATATATTTCTCATTAAAAATGTCAGAGTCAAGCTGTTACATAATTTAAAGATATAGAGTAAAAGTCTAAGATAATTTTTCATTAGGATTTATTGTGTAAAATTTTCTAAAATGAACAATTCTTATTCCTACTACATCCTTAATTTTTGAATCAGGCAACTAAAGCTTTCAGATTGAAACAGGGAAGGAGGAAGGATCAACAGATAATCAAGAGAGGATCATGAAATGAAATGGTACCTTTGAAAGCATGGAACATTACCATTAGACAACCACTATTATTATTTTTATCTTCTTCATTATTGCCATTTTCATTATTTTTTAAGATATTGCTTTCACACTCAGGAGAATAGTGCCCTCAGTTAAAAAAAGCAAACCTTCAAGATTTGTTATTTGTTTGCACTCTTAAAACTCATTCATATCCCAATTTAAAAAAGCAAATATAAAAGCACAGGAAGGTAGTGCTACCAGGTTTAGTTAGGCAGAACCAAAATAAGTAAACCTTTTATCAGGTTTTTCTATATTTTTGGCACTGGTGATTGAACCCAGGGGCATTCTTACTCAAAGATACACCCACAGCCACTTTTATATTTTATTCAGAAATAGGCTCCTGGTAGGTGCTGAGAGTCTTGCTAAGTTGTTGGGACTGGCCTCAAACTTGTAATCATTCTGTCTAAAGTTCCCAACTACTAGAATGGCAGGTATGAGCCACCATGCCTGTTCAATTATTAAATTTGGCATAGTATACATCATACCAAGAGTGTATGTTATACCACTGAGTACTTAATATATAGGCCACTGTCTTTCCAATTCACCTTTTATTCCTTGAAGACAGTAATGATGTCTTAGGCATCAGTAGACAGATTATTTTTTAAGTCTCATTAATCATGTTTTTCAACTGTATTAAAATCAGCTGGTCTTTTCAGAAAGTATTAAGGGGCTATATGAAACCAAAAAATCTAGCCGGGCATGGTGGCGCATGCTTGTAATCCCAGCATTCTGGAGGCAGAGACAGAAGGACCGCAGTACAGGAATGGCCTAAGCTACTTAGTGAGGTAGTGAGATCCTGTTTCAAAAATAAAAAAGACTAAAAAATAAGGCTGGAGATGTAGCTCAGAGGTACAATGCCCCTGGGTTCTATCCACAGTACCAAAACAAACAAACAAAAATTCAAAATCTTGGCACATCATTCAAGAGATTCACTGTTACAAATGATAAATATGATATATACGTTTTCTGTAAAATCAGGTTTGTGTAGAAAATTTCTCACACCTATTTCAATGATATTGGTCACTTTCTTTGTGTTAAATACTCTCATTTCTGACATTTATTTCCATACACTCTAATACAGATGTTCAAAAAGCAAATAAAATATGCGAGTTTAATCTGAACATTAAATTTTGAATATTAAGAATAACTAATTTAAAGAAGTAAGGCTAGTGAAGGAAGCTCTTTGAATCCTCAAAATCATTACCCTAAATTCAGTGATATCTGTTCCTTGCTTATAATTCTCTGCTTTGCTATCAGGACATCTTAGTCACCCATATGTAAGCATTTGACTATCTTTACACTTCCCTCACACTATTCATAGTTTTATCAGGCTGGGCGTGGTGGCGCACACTTGTAATCCCCGCGCTTGGGAGGTGGAGACAGGAGGATCGTGCAGGTTCGAAGCCAGCCTCACTGGCTTAAGAGACTCTGTTTCCAAATAAAAAGTATAAAATAGGTCTGGGAGTGTAGCCCTAAGGTAGAAGGGCTTCCAGGAACCCCAGTGCCTCAAAAAAAAATCAGTAAATATTTCGAAAAATATTTTTCATTTAAATACCTCTTTTGTAGTGGAAAACTTAAGTCATGTATATATTAGATATGTTAGGGACACCTGAAGAAAGCTGTTTAACTTAGAAAAGCCATTGGAATTACTGTTTTTTTAAATTTCTTGCTATGAATTGAATGATCATAAAAAATTAGAACATTTCTTCTAATAAAGCTTAGACTAAAATTTCTAAAAAAAAAATACCTCTTTTGTCTACTTTTCATTTTCACTTTTAGCTCAACCTATCACATAAGGACCTCTCTTCTTTCTGAGCCACTGTAGAAACCTTCATGCCTTTTGTGTTTTCTCCATCTTAAGCAAAAGTCTTCATCTATTCAGCACAATGGTTCCAGAGTTATTTTCCTAATTATTACTTCTAATACCCTACTACTTTCCAGAAAAAAAAAATGCCCCAAGTTAGATTTCATTACATTCTATTTATCCTGTGAATCTGTTCATGACATGACTTCTGATAAACAAATGATAAAGATATAGATGATTATACACAAAAGTGTTAATAAATATGCTTCAACTATCACATGGGTTCTACTTAATGTTAAAAACATATTTATGTGAAATTTAATTTTCACTGAGTGTCCTGTATTCCTTTTGCTAAATCTGGCACACTATATCAGTGTCTATTTAAGCTTAGAAAAGTCATCAATCTGGAGCTCTCATGATTTGCTCCCTATATTTAGGATTGAGTTTTCTATCCTTTTCTATTGATAGAACGTTCATTATTATTCCATCTTTTTATATATATTCAAAACACATGCGTTCCACTTATTTCACTTATGCTAATATCCTATGTCTCACAAGTTACAACCTACTTATTATCTACTCTTATCACTTTCCATGAGCTCCCTCCATCCAACTGTTCGCATGTATATGTATATACTGTTTATCTCAAGCCATAATTAACTTAGAAGCAGAGTATATATCTGATGTACCTTTTAGTTTCAATCCTACTCCAGTTTAGCCTCATCCTTCAGCTTCCAGTGAAGCTTCCTCTCAAGATACAGCCCGATTTGAACCAATACCTGCAAACGCAGGTAAAGATTTTTCTGCCCCTTGTAAAGATAAATATGAAAGTATGGAATTAAAACCATTGTCAGAGAGCTCAGGATGTAGCTTAATGGAAGAGTGTTTGTCTAGCATTCAAGAACACCTGAGTTAAATCTGCAGTACCACCAAGTGCACAGGCACATGTGCAGATACACACACACACACACACACACACACACACACACACACACACACAAGGTGGACTTCAAGCCTACCATATTAACAAGGTTTTGTCTTCTTCTGACTCTTGACATATGACTCATCTAAAACACTTCAGTGGAAGATGGAGAAAGACCTCTCTTATTAACGCAAATTAAAAGCCCCAAGACATCTTTCAGTGTCCTGAATATACAATATTGTTCAAAGTGGACACTTGTGTTTTCATGACCATGACCAAATATTTAAGTGAATGATTTGGAGGAGGAAAGATTTGTTTTTGGCCCACAGTTTCAAAGGTTTCTCTCCATGATTGGCAGGAACAGCACCACAGAAAAAGGGCATGTAGAGGAAGACAGCTTCTCACCTCATGGCAGCATGGAGGCAGAGAGGTGTGCAGGATAGGGCCTGGAGAATAAATGTCCTTCTAGAGCAAATCCACAGTGACTTGTTTCCTCCAAAAGGGCCCTACATCCTACAGTTCTTACAATCCCCTAATAATGACTTCAAGTTATTAATCCATCAAAGGATTAGACCATTGATGAAATCAGAGACTTCACTATGATTACTCTCCAAGCACCCCACCTCTGAATATCACTGCACTGAGGATCAAATCTTCAACACAGGAGATGTTGGAAGATGTTAATGATCCCAGTCATTACTATACCTTTTATTTGTATTATCATCTAGAGGATGCTTTCTTATCCTTATTTTCTTCCAACTGCTTAATGTTATTGTCTACATTTCAAATAAAATATTCCCCTCCTCACTCTAAATTAGGTCTACCTATTTGCTGTCATATCACCATGCATTATTCTTTTTATGATTTTTTTTATCTCAAACAAAAGGTTAGGACTTATTTTTCTAATTAATGAATATACTTATCCGCCAATAGTATGTAAAATGTATGGCAACTTTATTTAGAAGAGGAACAAAACATTCAGAATGTTTATAAGTAGACTACATTTTAATATCCTCTTTATATAAGGCTAGTGCATCGTATCTGTAGTCTGCATTTTGTTAGTTAATTATTGGCAATTCAAGCTAGGTTACATTTTTGTACATGAGAAAAATTATTAATATAAATAACTAGATTGATATTACTTACACATCTTAGAGATGTGTTTTAACAATAATTTCTAAGAGTCCTTTAAAATTGGTTTAGGGAAAGCAGCACCAATAGAATGAGTATAATCACTTAATTTGCATTTTTCTGAAGGCTTACATTTAAAATTGAATGCCTATTTTAAAGCATCATTCTTATCTGGTAATAGTATACAAAAAGTAGTAATTTTTGTTTTTACATTCAGTCTAAGTTTAATTTTTATTAATTAGAGACCTGAATGTAAGTGGAGCTTATTTATACATTTTGCAATACCTTAACTCGCTGATAATGCTCTCCTAAAAAAATAAAATTATTTTGAGAAAGAAGTCTGCAAGAAACTAGGCATCTTAAATACTATATGATGATAACTAAAAGAGATGCCACATACAGGTAAAACTGACAAATGTTTCAGAATTACACGAGAAGACAGGTGTAGCGAAGCTATGTCATCTTCAGTTCCCAAGATATTTTGCATTTTTCTAGAATTGTCTGCTTGAGACATAAGTTAGCAACCAAATGATACCATTAAAATTCAGTCAGCATCTCAGGCTAGAATTTCACCCTGTGTTTAACTCAAATCCTTGGTAAAACTTTTGGATGGCATTTTTGCATAATTTCCAAATGTTCCCACACGCTCTCAGAATTTTAGTTTTCTATTTCCTCATCCCAACACTTTACTAACAAATAAAATAGACTAGGAAAGAATACTATAATTATGTGCATTTGAGTGAGCACTATGTCATTTTAATTTACTATGTCAGATAATGGTATTTGTCAAATTTCTCACATTTTCTATTACTTTCCATGTTTGAGATAACAAGGGTAAACAAACAGAACCGGTTGATGAAGTAAATATAGTTCACATAAATATGCACAGCAGCTAATGAGAGAGAGAGAGAGAGAGAGAGAGAGAGAGAGAGAGAAAGAGAGAGAGAGAGAGAAGATGCAGAGAGAGAAGCTATTTGGGATTTTTGGAAAGTAGATCATAATATTTTGTACTCATTTTAGATACCTCTGACTGATTACAAGACCAAATTAGTTGAAGGTTCCCAGATGACAACCCTTGCCAACCATTCAATGATGCCTATCACAGATGGTCCTGATATTAGTCAACTGAGAATTACTTAAACCACTCATCATCCTTTAGATTACCCATCATTTGGATTAAGAAACAAAATGATAATATCCTGTATGAAAGGAAGCCATGTCTTTTCTGAGAAACATTCCACAAGTCTCTACTTAAGCACAACTATGATAGTGTTGAAAAAGAGTTTTGTGAGAGTAAGCCTCACCAAACACTAATAATCCAGCTTCACAGGGATAAAGCCTTATATGAATTAGTAAGTGTTAGTTCAAAGGCTGAGAACTGGCCGGATAAGGATCAGGTAGAAAAGTTTTATTAAGTCATCAGCAAGTGGACAGGCTGAGGCCAAAACTCTGGCAGCTGCAAAACGCAGGGTGAGAGAACAATTAATAGGGCAGAAATCTGCAAAATTGGGAAGATCTGTAGAGCCTCGGAAGCTGTGCTTGAGAAATCAGAGTGGGTTTATAAGCTAGCCAGGTGAGGCCATCTTATATAACCAGGTGAGGTCAACTGCTCCTGGCCATTAGGTTTTCTTTAGCACAGCACAGCCCCTGCACACAAACAGGAAAGAACAAAGGACAATTGTCCTCTGGAGTGGGAGGTAAAAGATAGCTGCAACCAATTACTGCCACTAGGCTTTATTGTGATTGGATTATGATATATTTGTGTGCTTGCCAGTCTGGGGGTCTGGGGATGGATCCCAGGGGCATCCGGTCTCCTATCCACACTCCGGGCTCTATTTGTATGTTTTATTTTGAAACAGGGTCTCACTGAGCTGTGGAGATCCTCAAAAGTAGCTGAGGCTGTCCATGAAACACTATCCTCAGGTCTCAGCCTCCTGAATGCTGAGATTACAAGTGTGGGTCATCATGCCCAGATGGATCATAATAGCTTAACAGTATGAGGATGTGAGTGTGTGTGTACTTGCATGTATGCGTGCATATTTCTGTGTAGAAAAGATAGCAGCAGGAGAAAAAAAGAGACCAAACTTGCAGATAAAAACAGTGAATTTCAATATGTCAGAAACCTAATCCAGTTGTAGCTCATGGTAAGCACTGTGTTGGCACATAGGAGGTTTCAGATATAAAATATGGCTGTAATGAAAGAGCAAAAGATAATTTATGGTAGAGCAGGGACATTACAGGGTCAGTCATTTACCAAGAACATCACATCATAAGATAACATCCTTTTGTTGTCTAATAAAATGCATGTTAAAAGCCAAGAGATGAGTGCTTCTAGTTTGTAAATTGGGACTTTTATATGATGTTTAAGTTTCTTTGAAATTAGGCTCCAATAAAAGCTGTTTAAAATGAACACAACACTTCAAGAATAGTTGAAGAGAGTTATTTTAACTTTAAGCTGTCTGCAGATCAGGAATGATTCCCTTGTTAAACAATTGGTAGTATTCTAAGTGAAGCTATTTTCAGTAAGAATTTCACAAGTGAATATAAACAAGCTATTGCCCCTAAAGACAGCTTTTAAAAAATTCTGTCAAATGTTCTTTCTTTCATTCTCTTTACTGAGTGAATTATTTCAGCACTGAGCATTTTATACCTCATGTATCTTCATCTTCTAGGCTTAAAAAAGGTAATAATTTTCTGATTTTACTTCTGTTGAAGAGGTATACTTAACGTGTCAGGTGTTAAGTAGATTGATGAATATTTCCAGCTCTGCCTTATAATTATTAGAAAATGATCATAGAATCATTGAATCTTAGAATTAGAAAATAATCCCTCATGATCATTTTATTAGGGGAACAGTTTAGGCAAACAAAGCATTATGCATAGGCACAGTGCATGAGAAGAGCGGTATTTGATTAACATGAATGTATTTTATCAGTTCAAGTTAATATTTATTATGAAAGTAATCATCGAAAAAGAGAGTGTGCGTTTTGTATTTTGTCAGGGATGCTATGGCAACAAACAATTCCACAAATTCAGTGTATTAATAATCTGTTGTTTTGCTCTTGATGTTTTTGTTGTTGCTTTTCCTATTACTAGGGATTGAACTCAGAGACCTTCTACCTCTGATGAACACTACAAGCCCCTTGTTTTATTTCCTCTCTTTTTGTTTTCTTATTTTTAGTTTTTATACTTTTGTTGGTGCTTTATAGTCTCATATCACAATGATAGTGAAATACATCCACACAGCCCTTGGTGAATTTTCCCTGGCTCCCTCCCTACTCCCCCGCTTCCTATACAAATTACTGTGACTGTTACTGGTATTTTCACATATATGCATAACATCAGTGGAAGTGTTTTCTTCAGTAATTGTCTCTCCTCTACCTCCTCCCCAAAACCACCTCCACTTCACTGGAGTTTCTCATCCATTATCTAAAGATCCTCTTACATCCTAATTACCCCCTAGTTTCCCCATATGAGAGAAAACTTAATGACCTCTCACTTTCTGGCTAATGTGTGTGTGTGTGTGTGTGAGTGTGTGTGTGTGTGTGTGTGTGTGTGTGTGTGTGTGTGTGTGTGTGCCAGGACTAATCTCAGGGGTATTCTACCTCTGAGCTACACCCCTAGCCCTATTTTTTTTTTTTTTTGAAAGAAGATCTCGCTAAGTATCTGAGGCTGGCTGTGAAACTGCGATCCTCCTGTCTCAGCCTCCCAAGTACTAGGGTTATAAGCATGCGACAGACACCAAGCTTGGCCGGCTAAGCCCTCTTAATGTATCGTTATTTTTTATTTTTTAATTTTTTAGCACTGCTTAAAAGATCCAGTATTGTTATTTTTAATTTTTTATTGGCACATTGCAGTCATACATCTTAATGAGGTACAAGATGGTAAAGGCACACATGTATACATCACTCATTTAGCTCTTCTCTAATGTTCACCCCAATCCCTCCCCCCTTCCTCTTTCTCATGTTTCACTTAGTGATTCACGATGTTATGTTTGCAAATGTACATCATGTACATTAGGGAATTTGTCTCTTTCCCTCTCCCATCCCCCTCATTAGGTTGTCTTATTTGCTCATCTATAGTTTCTCCTTCTTCATCTAGAGTTCCTCCTACAACCATTTTCTCCCCAGTTTCCAAATATTAGGGAGAGCATCTAATTCCTTACTTTTTGTGACTGACTAATCTCACTTAGCATAAATTTGAAAGAAGGACTCACAAAGTTGATAATTCTGGCCTCAGATCTGTGATCCTCAGCCATCTGATTTTTTTTTTCATTCAAAAAATTGACTGCAGTTCCAGAGAATCTCTTAAGCAATTGTCTTCCATAAGAAGGCATAATGGTTCTGCTCTAGAAGCCTTATGCCAACTCCATGATCACTATAGTAAATGAAGTGAAACTCCATCTCAGCATCTAAGCGTCTCAGCAGGGAAGTGACACTTCTCAGTTTTACCAATCTAATAGGTACAAATAGTCATTTGAATTTGTCCAAGGACCAAGGAATGTAGAATTATATTTTCTTCCAATAATCAAGAAGCAAAGGAGACTTAAATGTATGAGGGGGAAAATAAGTCAAAGCAATTTTAGAATTAAAATTAGTATACAAATTGTGGTAACAAAATACATTTTAGTAGACATGTTCACAAATACACTATTTGTCACAAAAATTATTTTATTTTACATACTTAAGAAGCTTTGTTGCTCTTCAATGACACTGAATTCAGTAGGCTAATTCAAAAAGAATTTTATCTTTAGCCACATATGGTAGTATATATTTATAATCTCAGTACTTGGGTCAATGAAAAAGGAGGATCACAGGTTCAATACCAGCCTCTGCAACTTAGCAGGGCTCTCAGCAACCTAGCAGGACCCTGATTCAAACACACACACACACACACACACACACACACACACACACACACTAAAATGGGTGTAGCTCAAAGATAGAATGTCCCTAGATAAATTTCCAGTTCTCTCCCCAAAGTGAATAAAAGATAATTATTGTTATAATCAACAACTATTTAAATATTATTTTATATTCCTGAAAATAATTTAATTTTCTTCATAGATGTAGAATGATTTAAATAAAAATATTAAATTTATTATATTATGTATACTATCTTATATATAATATGAATATTATATCATATAAATTTATGCTATTCAAATAAGTATATGTCATATTAAAACAACAAATTTTTCATTTGCATAAATTTTTCCCAGATTATCATAGATATTCCAGAAAAATAATGCTTTTACTCAACATATTTCTTATTTTTTTATATTAGTAAATACTTTTTAATTATTTCAAGATTTTTTGTTTTAGTATTTCCCAAGTGAATAATTATTTCAAGCTAGAATAATGATCATTTTATCATTTTATTTTTCTACTTTGCTTTTTATGTTTAATTATATTGACCTCAACTTTCTCTAAAATATCCAATAATACTAGGTACATTTTTCTTTTGTCTCTAGCCTTTTCTGCTAAAATGAATTTAATTTTTGTTTTGGGTCCAATTTTTTACTAAAAGGACCCTCTTGATGTTAGCTTTGCCATTGGTATGGATGTTGAATGTATCAAATATTTTTCTAACATCTATTAAGTTCTAATAACTTTGTTTTCTTTCTGAAATCTTAACATAATGATTTACAATGATATATTTTCTAATATTCAGTCTTCTAATTTGTAGTAAGCCTAGCTGATCTTCTTACAATATTTTAATTGATTTTTTTTACTAATATTTTAACAAAGTTTGCCTCTCCATATGGAATATTAGGGTCAGATATTATCACTTTAAAATGATTTCTATAGCACTTTTTAGGTTTTTAAGAAAGATAAAAGAATAATTTTTACTTTTAAAGAAATTCCAAAAAATCCTACCTAATACCATGTAGTTTTGTTTTTAATTATGTTTTCAAATACTTGGTCTATTTATTTTAGTTTGGGAAATTATTTCTTTAGTCAATGCAAATAATTTAAGTTGTCCTATAAATTTATGTTCTATAAGTATTTTCCTTTTTGTGCTTTTATTAGTGCATTATAGTCTCAAATCACAATGTAAATCATGTTGACAATGACATACATGAACATGTTCTTGGTGCCTTCCCTCCACATTTTCCTCCTTTTCAATTTGGTGTACCCATTTTGACACTGGTATATATTCACATAGTCTATAGTTGTGTTTCTATTAAAAAACCTAAGTTTACTTCTAGCTCTGTCCTTGTATCTCCTCTCTGGCTCCTCTGAGGTTTTTCCTTGTCATCTAGACTCTCTCTTGTATCCCAGTTACTTCCTATCATGCACATATTAAAGGATCCTTCAGTCTCTGTGATTGGTTAATCTCACTACATTAGTATTTTCAACTTTATATCACAGATATGAATATAATAATCTTTATTTTTTCTTCTTTAGTGCACCAGTATTCTATTCATTCTTAATAATTGTGATGGTTTTCAAATAGAATGACTCCTAGCCCCCAAGTTGAAAACTGGGGTGGAGGTATTGATTTTAATGACAGTAGTAGATGAATCCAATGTAATGAATTTTTCTGGGTATGGCTCAGGATGGTAAGGTTTGACTGGAGAAGGTGGATCTGTGAAATGTAGCCTTGAGATTATATATCATTCCTCAATCTCCTGACTGCTATCTCTTGCTTGCAGGCTCCAAAACATGAGAAGCAAAGCCTTGTGGTCTTTCTCTCGCTTCACTTCCTGCCACCTCCATGCCTGAGAAGCCTGATATGGCCTTCACATGGACTGAACCTGCAACTATGAGCAAATATATTTTCCTTCCTTTAATTTACATAGTCAGGTATTTGGATTATAGCTATGAGAATGCTAATAATACAATAATATTTCAGTTAAAAAAATAACCTTTTTCTCTTTGCATTTTGATCTCTCTATTTAAGGAACTTGTACTAATTTACCAAGACTTGTTTTTTCTGTTGATAAAATATAAATTATTCTTATCAATGAATATGATAATTTATTTATTAAACTAATTTCATCTATTATTTTATACCATCAAGTACTAGGGAATGAGATTTGGTGGAGCAAGTTGGCTGTCTTTAGAACATTCTGCAAATATAGTCACTTAATGATACCTTCATTTCCCTACAAATAAAATAAGTTTGTTCTTTATGGCTGAGTAAAATTCCATTGTGTACATATTAGATAGTTTTGTAATACATTAATCTGTTGATGGACATCTTGGCATAGTTTGACAATTGTGAATTTTGCAGCTATGAACATAGATATGCATATATTAATTTTGTAATTTGGTTTCCATTCTTTTAGGAAGATACCCAGAAATGGTACTGCTTCTCCCTAGTATGTAGAAGCTAGGGAAAAAGGGTCATGGGAGGAACTCTATACTAGAAAGGAGAAACCATGGATGAGCAAATAAGTTGACCTAAGTGAGGAGAATGGGAAGGGGAAAGAAGAAAATTCCATAATGTACATGATGTACTACATTCATAAGCATGTCAAAATCAATCAGTAATTCAAACATAAGGAGGGAGGGGGAGAAAATGGTGTGGCAAATCGGGAAGAACTAAATACGTGGTGTTTGTATTTATGCCTCTAGAATCTTGTACCTTATTAAGATGTATGACTACAATGCACCAATGAAAAAAATTTAAAAAGATTTCTTCAAAATTCAAAACTACTTGCCTTAACTCCACTTAGTTTTCTTTTAAACAAAAAATTGCCAGAATCTTTGTATTCTATGACTTATATCTACTCTCCTCACAGGATTTTTTAAACCCATTTTATTTTAAAAAATGACTTCCATCATTTATCTTAAAAGGGTGAAGAGATAAAACTATCTGTAATCTTGTATTGAAGTATTATATATAAACTAACATACCTCCATCTTTTTTTCAGATTTTATGATCCTTCTTCCTCATTCCTCTTGCTCTAAACAGAGATTAAAAAGTGATTTTAAATGTCTAACCCACCATGTACAAGCTTTTATTCAATCAATGTTCTATTTTTTTACATTACCTCAAAATTTTACAGACATACACTCTGTGATTAACTCTTCTCTCTTCTCTCTCTTCTTTCTTTCTTTCTTTCTTTCTTTCTTTTTTTGGTGCATTGTAGTCATACATCTTAATGAGGTACAGGATGGTATAGGCATACATGCACACATCACTCATTTTAGCCCATGCCCAATTTCCATCCCATTTCCTTCCCCTCTCTTTTTCTCATTTTTATTTAGTTTTTATTCCCTTCTTTCACTTGAGTTTTTCACAGAGTTCTTTGAGCAAGGAAGTGAATTATGAAGAAAAGGTCAATTGCTTGCTCTTTTAAATTTGATTGTTTCATTCAGATTTACTGTTTGTTTTTAATTAACTTTATTTAGATATAATTTGTATAAAATTAAAGATACTCATTTGTAAGATGCAGTTGAATGAGTTTTGACAAATGTATACTTCTTTGTAATCACCTGGTATACAAGATACTGGATTTTCCACATTTCAGTTAGCCCCAAAATATCCACATACAATATTTAGTCCATCCTCTTTCCTCTCACTTTGACCCAGCTCACACCCAAAGTCTCTGACTTCTGGCTCAAAGAAATCATTTATTTATTTCTATAACTATTTATTAATTTAGCCTATATGGAACATAATATAAATAGACTTATGTGATATTTTGGAATTGAGTTATCTTTAATGCATTTAAAAATATTTTGGTGCATTATAGTCATACATCTTAATGGAGTACAACAAGATGGTGGAAGCATACATGCACACATCACCCAATTATATCTTACCCAATTTCCATGCCATTTCCTCTCCCTCCCTCATGTTTGACTTAGTGATTGATTTTGATATGTTTGTTAGTGTACATCATGAACATTAGAGAATTTCCCTCATCCCCCTTCCCATTCTCTCATTAGGTCACCTTATATCTCCTTCTTCATCTAGACTTTCTCCTATGACCCATTCTCTCCCTAATGTTCACATATTAGGGAGAGCATCCAATTTCTTACTTTTTGTGACTGACTAATCTCACTTAGTATAATGTCCTCCAATGCCATCCATTTTCCTGTAAATGACATAATTGTGTTTTTCTTTATGGCTAAGTAAAATTCCATCATGTACATATCCCAGAGTTTTGTAATCCATTCATCTGTTGATGGACATCTTGGCTGATTTTATAGTTTGACAATGGTGAATTGTGCAGCTATGAACATGGATACACATGCATTAGTTTGGGAGTTTGTTTGCTATGCTTTTGGGTAGATACCCAGAAATGCTATTGCTGGACCATATGGTAAGTTTGTTTTCATTCATCTAAGGATCCTCCATACAGTTTTCCAAAGCATTTGCATTAATTTGCTGTCCCACCACCAATGTAGTAGAGTTCTTCTTTATATTTTTGCCAGCAGTTGTTGTGTTTTGAATGATTGTCATTCTAGTGGGAGTGAGGTGAAATCTCAGGCTAGTTTTGATTTGCATCTCCCTGATTATAAATAATGTTTATTTTTTTTGTATATTTATTGGCCATTTGGTTTTTTTTTTTTCTTTTGTGAAGTATCTACTTAGTTCACTTGACCGTTTTTGATTGGGTTATTTGTTTTCTAAGTGCTGAGTGTATTGAGTTCTCTACATCTTCTAGTTATTAGTCCTCTTTTGGAGGAGTAGGTGGCAAAAATCTTCTCCCATTCTGTTGGCTCTTGGTTGAGATTCTTGACAGTTTTCTTTGCTGTACAGAAGCTCTTCAATTTAATGCAATCCCATATATCAATCTGCCTTTTAGTTTCTTGTGCTTTGGGGTCATGTTGAGAAAGTATTTACTTGTGCTGGAGCTTTGCCTTCTTCAAGGAGCCTCAAGATTTCTGTTCTAATTTCCAGGCCTTTGATCCATCTTGAATTGACTCGTATGCAAGGTGAGAAAATGATTTATTTCTATTTTTCTCCATATGGTTTTGACAGCACCATTTGTTGAAGAGGCTATCTTTTTCCTCAGTGTATTTTTTTGGCCTCTTTGTCATAAAATCAATTGGTTGTAAGTGTATGAATTTGTTTCTGAGTCCTCTATTCTGCTCCACTGTTCTATGTATCTGTTTTTGTGCCAGTACCATGCTGTTTTTATTACTATGGCTTTGTAGTATCATTTAAAGTCAAGTATTGTATTTCCTCCTGCATGGTTTTTGTTGCTGAGAACTACTTTAGGAATGAACTTAGTAATTTAATGAGTATTGCAACAAATCTGTAGATCACTTTTGGAAGTATGGCCATTTTGATGAAATTCATTCTGCTTATCCATAAACACAGAAGATCTTTCCATCTTCTAATGTCTTTTTCAATTTCTTTTTTTTTTAATGTTTTATAATTTCCTTTGTAGAGGTCTTTTACCTTTTTGTCTATTTTAAGTCTATTCCTAAGTATTTGATTGCTTTGTTAGATATCCTGAGTTGAAGTGTTTTCTGGGTTTTTTTCTCAGTGGATTTATGATTGGTATACAGAAAAATTTCCATTTTATGCATTTTAATGCTATTGATTTTTATCCATGATGGTATAAGAATACTAGCTATGTATATATAATGATCCTATACACATCTATTTCTAAATGTATGGCTATCTCAGAGTTTGCTTATCCATTAAATTATCAATGGACATTTGCTTGTTTAAATATTTGAATATGATGACTAATTTAAACTTAATATTTGCAAAAGTAATTAAATAGGAAAATATTCTTATTTAAGGGATAAATTCCAAAAAATAAAATTGAGGATTCATATAATAATATGTTTAACTTCATAAGAAAATTTCAGGTTTTCCATGTTGGTTGTTTAATATTTAACCATGATAATGTATAAGATAATTAGTTCATCCAAATGTGTGGCAATATTATTTTCAACTGTTTTTCTATTATTAGTTAATTTAATAGCATGCAGTGATAGCTCACTACATTTAATTTGAAATTCCTAGATTAATAATGATACCTATCACCTCATTCGTATGACTCTTTTTGTTATATGCCTCCTCAAAAGTTTTGGTCCACTTTTTAAATTAGTTGTTTGTTTTTCTATTATAAAGGTCTAAGCATTCTTTATATATTCTAGATAAAATGTTTTTATTGGGTATGTATTTAAATATTTTCTCTCACTCTTGGAATTGCTTTTATTATTATAACAGTATGTTTTGAAATATCCATGTTTTGATGAATTTTGACTTACCACTTCTTTTGATTATGTTTTTGTCCAATAGTGTCATATTTCTGCTTGTCAATTTTGGTCTATTTTCCACTTTGGGTTTTTGTTTGTTTATGATATGTACTGAATCAAAACTCACATTGCTATGTGAATATTTATATCAGTCTCACTTCTTTTTAAAATATGTCATTTCTCCCATTGAATTACAATAGTGCCATGGTAAAAAGCAATCAAGCATACAAGTGTGAATCATCTTCCAGTCTGTTATTTTTTCTATTGACATGTATATGTATTTCTCTGTGAATGTAATAATTTAAAATTTTCTATACATTTATAGTAAGTCATAGGGTTTCTTTTCTTTCATGAATACATACATATTTTGTATTGTTTTTACTTACAGCAATTTTTAGCTCTAAATCATCCATTTTGATTTTTCTTACAAGTTTCTTTCCTTGACCTTTCTCTTTGTTCTCTATCTCATATAAGCAGCTTTGTAACACCAGACAGGGAAGCCAAAATGCCCTGCCTTGCGACATGCCCAGAGAAAAGAGGCAGACTAAAACTTCCAACATGCTGAGCCTCAATAAACCTTTACTTTTTGTAAGCTGATTACCTTAGGTATTGTGTTACAGTGATGGAAAGCTAATCAACAGTGCCCATATTCCTAATTTTGTTTATTTTATTCAATCAAGTGGTCGTTTAGATTTTGTTAAGTGGTTCTAAAGTTAACTTCCCTTCTACATATTATGCATGCTCCTGAAAGGAGAATGCTGTGATGTCTCAGCTAGAGGTCCAGAATGCTAGTAAAGTACACAGTGGTTAGGAACTATTTCTCTTCACCCTGACTGTTGGTGAAAGTGATTTCTCCAGCATCACTAGGTGACCAGTATCTCTGTTTTTCTCGCAGCTGCATAATATGTGCTCTGGCCACCCCCAAGTAGTCTGAGCTCTGGACATAGGCTTCTCAGCCCTCACTAAGGACAAGTGTTTGGATAGAACCTTGCTGAGCTCCCTCCCTTCTATTACCCCGCATATCCAGGCTGCTTCAGTTCCTCTCCTGCATATCTGTGCCCCTCATCTTAGCATAACAGCTTTGTTATACTTGGATTCCATGTGACTACATTGCTATCAATTTTCTTTCCCCAAGCAGAGAATTGGAATAATATAGATACTTACTGAGGGGCCAACGTGACTCCATCTTGTATAAAACTCAGTGCTGTTACTCTGGAATATAAATACCTGCTGAATCCTGTTTAACCTTTGAACTGTTTTCCTGAAAGTGTAACTTTTTAATTATGCCTTCCTGAAATTGTAACTACCTCTTGAATGTAATCACTACTCTTTCTCTTTTTGTTTTGGGATAAACCGCAAACCTGCTCAGTACAAAGTTTGACCCCTCCCTTTGGAAAACCTAAAGAAGACAAACTGGTATCCAAATATAGACATACGTGGGGGCTAGCCAACCAAAAACTGATACCTGTCTCAGTTAAGGGGGCTTAGCCAATAGGAAAAAGGTCAAATATAGTTAAGGGTTTTATGGTTATTCCTCTATAAAAATGGGCCTGGCTGACTGGTTAGGCATGCAGCTCTAATAACTGGCCTAGAGATGTAGCCCCAGCTAGATAAATTATTATGCTAAATTCTTCAAAAATCCTTTTAATAATTTTTTTAATAATCTGTCAGTGTGTGGCTCTCTTCATCCCCGCATAATCCCAGACCAACATTACCTCTTCAGTTTCCCTTCTCTTTGAGGAGCGTTAGGTGCGGGCAGAAATTAAAGGGCATGAGAGAGACCAGGAAGTGCAGTAAGTTTTAATGTGGTCCTCTCGGGGATGGGGGCTGGACCTCCCAGAGACCTGCAAGCCCCTCTGAGGCTGGAGAGAAAATGCCTCTCTTTTAAGGCATATGTCTCATGGATGGGACTATGTGTGGGAATGCTGCCTCTCTTGTGACATCATCTGACTCATGATATCACCTGTGATATCGCCCAGCAGTCTCCTCCTTCTTTTCTGGGGTTCTGCTCCTGCAGGAAGGGGGAGGGACCCGACTTGTCATCCCAACCTTTTGGTGACAATAGGAGGAGATTCAAATCTTAAACTACTTCCTGCTGTCAAGGGGCATTATGCTGGGAGAGGTTGGGTCCTCCAGAAGTGGGAAGGTGGGAGTATGGCTGCAGCATGAGTCAGAGGTTACCCTGGACAGTTTGGTGATGTGTGTTTGAGGAGACTTTAGCAGATCAGGAGTTATGGCAATTTGGCATCTGAAGAGGGAGGGCACTGTAGTATGTAAACAAGTGGATCTGCTAAAATAAAAACATCAAAGAGAATTATGCCAAAAAAATGAAGCTTAGTAGGCCCCAACACTGCAAGAGAATTGGTCATGGGACTGTTGTAAAGGAGCCTTATTTATTTATTTATTTATTTATTGGTAGTACGGGTGTTCCTCGAAGCCCTTCTACCTCCGGGCTACACTCCCAGATCTATTTTATATATTTTTTATTTGGAAACAGGGTCTCTTAAGCCAGCAAGTCTGGCTCTGAACCAGAGCAATCTTCCTGTCTCCGCCTCCCAAGCACGGGGATTACAAGCATGCACCACCACGCCTGGCAAAGGAGCCCTTTTTAGCTGAGTAAGATGATGCCAGTTGGGGTCCCCCAGTAGTTTGGCTATGGTAGGTATGTGAAGATCACTGTGAATGGCCCAGTCCACCATGATTGGAGATATTTTGGTTGGAGCAACTTGAGGAGGACTTGATCCTCTGGATTAAGGGCCTTGACTGCAATGTGTGGGAGCTGCTTCTTCAGTACCAGGTTGGAGAAGATACGGGTCAGCATGTTCCCTAAGAAGGTGCCTATGAAAAGACCAAAAAGGAAGATAGGAAGACAAAGGGGGAGGGGGGTCCGAAGGGAGAGCGTGATTACACAGGAAAGGGCAACCATATAATAATTCAAAGGGGCTCATAATGGTGGGGCTTTTAGGGGTGGCCCTTACATAGGCCAGAGCTAGTGGCAGGAGTTGACGCCATGATACTCACAGCTCTTGGTCTGGTCAGCTGAGATAGGCAGCTGCAAGAATCATAAGGCCTTGACCAGGTCAACAGCTAGTTGTTGGGTGTTTGTGGGGAGATGTAGGCCTATATAGCACACCTCAGGCACTAATAACTGGGATTTATGTGAGGCTACCCTGTAACCCCTACTTCCAAGAAAATTAAGGAGAAGGGCAGTGTGCCATTTAGAAACTTCCAGCGAGGGACTATAAAGTAAAAGTTAATCCACATATTGGAACAGAGAACTAGGCTCCAAGGGGCACTGGAGGAGGTCCTGTGCTAGAGCCTGTCCAAAGAGGTGTGGGCTATCTCAAAAACCCTGGGGGAGGACAGTCCAGGTTAGTTCTTGAACAACCTGAGTACTGGAGTCCTCCCAAGTGAAGGCAAAAAGTGGATATGACTCAGGATGCAGAGAAATTGTATAAAACACATCCTTTAAGTCAAAAAAATGAAAAGTGGGTGGTATGGGGGAAATCTGAGATAAGAGGGTATAGGGATTAGGGACACCTGGGTGGATTGGGACCACTGTAGTATTAATTAAATGGAGATACTGGACTAAACAATAAGTCCCATTAGGCTTTTTAACTGGGAGAATGGGAGTATTATAAAGGGAATTAGTAGGGATAAGCAGTCCCTGGGCTAGGAGATGAGAAATAATGGGTTTAAGCCCACATTGGTGAAGGAGAAATATGGGAAAATGAAAGCAGGCAGGGAAAATAGTGGGGTTATGTAGGACAATCTGGACTGGGGTGTGGCGGGTTGCTACAATTTGGGTGCTGCTATCCCATACTATAGGGTCAACCAAATCTATTTGAAGGGGAGGGTTGGCTTATTGGTCATCAACTCTAGTTGCAGCCATTAAAATTATATTAGAGGAAACAGAAACCATGGGGAAATTAAATGAAAGTTCAGCCCCAATTTTTGTTAAAAAGTCTATACCTAAAAGGGGGCTAGAACATGAAGGAATAATCAGGAATGGATGGTTAAGCATAAAAGTCTCTAAATGGCATAAAAGGGGGCCTGTGGTACGTGGGCAAGAGAGCATGGTGTCAATCCCCTGAACCCCACAATTTGGAGAGGGAAAATTGGTCTTGAGAAGGAAGGGAGGACAGAGTAGGTAGCTTGCATATCAATCAAAGAGATTGTCATACCCACTACCTAGAGAGATACCCTGGGCTCAGCTTGAAGGTATAGTATCATGTGATTTCTCTTTTTTATTCCCTCACCACTGTCATTATTATCCCAGTGGGAATTCTCAGAAGGAACTGCACCTGTTCCGGTAGAAAGCTGTGGATTGGTTAGGTGAGCCTCATCGGCCCATTTGCTCTCAGCCTTAAGAATACAATCTCACTCATCTGGAGTTAAAGAGGAGGGTAGAATGACATGAAGATCCCGCCAAGTTAAATCATATGCTTATATAATATGTTGGAATTCCTTAATAAAACCAGAGGGACTGGCGGAAAAAGAACCCAGTCTCTTTACAATTTGAGCAAGGTCAGGAAGGGAAAAAGTTACATGGACATGGACCAAGCCTTCTGCACCTGCCACCTCACAAAGCAGGGCCAAGAGAGAAGGGGGTTCTCTGGAATTGGTATGGTGCCCTACAGGGGTAGGCAAGGGGGAGGTAAGGTTTGGTCCCTTAAGGGAGAAAGGAGTGGGTTAGAATGGGAGGCTTCCCTGGAATAAAATGATGACCACAGTGGTAAGGAGAGGTCTTGTGGGTCAGGGTCATTGGAAAATGGGTCCTGTAACTCACCCGGGTCAGTCTCCGGCATACACGTCATCACAAAATGGCGACCGTGATTCAGCAGAATTGCAGGCCTGTGACCCAGAAAGACTACTAGGTGGTGCCTGTGAGTTGCCACGTGGCGACCAAGATGGCAGCTGCAACTGGCGGGAATCCCCAGTGAGCATGACTCAAGCAATAGACCTGGGAGGGGGGGGAAGGGAAAGCCGGGAACGCATACACAGAAAAGCCTGTATGTACATAACCTCTGACCATTTACCTGCCCATTGGCAAAAGTTACTGAGATCAATCAACATTTTAAGATCTAATGTACCTATTTCAGGCCATCAAGAACCATTATCCAGTTCATAAGTGGGCCAGACTTTGTGCAGAAGAATATGAGCCGCAGCCAGGAGTGGTGGTGCACGCTTGTAATCCCTGCGCTTGGGAGGCAGAGACAGGAGGATTGCACAGGTTCGAAGCCAGCCATGTGTGCTGGCTTAGAAGACCCTGTTTCCAAATAAAAATGTAAAAAATAGGTCTGGGAGTGTAGCCCGGAGGTAGAAGGGCTTCCAGGAATGCCAGTAACACCAAAAGAAGAAGTAGAAGAAGAAGAAGAAGAAGAAGAAGAAGAAGAAGAAGAAGAAGAAGAAGAAGAGGAGGAGGAGGAGGAGGAGGAGGAGGAGGAGGAGGAGGAGGAGGAGGAGGAGGAGGAATATGAACTGCTCGAGGCATTTCCCCGGATAAACCTAGAGTCTGGAGATTAACCAGAACATGGCCTAGTGTAGATTAAGAGTCTATTTTTGATGGCTGACTTCCCTCCCATGACTAATCAGTGGGTGAGGATGAAAACAGGAATTTGGCATCTCAAGATTCTGCCTAATGTCTGGAAATAACGTGGTTTTTTAGAGAAGGATATCTCCGTTCCCTTTAAACAACCGGAGCGCAGCCTGGCTACTCCCAGAGAACTTGGAAACCAAATATTTGGGTTTTATTTAACAGCCATGAGCCCAAGTCTAAAAGAGGCTAAAAGCCAGAAACCACTTGTCCAAGGAAGGGGAAGCTTACCACAGCGTAGTGTTATCAGACAGTGCTGACTAGAACTGAAGCGCTGAGAGGCTGCAGAGCTGGGGGCACACTGGGGAGCTGTTGGCTATAATTAGGACTGGATGAGGTTTAAGGTGGCAGCCAGGGCTTGTCTGGGTGGTTTCCAGGACAGTGGCTGGCTCTCTGGGCTAGATGGAAGTCAAGATGGCTGCCAGCTGATCATAAGAGGAGCATCTAGCTTGGTGGTAAGATGGCCGCTGGCTCCCAGAGCGAGCATGCAGCTGGGGAAGATGGCCATCAGCTCTCAGGGAGAGAGTGCAGCCAGGGAAGATGGTCACCGGCTTTCGGCGAGCATTTGGCCAAAGAAGATGGCTGCTGGCTCTCAGGGAGAGCGTGGGGCTGGGCAGCATGGTTACTGGGTCCATGGTGTGAGAAAAAAACAACAACAAGAAAACAAAACAAAAAAAATGGCTACCAGGCGCCTGCCAGATGCTTAGGCCAGGCCACGTGGCATGCAACCCCATGGGTTTGACCGGGTGTGTGGTGTTACGGATTGAGAGAATATGGTTGTGGGGAAACTGTTCCTGGGGACCTTTGCTAGGGTCCTGGACACAACTGTTCCTGGGGACCTTTGCTAGGGTCCTGGACACACTTTCCCTCAAACCACAACAAAACCCCAAATGACCAAACACAGAAAAAACCGCGGGTTCTTGTCCTGAGCTAAGGATAAATACACATAGCTTGGACAGTTGCTGAAGATTTAAAGAAGTTTATTAAAAAGATAGAAATAGAGAAAATAGTTACAGCCCCATGCAAGAATAGCATGGGGGGAGGCTGGTCTGAGCCAATCCACCCCCCCCCAAAGATACAGCACATGGATGGGACTTTTTATACCCTTGACCTCCATCTTGTTTATGTAATTCTGACATAGTGAATGTCCCTGTAAGGTATTTCACCCAGCAAGGTGTGGCAAGGTGTCTCCTTTCATGAAGGTCGATACCTAACACTATCTTAGCTAGCTTATCTAATCATGTAGATCTGTCTTTAGACAGAGAAAGGCCTAGTTCTCCTCTCCTATTGACTTGTTAATTACTTTTAGATAGGTTAATTTACATTGGAATAGTTGCCTGCTTTTAGGCAGAAACCAAGTCCTTACACAGATTTGCCCCTCACCCAATTTTTGAAATATATTAAAAATCATAGCTTTCTCAATCTTCCTAGGCCATTCCCAATACTGGTACATTCCCGCCTCTGTCTAGTAACTTCCTGACACCTGTCAGGCCAAAGGTAGATACAGAAAATACATTTTGGCATTTACAATTTTACAAACATTTAACATGAGCTCAATTTCCATTAATTTTTCCCTCATTTTTTTTTTACATGAATACCCCTTAGCAAAGGAATAAGGATATCGAGTCAGTCATAAACTGCTTCGAGCTGAACAGGGAGGAAGTTGGGGGCCCCAGCTTTAGGGTAAAATTCATGCATATAGTTGGTATGGGGGAATCAGATGGGTCCGTGCCGTGTGTGTCTATGACCATCCATAGGGCCTTGATAGATGCCTGTCAGGTTCTGTCTGTAGGAAAGCTTTAACCCTATGAGACAACACTCACAAAACAGGTTAACCATGAAAACCCAAAATATAGCACTTAAATAAGAAATTAAAGCCTGTTTTGCTGACTTAGGCTGAAACACACAAAAGTGGGATGTATTTTTTTTTTTTTTTTTTTTTGCTCCACGTGGATCCAGAAATTACTGCTGTGGAGACCTGAAATAGGCTTTGGAATAAAGATTTTAGATGATTTTATGAGTACCAGGTCACCTGGACAAAATAGAATTTACCCTTTTCCTCTGGCACTGTTTAAAGTTTACTTAAAACTTGTTGGTGTGCTGACAACAGGGTAACATTGTTATCTAGGATTATGTCCCAGTCAGAAAAGACCTAAAAGTTTCCCTTGGCATATGAGTGAATCCAAGCTTCCAATCTTCACCTGGACATGTGTCTCTAAATTGCTTGCCTGGTGGACTTAACAAGCTTTTGGAATTAATTCCTAAAGCAAATTTCAAATCCCTGTATGATACAATTTAGTCTCCTGTAACTTTTCTTTTTCTGATAAACAATCTTGAAGCCAGTTTTAAAGAATTACAGACTTTGGTGTCTCCTGATTTTATTGCCAAAAGTAATCCTCTAGCCTTTCTATCTATAGTACACCCCTGCTGCTGAACTCTAGCACTTTTTTCTTGGGAATACACAAGATGTAGGCTTATTAGAAACTTACACCCTTTTAATAATCCATCTTCATCACATATGCAAACAAACATACCACAAACACTCTGCAACTTACCACAAACACTCTGTAACTTGCTTTAACCCATTTGATTTTCCTATCTTGGTCCATTCTTTCCCATTTGGGACAATCTTAGGATAAACCTTACAACATGCTTTCTTAGTCTCACAAAATTTCCTTTCGCTGTATTTACCAACATATAAAGAAATATATCTATAAACTCTCTATATCTGTCTTTTGTTGTTACATACACGCAAACAATAAAACCATACCATTTAATAATGTTGTTCATATACCAGCAATTAAAGAAACCCAGTTAAAACACTTAAGTCTTACTTTAAACTTTATGTAGTTAAGAGCATTTTAAAGCATTGCATTTTGCATTTTCCTAACTTAATAACTGAACTATAGATCACATGGAAAATTAAGACATTAGATAAATACCACTAGCACCTTAAAACCTTAATTTTGTAAAAGGAATAATATTAAAGACAACACATATCCTATTTGATCACACACCTTAAAAACTGTATTATAAATTACCACAAAAATCCATGACATCATGAAAGCATCCCTAGTGTCTTAAAACATTGATTGTGTCAAAGAAGAAAATAACTTTATTTAATCACATCTCACAGGAGTCTACATGGACAACTTTTCTGAATTTAACATTTTAGCTAAGACTGATTGAGATAAAAAAATATGTATATTTGAGCAATAACTTTAGTGCAGCCAGCAAAAGGAAAAAACAACTTTTGTTTTCTGACATTATGTCTCCTTGTTAGCAGAGGAGCTGAAATCTCTGGTATGGCTAGGAATGGGAGAACGGAAGGTCACCCTGGATGCAGCAGGCAGAATCTTGAGTAAAGAGATGGTTTAGGGCTGGCCTGATAAGTCCCCTCTACCCTGGCTAAGTTTTGAACCTTGGGCCAGGAAAGAAGGGCAACGCCTTAAATCTGGCCTCCAAGATCTCACTGCTATCGCCTAAGGCTCTTTTAGTCCTATTTCAGCTGGTGGTAGTTGGGAGGACTCACTGCGAACCTAGATCTAGGGACCCCAGTTTCTTCCAAGACTGGGGGTGCTCAGCCATTTAATGGTCCCCCTTTGCACCATGAGCCAGGCCTTGGAGGGCCTTTTTGGCCTCCTGGTTGAGAACATTTACTCCAGAGATGCCCTTGCTTTCCATCCTTAAACAGACTTGATCCTAGGCTTCTGTGCTTAGCCAGAGTCCTTTTATGGCTTTTGTCCATCTGTCTTTCCCTTTTCAAGTCCCTGTTAAACCGAATTGGCAGCCTGCAGTAGTAGACTTTGTCTGAGGATGGCCTCTAGTTCTACCGGGTAAAGATTTAAGAATGCCAACACCTATTGTTTGAGTTGGTGATATCGCTTAAACCCAGCCCATAAAAAGAAGAAAAAAACTGCAGAGTGACAGATTGAACTTTAAACTCTCTTTCTTCACACTACCTTAGCCAAGGTTGCCACAATTGTCTCAATCCTGCAATCATTAAAGAAATCTGGGTGGTCTCTGAAGTTAAAGAACAAGCTGAAGATAAGCTACTTCCATCTATCTTTTCTCCTTTTTACCAAATAGATCGAATAGTGTTATAATTTAACCCTCCCTCATGGGGCCACGTGTCTCTGTCCCCCAGTGCATACTGTGGCCATACTTGAGTGCAGAAAAAAAATGAGAGCTTTTTTTTTTTTTTTTAGCGTTTTGGGATCAAACTTTTCCCAGTTTTGGAGACCACATGCAAGTGGAGATCTGGCTTCCTCTTTGGAGTGCTGGAACCCCATCTGAGAGAGAAAGGGTGGGGTTTTAGTGGCCTGTCTGGGCAAGATCACCCCCCCTTCCCAGAGCTTCCCAATCTAAAACCAATTACCGCAGCATTTAGGATATTGCTGGAATCTCATCTTAAGACAGAGAGAGGTATTCTGTGCTCAGAAGATCATCCTTCTGTACCTGCACCCTGTGTGTGTGTGTGTGTGTGTGTGTGTGTGTGTGTGTGTGTGTGTGAGCGTTGAGGGTGGCCTCATTTCCCACCAGTTTGCTGCCCACATGTGGGATATGGAATGGCCAGAGTCTGGGCCAGGGTCTGGTTGGAGTTCCAGAGTCCGGGAAGGGCAGGACACTGGGCCGGGCTTGAGGAAGCACAGGCAGAGGGAGCAGGGAAAGGAACCCAGGTGCTTGTCCTGGTCTGCTGAAGGTCAGGCCTAGGTGGAGCAGCAGGGATGGAAAAGGGTGGCTTATGGTCTCCAGTCAGGGTGGGCCTGGGGTGGTGGAAGCAGTCCTGGAGTGGTGGCGGTGGCAGTCTAGTGAAAATGTGGCAGCAGGCAGGGGGGGGTGCATAGTCCCAGTGGATACATGCACCCTGGTGAATCTGGGAAGGCAGAGGTTTCTGCCAAGGCCGTACAGAGCATGCCAGGGCAGCGGCGGTGGCAGGGAACTTTTTTTTTTTTAAAGAAGAAAAAAATTTTAAACAATTAAATTAAATTAAATTTAAAAAAAATAATGGTCCCAGGGTGGGCACCAGATGTTAGGTGCACATGGGAAGTAAAAGGCATGAGAAAGACCAGGAAGCGTGGTAAGTTTTAATGTGGTCCTCTCAGGATGTCCCGAGACTTGCGAGCCCCTCCAAGGCTGGAGGGAAAATGCCTTTATTTTAAGGCATACCTCTTGGGGGTGGGACTATGCGTGGGAATGCTGCCCCTCTGCAACAGGGCCTGTCTCACCATATCACCTGCCATATCACCCAGAAGAGTCTCCTCCTTTTCTAGGGTTCTGCCCCTGTGGGAAGGGGGAGAGACTCAACTTGTCAAGGAGGAGGGAGCCTTGAAATCTTACTTTGCTACCTGTTTTTTGGGTTTTTTTTTCTGTTTTTGGTTTTTCTTCTCTAGTCTTTATGCTTCCAGTCTAGAAAATGAAAGCAGGATTACGGATTACTTTAATTTCTTTACCACTCTAATTTTCCATGAACCTTGATTACCTTGATTGCACATTTAACATTTGTTTTCTGTTTTCCATCAGACCCTATTGTGTTACCATACTAAAAACACAAAACAAAACAAAACAAAATAAAAATTTTTGTTTGTATCATCGTTCTGGGGATGTAACCCAGGGAGGGTTATGTTATAAAGCTAAATCCTCAGCTTTATTTTATTTTTTTAATTTGGAAACAGGCAGGGACTCATAAAATTGTTGAGAGCTTCACTAAGTTATCTTTTCATCTTAGCTTCCCATTTACTGGGATTACTGGCACTACCATGCCAAGGTAGGAAAAACTATTTTTTAATGATAAAACTATTGTTTTAGGATCTGGAGGGAAATTCTCCAAAATAGTGTGTACATGTATATATCTATCACTCAATAGCTCAATATAATTTATAATTGCAATCTACTAATAAAAGTATAAAAATAAAAACTGTTCACAACATATATAATCAACATGCATAGAATGTAACCCAAAAAAGTAACAATTTCTTGTATGATGTGTGTAAAGCTATTAACTGAAGAGGCAGTTGTGTTAAAAATTTATATTTTTTCCACTAGAAATAGCAGTATTATGTACTTAGCAATTATTCAGAAGACATTACACCTGAGAGGTTGAAGCAGGTAATTCCCTGGTTACTCAAGTGTCCTTAATATGAAATAGCAAAAAAAAGTCCTCATAATTAGAAGACTTCATCCTCATTTATACAAAAGTACAATCTTCAAAGATGCTTTTGCACCTGGATTCATACCTGTTATGAGAATTACAATAACAACACTATGTAAATTATTCATATGTAATAAAAACAAGTATCTGAGTCAAAAGCACCATACAGGGTGACAATTTTGGGACTTCTTTCTAGACCAAAACTATATAAAATTCTTTCCTAAATAGCATTTTAATAAATATCAATTTCACACATATTTTAAATAATTTCATTGCAATATGTAAGGTAAACATTTTTATAATATAGCAAGTATTGAAAATTACTTAAGGTGTGTTTGATGTGGGAAAACTTACTAGCAATTTCTGATAGAAAATGGGCAACTTGATTAATCTTTTTTATTTAACTTTCAATTAACCAGAGTACTTAATAACATCCTCTCTCTCCTCCACAAGTTCAGAATTTAAAATGTAATTGTCAATCAAATAAAGTTCAAAGGGTAAAAAGTGGTATGGCTGACGGGCATGGTGGTGCACGCTTGTAATCCCCATGTTTGGGAGGCTGAGACAAGAGGATAGCATAGGTGCAAAGCCAGCCTCAACTACTTGGTCTACTTGGTGAGGTTCTCAGTAACCCAGTGAGACCCTGTTTCTAAATAAAGTATAAAATAGGTCCAGGAGTGTAGCCCTGAGGTAGAAAAGCCTCTGGGTTTCACCCCCAGTACTACAAAAAAAAAAAAAAAAGTGGTAAGGCTTTCAAAGCATATTAAATCTTTGAAAGGCCTTAAAATTAGCTCAATCTCCCTTTGCAGAAGTTTGAAACTTTTTTTACTCTATAATAAAAATAAGTTTAAAACCCAGACTACACACAAGAATAAACAAATAGGTCAATTGAAGAGAGTTGAAAGCACATGAATAGTCATGGCAAATACACAGCTGGTCCTTGACAAAGCAGAAAAGGGAACAGGATCAAAACAGAGTATTTTCCCCCAAAATAGTGCTGGAACAACTCAATATCTAGGTACAAATATCAAATAAAAATTAACAATACAGACACAGATCTAAAACTTTCAATTAATATATGCTAAAATGGATCACCAACCTTAATATAAATACAAAACTATAAAACTTCTTACATATAACTTAGGCAAAAATATTAGTAAAATACAAAAGTGTAATGCATCAAAGAAATAGTTAATGGGTTGGACTTCCCTGAAATGAAAAACTATTACTCCGTGGAAAATGACTGTAGAAAGGAAAAAGAGGCAAGTTACAGCCTGGGAGAAATATATGCAAAACACATTTCTGAGGAAGGAGTTTTTCCCAAAATATGCAAAACACAATTTAAACTAAACAATAATAAAACAAAAAATCCTTTTTAAAAGTGAGCAAAATATTTCAGCAAACACCTTATTGAACAAGACATACAAAAAGAAATTAGGTATAGCAAAGGTACTCAACATCCCAAGTCTTTAGGCAATTATAAACTAAAACACTAACAGACCACTATATGCCTATTAGAACGGCTATAGTCTAAAGCACCAATATCACCGAATGCTGGAACACATATAGAATAAAGGAAGATCTCATTCAGTGCTGGTGAGAACATGAAATGGTACAGCAACCATAGAAAACAGTTTGACAGTTTCTTCCAGAATCAGGCATACTGTAAAATTAAAACCTAGCGATTGCATTTTATATTTACCAAAGTTAATAAAAATGCATGGTCCCACAAAAACTCACACACAAATTACTATAGCACTCTTTTTTTCATAGCTTCCAAAATTAGGAAGCAACATATGTGTGCTTCAGTTGGTGAGTGAATTAACTTTGGTACCCTGGGTGAGTAGAATATTATTCAGTGCTAAGCAGAAATGACCTATCTAGCATGAAAAGACATGGGGAAAAGTATGCTCCTAAGTGAAATAAACCAATCTCAAAAGGCTACATTCTGTGTAAATTCAATCCTATAAAATTTTAAAAAAGGCAAAACTGTGGAGAGAATATAAAGGTCAGTGGTTGCCAGGGTTAGGAGAGAGAGGGATGAATAGATTTTTTAAAAAATGAGGTTTTAGGATAGGGAAACTATTCTGTATGATACTATAAGGGTGGACACATACGTTTTTCACAATCTGTAGAATCAATTCTATTGTAAACTGTGTATTTGAGTGATGACAACTGTGTATCAATGTAAGTTCAGTAATTATATCAATTGCAGCACTCCAGTGTGAAATGCTGCTAGAGAGGGAGGATTTTTCTGTGAAGGCTAGGTTATGTAACAAAACTTTCTTTAAGTTCTACTCAACTTTTATATTAGCCTGAAAATACTCTAAAAGTAAAATATTTTTTTATGGAAAAATGCCTAGTCTACCGTCATTTTTCTTTTTTTTTATTGGTACACTATAGTTTCACATCATAAGGTGGGTCTTATTGACAATGGCATACATTCACACAGTACTTGGTGCCCTCCTCACCACCTTCCCCTCCGCCCTGTCCAGGAATGAATGTCCAGATTGACCATGATACATTCACACTTATACATATATTCTAATGTAGCTCTTCTGTTAATCAATCTCAGCCTTCTTCTTCTCATACACTTCCATTCTAGCTTTGCTGATATTTCCCCTCCATTATCGGAAGTCCCTCTGGTATCCCTAATACACCTTAGTTTGGGCATATTAGAGAAAACATATGTCCATTCTCTTTCTGTGCTTGGCTGATCTCACTTAACATAATCTCCAGGTCTTTCATATTTTTGCAAATGATCTGATTTTGTTCTGTATTGCTGAGTAGAATTTCATTTTGTGAATTTCCCATAATTGTGCAATCCATTCATTTGTTGATGGAGACCTAGGTTGGTTCCATATTTTGGCTATTATAAATTGTGCTGCTATGAACATGGGTATGCATATGTTACTGTAGTTCTCTGATTTCAACCCCTTTGGAAGGATACTTAGGAGTGGTATAGCTGGATCATATGGTGAATCCATTCCCAGTTTTCTAAGGAATCTTCACACTGATCTCCATAGCGGCTGAACTAGTTTGCACTCTCACCAACACTGTAAAAATAGTTCCTCTTTCCCCACATCCTCACCAGCATTTGTTGTTATTTGACTTTTTTATGCTTTCCACTCTGATTGAGGTTACATAGAATCTCAGTGTAGTTTTGATTTGCATCTCCCTGGTGGCTAATGATGTTGAATACTTTTTCATGTATTTATTGGCCATTTGTATCTCTTTTGTGAAGTGTCTATTCAACTCAGTTGCCCATTTCTTGATTAGGTTATTTGTTTTGCTAGTGTAGTGTCTTTTGAGCTCTTTGAATATTCTGGATATTAGCCCTCTATTAGAGTATGGCTGGTAAATATTTTCTATTCTGTAGGCTTTCACTTTAGGTTCTTGATGGTTTCCTTTGATGAGCAGGAACTTTGTAATAAAAACACTGTAGTAATTTTTCAAAGTAAATAATATGCTGAAAGATAAATAATAGATAATCTCTGATAGGTAAACTATAACAGATGAAATTTGTTTTGTGTATACTTAATATAAATAATATGACAGATCTCTAAAAGATAAGATGAGAAAAAAGAAAAATGTAGCAAATGGTACTAAAAATCTCTAATTGATTCTTAGATTCGATTAATTGAAGGTATTGGTCTGCTATTAAAGGGAATAGTACTTAGAATATAACCTGTGCTAGTCAAAGTATAGTGAAAGTTTAGCTTGATTCTACATGTTCACATGAATATGCAAAGTCACTCATGCCATAGTGAGCGAATGCAAGTTAATTATAAAACCCTTGGACAGAGTTAAAACTTAAGCTTGTATTACCAACAGAATTGCCTTTTTCATTGGGAGATGTTAAGACATTAGTTTTGTCCTGAGATAGAAGACAACTCCAAATTATTATTAGATCATATGCATATTTAGTAATAATTATTCCATGATTGATAAACTATGCAGTGATGACAAATAAACTCCTACTCAGTGGTCCAGTATGACAAAGGTTTCTGTTATCAGTATGTAATATCTAAAGAAGATTCCACTGAAGGTTCTGTGGAGCTGCTGTATTCCATGAGATGTTTCAGGGACATCAGCTGGATCTTTTGTTGGAAGGTCTAGCATTCACAGTTTCTTATATTCAGGTGCATGCAAAAAGATGGGAAACCACCTGGGAGAAGATAAATGAAATTACTAGATACAGAATTGACTTAGTTTTCTTCCACCCACAATCCATTGGCCATAATGAGTAACACTACCCAGCCTAAATACCAAAGGAATGGAACATGTAAGTGCCCCATGTGCTCAGGAGATAAATGATGTAATCTGAATACAATGGAGATTTTTTTCTGCCATAGATACCTCTTTTTAACATTTTATTTAGTAAAATTTATTTTTATAATAATAATTTGGAGCCAGTCATGGTGGCACACCCTTGTAATTTAATTACTTGGGAGGCTAAGACCAGAGGATCAAAGGATCACAGCCAACCTCAGCTACTTAATGAGGCCCTCTGTAACTTACTGAGATCCTGTTTCAAAATAAAGAAGAAAAAATAGGACTAGGGGTATAGCTTGGAGGTAGAATTCCCCTGGGCTCAATCCTTAGTACTGAAAATAATAATAATAATTTAGCTTTGTCTAGTAATTGGTTTCTACTTTTTAGATCCCATTTGTCTAATACTGTTTACATTTAAAAATAACATAAAGTAATGTTTAATTTACACTACCTCAATTATATTCAGAACTGCAATATTACTAGATTAGCATTTTAAAGATGCTCTTAAATCATTTATAAATACAAAAGAATGGAGGTCCCAGAAACTGTGACTTGTATTAATGTTTTTAACTACATTTAAGAGATTGGTGACTGCATCGATTGATAAGCATTTTCTGTCATTTGTTTGTTTGTTTTTAATTACAGTAGTTTATAGGAGACTGCCCTATAACATGGCATTCCTGGGGATTTATTTCTTCTGCTGACTTGGGTAACAGTGATTTCTTCAATTGACTCTGGGATTTATATAATCACTTGCTTCTGAACTTCCCTATTTTCTGCTCAGAAGCATATAATGTGTAATATTTTAGCATTCCATTATGACCATTTTCTCTGAAATCAAATGCATATGCATCTCCTTCCAAGCAGCATTGCTCCCTTTGTGATCATTCAAATATCTGAGGTCACACAGCATCCATTTGTTTCCAAATACTTCCATTAGTTGTGTGACTCAAGATTTTCAAGTATTTTCATTTTCCCTTCCTTTCAGCCTATACAATTGCTTGTTTTTCCTGAGCCTATTGCAGATTCCAAATTTATCCCTTTCTGAGGTAGAGGTCTCAGAGGTTTTAATGTCACATGGCACATATGTATACTGGTATTTCTCTCTCATCACCTTGAATCTTCATGCATTATTCATACTGCATTAATCTTTCAAATTCCTTCAACTCCAATTTTCTGTCCATGAAGAACTTTCAATTTTCGGGGGCTGCTCTAGGTCAAAATGTAAACCAAACCAAGATTTTATTCAGTATCCAACTACTTGCATCTCTATTTCCTTAACCCTGTGTATAGTTTTCATTTATTCAGGTTATTCCTTGATTCCTTTACATTACCATGCTCAAAACCTTTCACCAGCCAGGCTTTAATTTAACCATCAGCCAGAATCTGAGTCTAAATAGTCACTTGCATATATCTTATTCCATTCTAAAAGTATCTTAATTGTAAATGATTATACAAGTGCGCTGTTGCCAAAAATAGATAGTAGATAGGAGGGTAGACACCACTTTAATATTACCATATTTCCACAGTTCTCACACAAAATTATTTGGTAGATTTAGTACATTGTGATCTTAACACAGTCCAATTTGTGGGGAAAGACTTATTTTGACCCCAAAGACAGGGACCAGTTAGTACTATTTTCATGGAAGCGAACCCCTGTAACAGCAGGAACCAGATGTTACTATTTCTTTATGTCTTCATGGGCAAAGAGATAGAGAGAAGTGCGCAGATGAGAAGGAAAGAAAAGCTGCGAGTATCAATGGGATTCTCTGCAGAGCACCTCTTTATAACTAGTAGCAAGATTGGCAGGTAAGAGGCAAGCAGAATTTCCTGTAATAGACTACAGGAACCAGCCAAAGAAGCACTATTTCTTGCTATTCATTTGACTTCTAATTTAGCAATTATAATCTGGATAAAAAAGCATAATGTTTATCTTCAAAAGTGATTCTAAGTATTAGTAAGCTTCAATAGTTTGCAAGATCATGGGGCTGTTTAGTGTATCTTGTTTTCTAGCTTCTGTGCCAGTATGTTTATGATGTCATGCTGCTGCCAAGCCTCCAAACTCTCCCAAGACATCTTCTGTGGTAGAAGATAGACACAGATGAAAGAATTTTATTTTTGAAGACAAGTTTGGAATTGCCTAGACTGGCAGGTGTACTATATATTGCACAGCAGATCCTCCTCCATTTTTATTCTAGCCCCTTGGTGTCATATAGGAAGTTCTTAGCAGGATAAATATTCAAAAGCAGCACAACACTTGCAGAGGCAATGCCAGGCTTTAGTGTGAGAATTACATCCATAGCATAGACAGAAAAGGCAGCAATAAACATGTTCTGGTACCTTTCCAGCAGAAAATAGACAACTTTTATAATTTTCACCATATTACATAAGCTAAAAGATATTCTAAACAAATAGGCTTGCAGTCAAAATCAAAGACTTTATGTCTTAACTATATCTCATGTATAATATAAGATATGATTACTACTAGCAAAGATAACTTGAAATACTAGTAATTATCAATGAGACTTATCAGAGAAAGGCCAGGCTGATATGAGGGCAATGATATGGGGGTCTAAAGTAAAATAGTTGGGACATAAATCCAGGCTAGAGCTCTGATTAACAACTGTGTGATTTTTGAAGTGTCATTTAGTCTGTGAAAATCACAGCATTCTCATCCTCAAATAAATACATCCAACACCTAAAGATTATATATATCCATATATATATATATATATATATATATATATATATATCCATATATATTAATTTTATTCATATAGCAGGAAGTGACAGGAATATACTGCAACCCAGATTCATAGAGGACATATGAATAATGTTTTTCCATGAGAGACTTGAACAGAATGAATCAGTTTAATGCATTTACCACAAGTGTGGCTTAAACTGTCATTTTTTATTTTTTATTTTTTATTGGTGCATTGTAGTTATACATCCTAAAGAGGTATAAGATATTAGAGGCATACATGCACACATCACTTACTTAGCTTTTCCCCAATTCTTGTCCTATTCCCTCCCTCTCCTTCCTTCTCATGTTTGGCTTACTGATTGACTTTGATATGTTTATGAATGTACATCATGTATACAGATCAATGGATTATAAAACTATGGAATATGTACACAATGGAATTTTACTCACTTATAAAGAATAAAATTATGTAATTTACAGGGAAATAGATGGAACTGGAGAACATTATGCTAAGTGAGATTAGTAAGTCACAAAAAGTAAGAAATTGGATGCTCTCCCTAATATATGGAATCTAAGGAAGAAAAGGGACATAAACTGTCATTTTTTGTTTAATCTGATTAGAACTTCTTTGATGCTTTCTTTTTTTGTGATATTGTGGATTGAACTCAAGTTCAACACCTCTAGCCCACTGCATTTTTTAAAAAAATTGAATCAGAGTTTCAATAACTTATTGCACACTGGCCTTGGATCTGTGATCCTCCTGACAGACTGCCAAGTACTGGGATTATAAGCATGTGCCACTACATCTGGCCAGTATATATTTTATTTCAACTAAGTCAACCACTCTAAGTAGGTCAGAAAATTTGAGATGAAGAAATGACAATAATAAATGGCTCTAATTTTCTGATATAAAACTACAGAAATGATCAAAATCCAAGTTTATACAGAAGCCTATGAACATTCCTTTCCTGGGAATATCTAAATTCCCTTTTGCAGCATTAATAGTTTGATGGAGCTTTGTTTGTTTTTAATAAGGACTCCCAAAAAGTGTTCAGCAGACTCTTTGCCTTGTATATTCAATAAATAATTCATCTTCCAATATTGTGTCTATAAAAATAAAAGACCTCAATCAGAAGCAATTGTTTTTATAAGCCTTGAGTGGAAATATCCTGAAGATTATTTCTTTTTCTATATTATGACTTTCTCATAATGTGGCACTAATCAGAAAGGCTCCAGTGTTCCTGACATTCTATTTATTGCTTAATTTTTCCTCCTGCCCCAATAAAACATTTATTCCAAACAGTCACTATTGAATAATGGATACTCTGAGTAAAGCTGTTTATACTGATTGAAGGACAATTATTTTAATATTGCAGCTGCTGACAGTTCCATCTCAATCTCCAATCATGTTGGGTTTTGTTCTGATATATTGTATTATTTAGACTCTGTTCTTATACACGTGAAATTATCTCTCATCTCGGAAGTTAGGCCAATGGACAGTGGTGTTGTATAATAGAAAATTCTAGCACTGTGACCAGTCGCAGTTACCCAGAACTTCATGTGCAAGCTCCATCTGTGACCTCCAAGTGGATTTGAGCTACCTAGAGAAGGACTATTTATATGTCCATCTTTGTTTCTGATCTGATCATATCACTACAAAGAAGGAAAACTTAATTAATATATTTGCATTTATCAACATTTCTTATAAAGAATGAATTTTTCTAAAATAGGTTTCAGAAGCCAAGCATGATGGCGCACACTTGTAATCCAAGCATTTGGGAGGCCGAGACAGGAGGATTGCGGTTCACGGACAGCCTCAGCTACTTAGTGAGGCCCTCTGCAACTCAGTGAGACCCTGTTTCAAAATAAAAAGAATAAAAAATAGGGCAGGGGGTGTAGCTCGGAGGTTGAATGCCTGCCCCTGGGTTTCATCCCTAGACCCACACACACACAAAAGCAAATATTTAAAATAGGTTTCAGATTATCATTAGATATCACTGTAAACTTCTTAAATTTGGTCATCATGACTAAATTTATTGAGAGTCCAATAAACCAATCAATAAAAAGCAATACAACAAAAATATTTGCTAAGGGTTATATACTCAGCACTGGGGAAAGTATCACAGAAAGTAAAAGCATCCTCCTTTTGAAGAATTCTCTGTGAACTGGAAGCAAATTAAAAGCAAGATCAATGGCATGATTAGAAAAGATATTCATACAAAATAACTCTCAGAAAAAGAAGAGTGCAAGCTTCAGTAACTAGGTAAGCTGTCTTGTAACAGATGGTTCTTCAGACCTGTGTAGGATTGGATTAATCAGAGAGAAGGAGCAGAAAGCATGTGGCTGGGGTATAAGTATGGAAAAAGTAAAGATATTTTAGTTGTGGATGATTGGAGTAGAAGATTGAGGCTTTCTGGCTCCGTCAAAGGGATTTTGAGTGGAGGTATAGGATGTAAGTTGACAGAGAAGACTTTTAATTATTGTAGAAGGTTTTCACTGAGTGTCCAATCAACTGGAATCCACACATAGTATCTAAATCTATATTCAGTCTAAAATATTAGAGACACTGATTATGATACAATTAAAATAAAACTTAATATGGTGTGGCAAAAAGATCACTGATCTAAAAAAAAGAAACTAGTTTGGTCATGATTTTTTTTTTTGTTGTTTGTTTGTTTGTTGCAGTACTGAGGATGGAACTCAGGTGTATTCTACCTCTGAAAAACACCCCCAGCCCTACTTTTCTATTCTTTATTTTCAAAACAGGTTCTCACTGAAGTGTAAAGGGTTCACTAAATAGCTGAGTCTGTCTGCAAACCAAATCGTGGGATTACATGCATGCACCACAATGCCCAATCTCATGATTCTATTTTAACTGGCTTCTAAATATTTGGGAAGTTCATTAAATTTTAAGTACTTGAATTTTCTTACATAAAAAATGAGAACATCAAAAATCATATCCAATGATGTTCTACCTATAAAAATAGTATCAAATTATTAAAATATCTTAAGTGAGGAGAATATTTTTCAAATAAATTACTTATTTTCAAAAACTTTTAAGCTGGGCATGGTGGTGCATGCTTGTAGTCAAAGCATTTGGAAGGCTAAGACAAAAGAATCACAATTCATAGACAGCCTCAGCTACTTAGTGAGACCCTGTTTCAAAATAAAGAATAAAAAATAGGACTGGGGGTGTAGCTCAGAGAAGAATGTCCCTGGGTTTCATCTCCAGTACTGCAAAAACAAAACAAAACAAAAACTTTGCTTTGTTTTAATACTCTTATTGATAACTGATTTGCTCATAGAATAAAAATCACATTTTCCATCTTGGTTAACATTGCTGAATTTTCAAATTTTCTTCGAATATTTTTATCTGTATTTTGGAATTTACTATTTTTTCATCTATTTAAAAGTTAAGGGAAACTAGCAGGTCATGGTGGCACACACTTGTAATCCAAGTACTTGGGTGGCTGAGACAGTAAGGATTGTTGGTTCAAGGCTAAATTCAGCTACTTAGTGAGGCCCTTTGCAACTTAATGAGACCCTGTTTCAAATTAAAGAATAAAAATAGGGCTGGGGGTATAACTTGGAGGTAGAATGCCCCTGGGTTCAATCCCCAGTATCCCCCAAAAGTCATAGAAACTATGCAATAGAGTATGCTATATTCTGACAAAGTAATGGAAAATATTTCATGTTGTTCTAAGTATCATAGAATTTCAGTCTTTTAGATATAAGAAAAAAAGGCAAAATTAAACACAAAAATAATATATATATATATATATATACTTTATATATGTATACTAAAATTAAGAAAGTGTACCAAAGCAACTGGTAGAAACCTATAACTGACAATATGTTGAAGGGTGCTGTGTAGAAAGTGGCCAGGGAGAGTGCTTGAGAGGGAAACACTTGAGATGGGACTTGAACATTGAAAGCAGCCAACCATGGGAATATCAAGGAGCGAATTACAGAAAATTGAACAGTGTGTTGTGTGTGAAGCTGGGAAAGACCTTAGCATGTTCTAGAAATCAAAGTGGAGTAAAAACAGAGCAACTGAATAGAAGAGTGACCTCAAGCAAAATTGACATATAGACATCAGTAAGGATTCATCAAGGATCAATCTAGGGAGCTAAAAGGAATTCTTCTAGATATATTAGAATCCCAACTCAAACTAGACAAAGTAATTCACATGTGGTGAAGCATGTCTGTAATTCCAGTACTTGGAAGGCTGAGAAGATCACAGGTTCAAGGACAGTCTCAGCAAAGTAGCAGGTCTCTTGGCAACTTACTGAAACCCTATTTTTTTGGCTGGGTTTAATCTCGATTACCACCCTCCCTCCCACACACATATCCACCTATACACACACACACACACACACACACACACACACACACACACACACACACAAAATAGGCACCGTGATAAAGGGGATAAATTAATATACATCATTGAAAATTCCCAAGTGAAATTGGTTTATAAGGACAATACGATGTATGGTTGAAAAACAGATTGTTAAAGCTGCTTCTCTCTCTGTTTCTCAGGGCAGCTTTCCTTCCTTCCTTTTATTCTTAACTATGCTTGCTACGCACATACATTGAAAAAGATGGTCATCCATAACTCTCACCTTAAAACTTCTTTTCATTCTCAAAAAATAAATCTAGAGCCGGGCGTGGTGGCGCACGCTTGTAATCCCCGCACTTGGGTAGGCGGAGACAGGAGGATCGCGCAAATTGGAAGCCAGATGCGGTGGCTTAAGAGACCCTGTTTCCAAATAAAAATATTAAAAAAAATAGGTCTGGGAGTGTAGCCCGGAGGGAAAAGGGCTTCCAGGAACTACAGTACCACCACCCAAAAAAAAAAAAAAAAAAAAAAAGAGAGAGATCCTGTTTCCAAATTAAAAAAAGTATAAAATAGGTCTGGGAGTGCAGCCCGGAGGTAGAAGGGTTTCCAGGAACCCCAGTACCACCAAAAAAAAAAAAAAAAAAAAAAAAAAAAAAAAATTATGTATGTATAAGTATATATATAATAAAAATAAATAAATACATAAAAATAAAATAAATAAATCTATACATTTTCCATTCTAAATGATGACATTCATTGTTTAATCTCTGTTCACATACACATTGATGCAACCTTGGTTGTGGCCATGAAGCTGGTATGATCTGACAGAGTAAGTAAGCCTCACATGCTGCTGGGAATAAAATCATCCTGCCTCACTGCACCTGCTCAGATGAAGGAAGGTCTACATTTCCAACAAGAGAGAAGAAAAAAAAAATCATAGAAAATGTAGTAGAGTTTCACTTATGGAAAAATGATCAGATTCATTGCAATAGAAAAACTCAGAAGGATTTTTAACAAGGAACTGTCATGTTATTTTTCAAATCATGTTTTCGCCTTTAGTTCATTGGATTCAGTCTATAAATAGATCTGTGAGGAAGCATGGGTTCTCTTTGTGGAGTATTATAAAACATATTCTCATCACTGACAATTATAAAGGAGATAGAAAAGTACCCAAGTTCCATAAGCATTTGTGGTCTCTGATACCCAAAATGTTTGAAATTATGATTTTCAGACAATTATTTATTTATTTGGTCCATATAAAAATTACATTGAGCCTAATGGCTGTGGGAATCTATACTGAGATTACAGGTGAGATTTTTTGTTATTTCTTTTACTTTATTTTTCACATTATAAATCATGAAGGTGGGCATAGGGAAGGGAAATGGATGAAACCAGAGTGCATTATGCTAAGTGAGATTAGTCAGTCACAAAAAAGAAGAAATCAGATGCTTTCCCTAATATGTGAAAGCTAGGGAGAAATGGGTAATAGGAGGAACTCTAGATAAAGAAAGGAAATTCTATAGATGAGCAGATAAAGCAAAGTAACTGAGGGGATGGGAGGGGAAAAGAGGGAAATTCTCTGAAGCACGTGATGTACTTAAACATATCAAAGTCAATCACTAAGCCAAGCATGGGAAAAAGGGATGGGGAGGGAATGGGGTGGAGATTGGGTAAGAACTAATTGGGTGATGTGTGCATGTATGTGTCCATCATCTTTTATCCCATTAAGATGTATGGCTATAATGCATCAATAAAAAATTAAAAATAAATAAGTAAATAAAATGAGGAAAGCATCCCCTATCTTTGGTGGTAATTAAACAGCAAGAAAATGACACAAACACAATTCAAGGTTTAGAAGACCTGGATATGAGACTTTAGGGAAAAACATTTACTCTGCCTATAACTATTTAGAACTTTCAAGTAAGATGACTAAACATTCTAACCTCATGTCTGACCAATCCACGGGGGTGAGAAAATATTCAATGTGATAGAGCTTTTATCATGCTTAACATCATAGTGAACACAGCATGAACAATTAACAAATGTTCCCCATCATTACTAATTGTTAATTGATGCACTTGTATCTAATAACCCCTAAGGTTTCTTTTTCAGGACAAGAAGTCATGGATTCTATGTTAATTTTTCTGTGGTACAATACTGTCTTGTATAAAATACATAATAATGTTTACTAACATAAAACTAGAAAGAGAAAACATATATAAAAATTACCAGGATTTTTTTAAATGAACTGAAGAATTTTCAATTATTAATATTGTAAAATTCTTTATGAAATTGGCTATGCTTTCTATTCCCTTTTAGAATCCCTTCATCACTCATAAGCCTTAACTTTAATATAATACAAAGTACACCTTGGAAATATTGAAATAGTATAAAATATAATGAGATACTGTGTGTGTGATATAATGGTAAAAGTGTGGGACCTAGATTCTTAAAGTGCTACTTTTCAATCTGCTCTATCATGTATTAGCCATGAGATTTTGCATAAATTACTTAACTGCTTTGTTCATTCATATTCTTATCTGTAATAAAGAGAGTGGGGAGATATATGGCTAATAATATCTTTTTTATGGCTGACATGCTGATTAGAGATTTTTTAAAATCCCTAACAAAATAGAGATTCACCAAAATGGTAGCATTAATACTAGACATTGAAGAATTTTAAGCTCATAAAAAATAGTGCATTTCCTCAAGTATATTTCAATCTATAAAGAAAATAAGAACATACACTCATCTCTCTCCTACATTATTACTTCACAAAGTGGAACTTGTGACATTTTTCAGATCACTGGAGAACTGCCAAAATCAAACATCATGTCAGAAATAAGTAACTCCATGCTTCTAGTTCTTCATCAGTATCTTTAGCTGTCGAGCAACAGTAACATTATGATGATGTCCTCTGCTTAGTTACCATTATCTCTGGGGAATTCAAAGTAATTTGTGGTGGAAAATTAAATGATGCAGTACAAGATAAAATTAAATTTCAAATAACTGTGAGAAAATTAAAATGCAATTGAACAAAAATTCTAATCAGGTGTGAATCAAAGCATGTTCACGATGAACTGTGAAGAAAATAACCAACATATTCAATGGGTTTAATGGGCCTCTGTGACATATATTTATAGCTTTTCTCATTTCAAGAACGCTGGAGTGGTAACAATATCACAAAAAGCAGAAAGTTCTTTGCCATTGATTAATTGTGTAAACCTTGAACTGTCATTTGCCCTCTCTGGGGCTGACTTCTTGCAAATTACCATTCATTCTCTACTAAATGATGAAGTTATAATCCTAATCAAATCAAAGTTTTATCTTCTTCATACCTTTAATAAACTAGGCTACTTAGGTACAAATGCAAATTGTAATCAAAGTGAACAGATATAGACACCAAAATTACCTTTCTTCTTGTGTGTGTTGTTTTATTTTTAATTATTTTAATGGTTCATAAAGTTGTATATATTAATGGAATAACAGATAATGTGAAATATATATTTTTTTCTGAATAGAAAAAATGTGGCTGAATATGAGTAAGCCCCCTTGAGAGGACAGACCAATAACCAACAAACTTTGTGGAAATAATATTTGTTCAAAACCTTGTTGGGCAGAGTGTATTAAGTGCTTAGAAAGAGAAGTCTCACCTCACACTATTTCCCTTTACCTCATTTTTTATTTCTAGTAGGTCAAAAAGGAGGATGTGGTGGCATCTCTATAGCTGGAAATGACCATGTCCAAAAGCAAGGTATATTGCATTAACTTTCTCTTTGGTACCAATAATTTTAGTACTGCTTGCTTTCAATACGACCCTTCATTCCCAAGGGACACAATTTGCTGCTAAGCAAAAACACTCTGTAGCTTATTATAGTTCTTATAAATAGAAACATACACATTCCAATAATTCTTTAAATATGAAGACAGAATAACACAAAGCTGTCATTTTTCTTCTTCTTCTTCTCACAGGTTACCATAGATACCAAAATTGTAATGGCAATCTTGGCAAATTCACCTAATTGGATTTAGATAAGGGTTTTAAAAATGCAATTACCAACATATAGGCATGTGGTTTTATTGTGAAATAGTTAATTGCCCTCAATTATTAGCAAGCTTTTCTATAGTTCCAGGCATTGTTTGCAAACAGCTTTTCCATTTATTTTTCCTCATTATGCTTACACTAACTCTCAGTGCTGTCTCAGAAAGAGCAATGAACATAAAGGGAAATGGAATCTGGAGTGTGTGTATGTATGTGTTCAGATAACAATAATGAGGGCTGAGTTCACAGTAAATATGCCCCAAAAAGGAGGTGTAGAGAAGAGTCACAGTTTGCAAAGACCTTTTCCTAGCTTTAGCAAAACATGATCTACTTTATTTAATCCAATTTTCTTTGGATTTCTTGGACTGTCTATAGTAATGATATGTTAAGCTTTAATTGCCTCAATCTTATTTTCCTTTTGAAAACAGGAATATATAAAAATGATGACATAAAAAATCACAACATGATTGGGATTTAAATAATTTGGTCCCTTTTTTTTAAGGAGTCATTCTTCTCTGATGAATACTTTAGCTTCTACCTAGAATAAATTAATTTAGCTGAGGCAGGAGTATCACAAATTCAAGGACAATTTCAACAAGTAGAGAGGCACTCATCAACTTAGTGAGAGCCCGTTTTCTAATACAAAGGCTAAGGATGTATCTTAGAGGGAGAATACCTTTGTATTCAGTTCCTAGTTAAAAAAAATACTTTAAAAAGGAGAGAAAACAAAAGTAGAATCACAAGATAAAAATGAATATTTTATAAAATTCAAGGTCAAAAGATACATAATGTGTACATTTTTGCTTCTTGCTTTCAGTCTTATTTTGGTAAATTGATTTTCCTGAATTTAAAATTTAGAATTTTGCATATTTTCATTTGATAAGTGATAGCTTCTCAAGAATCTAGCATTAATTTCTGCTTGGTCTCAGTAGTTTGTGGCTTCCCCAGATAATACAATCTCCCCAGTAACTGTCTCAACTCTTTTATTTTCTTTCTTTTTTTTATTCGTGCATTTTAATGACACATCTTGATGGGGTTCATGGTGATAGAATTTTACAAGCTCACAGTACTCATTGACCCCTGCCCCATTCCCCACCCCACTTCCTCTTCCTCCTCACCTTCCCATACTCAGCACAGTGATTGTCTTTGAGAAATCTGTGTATGTACATCATGTCCATTGAGGTGTCTTCCTCTTCAGATATTTCTCCTCCTTTCTCCCTCAGGTCTCCTCCTTCACTTCACTAAAAGTTTCTCCTTGTCTGTAGTTCCTCCTGTGTCCCATTTTCTCTTTATCTTCCACATATGATGGAGAATGTCCAACTCTTCATTTTTTTAACTGACTAATCTCACTTAGGATAATATTCTCCAATTTCATCCATTTTACCTGCAATTTATGTAATTTTGTTATTCTTTATGGCTGAGTAGAATTCCATTGTGTTTGTGTGTGTGTGCATATGCATGTATGGAACATATGTGTATATTTATGTATATATACATACATGTGATATATATGGGATATATATGGAATATATATACATTATATATAGCATGTATATGTATATATACATGAGATTATATATATATATCCCATAATTTTATAATATACTCATTTTTAATAAATACTTCAACGATTCCATAGTTTGGCAATTATGAATTGTGAAGCCATAAACATACATATATACAAATATATGTACATATGCACACATTATGTATACACACAGGCACACAGACACACAGACACACACACACATATATATATGCATTATATGCATGAATTACTATGGTAATCTAGTTTCAATTATTTCGGGTAGACACCCATAATTGGAACATATGGTTAGGTTCATTTCTTTTCCTTCTGAAGACCTCCCACATTGTTTTCCAAAGTGGTTGCACTAATTTGTAATCCCACTAACAATGAATTAGAATTACTATTTTCCACATCCTCTTCAGCATTTATTATTTTATTTTAAGTATTTTCATTCTAATTGGAGTTAGGTGAAAGCTCAGAATAGTTTTAATTTTCATCTCTCTGATTACTAGTTATTTTGAACATTTTTCATACATTTATTGACCATTTGTATTTTTTCTTTGGTGAAGTATCTAGGTTGTTGACTTTTTCTTTTCTTTTTTTTTTTTAAGTACTAGTGATGAAACCCAGGGGCATTCTACCTCCAAGCTATACCCCCAACCCCATTTTTTATTCTTTATTTTGAAACAGTGTCTCAATGAGTTGCAAAGGGCCTCATTAAGTAGTTGAGGCTGTCCACAAACCATGACCCTCCTGTCTCAGCCTCCCCAAATGCTGGGATTACAAGCGTGCACCACCACACCTGGCTAACATGTTCATTTTTTGATCAAGTTATTTGTTATTTGGTGATGAGTTTTTTAGTTTTTCTTTTTATCATAGATATGAGTTCTCTACTAGAGGAGTAGCTGACAAAGATGTTCTCCCATTCTGTTGGCTCTCTCTTGAGGTTCTTGCAAGTTTTCTTTGCTGCACAGAAGCTCTTCAGTTTAATACAAAAACACATATTAATCCTTGTTTTATTTTATTGTGTCTTTAAGGTCTTATTGGGAAGTTTTAACCTGTGCCTGTATATAGGAGTTCTATTCTTTCTACAATTAACTGCAAAATCTCTGGTCGTATTTTCAAATCATTGATCCATCTTGAATTCACTCTTGTGCAGATTGAACTTGTGGGATTTTCCCCATTTCCCACATATAGATAACCAGTTTTGCTAACACCATCTATTGAAGAAGCTCCCGTTCTTCCAGTGTATACTTTTGACCCCTTTATAAAAATTTAATTGGCTATAAATGTGTGGATTTATCTTTGAATCTTCTATTCTGCTCCATTAGTCTATATGTCTGCTTTAGTATTAATAAAGTGCTCTTTTTATTACTATAGCTCTGTAATATAATTTTAAAATTTTTATTGGTGCACTGTAGTTATGCATCTTAATGAGATAAAAGATGGTGGAGGTATACAGGTACACACCACCCAATTAGCCCTTCCCCATTTCCTACCCTCTTGAGTCCCCCCTCCTCAGGTTAGCTTAGAGATTGACTTTGCTATGTTTGTTAAAGTACATCATGTGCTTAGAGAATTTCCCTCTTGTCCCCTCTCATCCCCACAGTTAGGTTGCCTTATTTGTTCTGATATAGGATCTCCTTCATTTAGAGTTCCTCCTGTTACTCATTTCTCTTTAGTGTTCACATATTAGAGAAAGCATCTGATTTCTTAGTTTTTGTGACTTACTAATCTCACTTAGCATAATGTCCTCCAGTTTATTCCATTTCCCTATAGATTATGTAATTGTGTTTTTCTTCATGGCTGAGTAAAATTCCATTGTGTACATATCCCACAGTTTGTAATTCACTCATCTGTTGATGGACATCTTGTCTATTTCCAGAGTTTGGCAATGATGAATTGTGGGGATATGAACATAAATATACATGCATTATTTTTGTAGTTTGGTTTCCTTTCTTTTGGGTAGATACCCAGAAGTGGTACTACTGGATCAAATGGTGAATTTACTCCCATTCTTCTGAGGATTCTCTATATTTTTTTCCAAAGTTGTTGCACTAATTTACAATTCCACCAACAGTGTTTTAGAGTTTCCACTTCTCCACATCCTCACCAACATTTGTTGTTGTTCATGTTTTGAAGGATTGCCATTCTAGTTGGAGTTAAGTGAAATCTCAGTGTAGTTTTGATTTGCATCTCTCTGATTGCTAATGATGTTGAGCATATTTTCATGCATTTATTGGCTATTTGAATTTCTTCCTTCATGAAGTGTCTATTTAATTCCCTTGCCCAATTTTGATTTTGGTATTTGTTTTCTTAGTGCTGAATTTCTTGAGTTCTCTGTATATTCTAGGTATTAGTCTTCTATCAGAGGTTTAGATGATAAAAATCTTCTCCCATTCTGTTGGCTCTCGGCTGAGGTTCTTGACAGTTTCCTTTGCTGTACAAAAGCTCTTCAGTTTCATGCAATCCCACTAATTGATTCACCTTTTAGTTTCTTGTTTTCTGTGCCTTCTGTATTATGAATTTAAGGATATGGCTATGGTATTTTAATGAAAATTACATTGAATCTGTAGATTTGTTCTGGAAAGATGATCATTTTGATAATATTTGTGCTTCCAATACAAAAGCATGGTGAATCCTTCTACCTTCTAAGATCTTCAGTTTTGTTCTTTAATGTTTTATAGTAACTATTTCAAATCCCTTTTACTTTTTTTGGTTAGGTTTATTCCTAAGTATTTCATTATTTTTGAAGTTATTGTGAGAAACTGGCTCAGTTCTAACCATGAAATTGAGAAAGCTTTTGATTTTAATAACTGACAAATTATGTTAACTTTATTTTAATTTTTTGATTCTCAGTCTTCCTGTTTAATTTAGGCTTCTGTTTAGTCTCCTATAGTGTAGATTCTTATCATAAACTCCTAACTTGTCTCCTTACCTCTATATTCAACTCAGTTCTTCTATTGGCTAATATCATATATACATAATGACCAAAATTGTGTGTGAGAGAATGTCTGTGTATATGTGTGTTCCAGTAAATAATAAAATAGGTTTCCAATAATTTTGTTGCCTCCTGAACAAATTTCAAATCTATTCACAGTAGTATAAAAGAATGAGTCTTTCTTCTTTCTTTCTTTCTTTCTTTCTTTCTTTCTTTCTTTCTTTCTTCCTTCTTTCTTCCTTTTTTGTTTTGATGAATACTGGGGTTTTCTACATCTGAGCTCTACCACCAGCCCTACTTTATATTTTTATTTGAAAACAGGGTCTTAATAAGTTTCTAAGAGCTTCACTAAGTTGCTGAGGTTGGCTTTGAACTCCTTGTCTCAGCCTGTCAAGTACTTGGATTACAGGCATGTACCACTATATTTGGCTAAAACTTCCCTATTTAAATTTTTTGCAGGTCTGGGGATAGAACCCAGGGGAATTTGAACTCTGAGCTACACCCCCTGCCTATTTTTTGTTCTTTATTTTGAAACCAGGTCTCACTGAGTTACAGAGGGCCTCACTAAGTAGCAGAGGCTGTCTGTGAACTGTGATCTTCTGGTCTCAGCCTCCCAAACGCTGGGATTACCAGAGTGTACCACCACACCTGGCTTAAAACTTCCCTATTTAAATGCATTTATTATTTATTTATTTATTTATTTATTTATTTATTTATTTATTGTGGTACTGGGGATGGAACCCAAAGGCCTTCTACCTCTGGGCTATACTCTCAGACCTATTTTATATTTTTATTTGGAAACAGGGTCTCACTAAGTTGCTGAGAGCCTCACTAAGTAGCTGAGGCTGGCTTCGAACCACTGCGATCCTCCTGTCTCAGCCTCCCAAGCACAGGGATTACAAGTGTGCACCACCACTCCTGAATGCCTTTAATTTTTTTTATTTATTTATTTATTTATTTATTTATTTATTTATTATTACTTTTTTGTGGTACTGGAGTTTCTGAAAGCCCTTCTACCTCTGGGCTATATTCCCAGACCTAGTTTATATTTTTTATTTATTTAGAAACAGGGTCTCTTAAGCCAGCAAGGCTGACTATGAACCTGCTCGATCCTCCTCTCTTTGCCTCCCAAGTGCGGGAATTACAAGAGTGCACCACCATGCCTGGCTAAATGCCTTTATATTTTTTTCTTTCTTTTATTTCTTATTTTTATTTGTACTGAGTATTATACTCAAGATCCAAGAGTACTCTACCACTCAGCTATGCACTAGCCTTTCTTATTTTTACAACTATTTATGTGCTTACTGAAGAAGCATTTAGAAGACAAAAAGACTTCACATGTTCCCAGAAAAACAGAATAAACATTATCAAAATGGACGTAGTTCCCAAAGTTATTTACAGAGTCAATACATTTCCTATTAAAATACTAATGACATCCTTTATAGAGCAAAAGGGGGGGGGCTTAAAATTTATATGAAAGAATAAAATGGACAAAAATATTCTGAGAAATAAAAACATGCTGGAGGAGATAGGGAAGATGCCAAATGAGTAAAACAGCGCCTACAAGTACTGCTGACACTCAGTCTCCACAGCTTAAAAAATAACACCTAACATAGCCAGAAAATACTGTCAATTGAGAAATAAAAGCTAAAAATAAAAGAGAAAAAGAAAAAGAAGGCTAGAAGAACAACAGAAAAAGCAGAAAAGAATCTTGCCTGCCTTGCAACACCGGCCAACACACTGACACCATCTTGCCTAAGAGATCCAGATTCCAGGGATGAAAAGGAACACAAGGAGCTGAAGTCACTAGTTGCAGTCCAGTCAGTAGTAATTCAGCAGTTCTTTCAACTCAAAGACTGGCTAAAATTTCCAGTGGCCAAGCACATCATGCCCTTTAGGGATTCAGAGAAGAGATCAAAACCAGAAAAGAAATATGCCAGCAGCGGCAGCGAGTTTACCAGGCCTGCAAAAGCTCCAGTCCAGTGTGCACCACAATCCTAAGTGAAATTGCAGCCCCTACAGGAGAAATCCCAGTGTTGCACTCCCAGGGACTTGCACATCTTTGATAAACTCCCTGGGTCTGAGACTTTGCGATACAACCCAGGGAAGTAGTGGTGGCTGTTTTTACCACACCCTCCAGAGATCCAGAGCACAATAAGTGAAGTTGTGGTGATCTGGAGAAGAACCCAGAGAAGGTAGGATTCAGATCTGCTATTGATTATATCAGAAGCTCAGACAGACTACTAGAAGATGATCACTACAAAAATGAACGCATAGTTTATAACTTAGAAAAAAACATTTAGACAGCAGGAATTGAACATTGAAGAAATATGCTCCCAACTTAAGAGAGCTAACCTAAGAATAATCAGCATAGAAGAGGGGAAAGAAGGGATCAAAGGGATCAACAATCCCTTCAAAGAAGTAATAGCAGAAATTTTTCCAAACATAAAGCAAGAGGTTGAAACACAGTTTCAGGAAACATATAGAACTCCCTTTAGACAAGATCTGAGAAAATGTTCCCCACACCACACAATAGTCAAAATAACCAATGTAGAAGCCAAGGATAGAATTTTAAAGGCAATAAAAACAAAAGGCTAAGTGACATTCAGAGGCAAACCAATTAGAATCACTCCAGATTTCTCAAACCAAGTCATGAAAGTCAGAAAGGCCTGGATTAACTATTCCAAACTCTGAAAGACAACAACTTACAGCCAAAAACCTACCCAGCAATATTATGTTTCAAAATAGATGAGGAAATAAGAAGCTTCCGTTACAAACAGAAGCTGAAGGAATTTATGTCTTCAAAACTAGCACTAGAGAAAATACTCAAAGAGATTAACTACAAAGAAGAAATAAGTAATACATGCCAGAACCATAGAAACAATTATTTCCATCCAGCAGACTACTAAGCAAAAAAGAACAAGCAGTATTTCAAACTGAAGTTAAATCTTAACATGTTAGAAATTAAAATCATCTCTCAATAATAACATTGAATGTAAATGGCCTCAACTCCCCAATAAAAAGACATAAAGTAATGGATTAAAGCAAAATGGATTAAAATGCAGAACCCATCTATCTGCTGCTTGCAATAAACAGACCTTACAGGTAAAGATAGTAACATACTTAAGGTAAAGGGCTGGAGCAAGGTAATCCATGCCAACAGAACTCGAAGGCAAGCATGATTAGCAATTATGATATCAGTCAAGTTAGACTTCAATTCCAAGCTTACTAGAAGAGAAAAAGAAGGTCAGTTTTTACTAATAAAAGGCGCAACCCAGAAAGATGAAATAACAATAATCAACATTTTTGTCCCAAACATAGGTGTGGCTACTTTCATAAAACAAGCTCTCTGTGACATTAAGTCACACATAAATCACAATACAATAATACTAGGAGACTTCAACTCCCCTCTCACACCATTAGAACAATCTTCTGGACAAAAGCTGAGTAAAGATACCTCAGACCAAAAGAATATCATTATTAAAATGGACCTGTTAGATACATATAGAATATTTCACCCAATTACAGCAGAGTTCACATTTTTCTCAGCTGCACATGGAACCTTCTCCAAAATAGATTACATCCTGGGCCACAAAGGGATCACTATTAAATTTTAAAAAATGTGACATAATTCCCTGTGCCTTTTCAGACCATAATGGAATGAAATTATAAATCAATTATAAGAAGACCTACAGAATCCACATAAACATGTGGATACTGAACATCACACTTCTAAAGAAAAAATGGCCTCGTGTAGTGGCACACACTTGTAATCCCATAATTCAGAAGGCAGATACCAGAAGATCATGTTTTGAGGACAGTCTCAGCTACTTAGTGAGGCCCTCTGCAACTTAGTGAAACCCTGTTTCAAAATAAAGAAAAGAAAGAGAGAGAGAGAGAGGGGAGAGAGAGAGCGAGAGCGAGAGCGAGAGCGAGAGAGAGAGAGAGAGAGAGGCATAGAAGAATTAAGGGGTGAAATCAAGAAATTTCTAGAAACAAATGAAAATAGAGATACAATGTAACAAAACATCTGGGACACTTTGAAGGCAATGTTAAGAGGAAAATTTATAATAATGAGTGTGCATATAAGAAAAACCGAAAATAGTCAAACAAATAACCTAATGACACACCTCAAAGCCCTTGAAAAACAGGAACAATCTAACCCCAAAGTCAGTAGAAGACAGGAAATTATTAAAATCTGAGCAGAAATTAATGAAGTAGAGAAATAAAAAAAAAACAATTAAAAGATACAGAAAATCAACAAAACCAAAAGCTGGTTTCTCAAAAAACTTAACAAGATAGACAAACCTCTAGCCAACCTAACTTAAAAAAGAGAGAATCAACCCAAATTATAAAGATAAGAGAGGGAAAAGGTAATATTACTATAGACAGTAAAGAAATCCAGAGGATTATCAGAAAATACTTTGAAAAACTATACTCAAAATAAAAAATCTGGAGAAAATTGACAACTTTCTAGATAAATACAACCTTCTTAAACTGAGTGAAGAAGCTATAGAACACTTAAACTAACCAATAACAAAGAGATTGAAACAATAATAAAGAGCTTACCATCAAAGAAAAGCACAGGACCAGATGATTTCCCAAGTGAATTCTATAAAACCTTTATAGAAGAGCTAATATTAATACTTCTCAATCTATTTTGTGAAATGTAAAAAAACAAATGAAACCCTTCCCAATATATCCTATAAAGTCAGCATCACATTAATACCAAAACCAAATAAAGAAAGTTCAAGGAAGAACTACAGGCCTATATCTTTGATGAATTTTGATGAAAAACTGCTAAACAAAATACTAGCAACATTCATTCAAAACCACATAAAGAAAATCATCCATCATGACCAGGTAGGGTTCATCCCAGGGATGCAAGCCTGGTTGAACATACAAAAACCAATCTATGTAATTCATCACATAAACAGAACCAAATACAAAAATCACATGATCATTTCAATAGATGCTGAAAAAAATATTTCATAAAATCTGCCATCCATTTATGATAAAAGCAGTGCAGAGAATTAGAATAGAAGGAACCTAGCTCAAAATCATAAAGGCAATCTACAATAAGCCTACAGCCATCATATTAAATGGAGAAAAACTTCCAAGATTTCCCCCTAAAAACAGGAACAAGACAAGGATGTCCATTAATCAGCACTTCTCTTCAATATAGTACTTGAGACTCTAGAAAAATAAGGCAAGAAAAGGAAATCAAAGGAGTACAATTAGGGAAAAAAGAACTCAAATTTTTACTATTTGTAGATGACATGATACTGTATTTAGAAAACCCAACAAATTCATCCAAAAGACTTATATATCTGATCAACAAATTCAGCAAAGTGTCTGTATACAAAATCAATCTTAAAAAATCAGAAGCTTTTCTGTACACCAACCATAAATCCACTGAAAAAGAAATTCAGAAAACACTTCCACTCAGGATTTCCAACAAAAAGTAAAATACTTAGGAATAAACTTAACCAAGGAGGTAAAAAATCTCAACAAAAAATTATAAAATATTGATAAAAAGAAATTGAATATCGTAGAATATGGAAAGATCTGACATGTTCATGAATAGGCAGAATAAATATCATTAAAATGGCCATTCTTCCAAAAGTGATCTACAGATTCAATGCAATGCCCATTAAACTATCAAGATCATTTCTCACAGACATAGAAAATCAGTCCTTTAATTTATTTGGAACAACAACAAGACCAGGATAGCCAAAATAGTTCTCAGCAACAAAAACTATGTAGGAGAAATGACAATACCTCACTTTAAACTACACTACAAAGCCATTGTAATAAAAACAGCATGGTACTGGCAAAAAAACAGATACATAGACCAGTGGAGTAAATAGAAGACCCAACAACAAGTCCACACACTTAAAAAAAATTAGCCAATTGGTTTTTGATAAGGAACCAAAAATATATACCAGAAAAAATGATAGCCTCTTTAACAAATGGTTTTCACAAAACTGGTAACCATATGCAGAAAATTGGAAATTAATCCCACTTTCTCACCCTACAGAAGAGTCAAATAAAGATGGATCAAAGACTTGGAAATTAGACTGGAGACCTTGAGGCTCCTTGAAGTGGGTATAGGTCCAACACCATTATACATAAGCACAGATAAAACTTTCTCAACTAGACCCCAAAGGGACAACAAACTAAAAGGTGAATCAATATGTGGGATTGCATGACACTGAAGAGCTTCTGTACAGTAAAAGAAACTGGCAAGAACCTCAATTGAGAGCCAACAGAATGGGAGAAGATTTTTGCCACCTACTCCCCCGATAGAGGGCTAATATCTAGAATATACAGAGAACTCAAGAAACTCAACACTAAAAAATCAAATAAATCAATCAAAAAATTGCCAAGGGAACTAAATATACACTTCATGAAAGAAGAAATTCAAATGGCCAATAAATGCATTAAAAAAATGTTCAACATCGTTGGCAATCAGAGAGATGCAAATCAAAACTACTCTGAGATTTCACCTTACCCCAACTAGAATGGTAGTCATTCAAAACACAAACAAATGCTGGGAAGAATGTGGAGAAGTGGAAACTCTAAAATACTGTTGATGGGATTGCAAATTAGTTCAGCCACTTTGGAAAACAGTATGAAGAATCCTCAGAAGAATGGGAACAAATTCACCATTTCATCCAGCTATACCACTTCTGGGTATCTACCCAAAAGAATGGAAACCATATTGCCAAACTAATGCATGTGTATCTATGTTCATAGCTGTGCAATTCACCATAGCCAAACTATGGAACCAACCAAGATATCCATCAAGAGATTAATGCTTTACAAAACTGGGATATGTACACAATGGAATTTTACTCAGCCATAAAAAAACACAATTACATTATTTACAGGGAAATGGATGGAATTGGAGTACATTAGGCTAAGCAAGATTAGTCAGTCACAAAAAGTAAGTAATCAGATGCTTTCCCTAATGTGTGAAAACTAAGGTAAAATGGGTCATAAGAGAAACTCCAGGTGTAAAAGGAGATCCTGTAGAGGAGGAAATAAGGCAATCTAACTGTGGGGATGGGAGGGGGAAAGAAGGAAACTCTTTAAAGCACATGATGTACTTATTCATATCAAAGTCAACCACAAAACCCAGCATGGAAGGAAAGCATGTGGAAGGAGTGGGGTGGGGACCAAGCGGGGGCTGGCTGGGTGATGTGTGCATTTATGTCTACATAAGTTTTTACCCCATTATAATGTATAAATACAATGTGCCAATAAGAAATTAAAAAAAAAATGACGGACACATCACATACCTAATTTCAAATTATACTACAGTGATTTAGTAAAACAAACAAATGCATGTTGTTGGCATAAAAGCAAATACAGAAAGGAATAGAATAGAAGATACAGATACAACCTTTCAAACTTATAGTCAGTTGTTTTGGCAAAGGAGTCAAAAACTTATGCTGAAGAAAAATTAGCCTTATCAATAAGTGGTTATGGGAAACCTAGATATCCATACACAGAAGAATGAAATTAGAATTGTTTCACCCTCCACAAAAGTCAACTCAAGATGAGTCAAAGACTTGGAAGTTAAACCAGAAACGTATTAATTATTAGAAGAAAATATAAGGCTAATTCTCCCTTGTATAGGCAATAATAGAGACTTTATTAATAAGATCCTCCTAAAGCCCAGAAAAGAAAATAAAGAGTCAATAAATGGATGGAATCAAATTAAAAAGCTTCTAGACAGCTAAAGAAACAATAAGGATCTTGAAGAGAGTCTGTAAAATGGGAGAAAATCATTGTTAACTACTCTTTTTTTGTGTGTGTTAGTGTGGGGATGGAACCCAGAGGCATTCGACCTACAACTACATACCCTGCCCAATTTTGTAGTCTTTACTTTGAAACAGGGTCTCGATGAGTTGCAGAGGGTCTCACTAAGTAGCTGAGGCTGTCCATGAACCACGATCCTCCAGTCACAACCTCCCAAATGCTGGGATTACAAGCGTGCGCCGCCATGCCCAGCTCACTAACTACTCTTTTGATAGAGGACTAATATATAGAATAAATAAAGAACTCAACAATGAAAAAATAATAATATAGTAAAAATGAGTATTTGATCTGAACAGAATTTTTTTTGGTGGTACTGCATAGAATGAACCCAGGGGCAATGTACCACTGAGATATACCACCAGCCTTTTCTTTCTTTTTTTTTTTTTTTTTTGGTGGTATTGGGGTTCCTGGAAACCCTTCTACCTCCGGGCGGGCTACACTCCCAGATATATATAATTTTTTTTTAAATTTGGAAATGGAGTCGCTTAAGCCAGTGCAGCTGGCTTCGAACCTGCGTAACCCTCCTGTTCCCACCTCCCAAGCATGGGGATTACAAGCGTGTGCCGCCCTGTCCTGCAGTTTTTTGTTTTGTTTTGTTTTGAAACAGGGTATCACTAGATTGATGAGATTCTCACTGTTTTCTGAGGTTGTCCTTAAATCTGCAATCCTCCTCCCAAGTACTGGGATTATAGGAATGTGTCACCACCCAGTTTAGACACTTTTTTGTTGTTGTTGAACGGGAGATGGAACCAAGGGACATTCTACCTCCAAGCTACAACCCCAGCCCTATTTTTTAGTCTTTTTATATTTTGAAACAGGATATCACCTGAGTTGCAAAGGGCCTCATTAAATAGATAAGGCTGCCCACTAACCTCAATCCTGTCTCTACCCTCCCGAATATTGGGATTACAAGCATGCACTACCACGCCTGGCTTCCTTAGACACTTCTGAAAAGAATATGTTCAACATTACTAGAAGTTAAGAAATAAAAAGTACCCTGAAATTTTATCTAGCTACAGTTATAATGGCAATAATGAAGAATACAAACAATAACAAACATTGGTGAGGATGTGCTAAATAAAAAACTGTAAACACTGCTGATGAAATTGTAGATTATTACAACCACTATAAAGATCACTATGGAGGTTCCTCAAAGTACTAAAAATGAAACTACCATTTGACCTATCTTTAATTCTTTTGGAAAGGTACCCATATTACCTTTCCAAAATAATTAAAGTCAGAATACTATAGTGGTTAATGTATGTCCATGTTTATAGCAATAGACTTCTAATAGGCAAATTATAGAATCAACCCACGTATCAGTCAAAAAATAAATGGATAGAAAAAATATGGTATATAAAAACAATGGAATTCTAAAGAGCCATAAATAAAGAACTAGATTATATAATGTACAGGAAAATGGATGAAACTGAAAAATATTTTTCTAAGTGACATCAGCCAGTTTCCCAAAGTCAAGGGTAATATGTTCCCCCTCATATATGGATGATAAATAGAAAACAGAAAACACAAGAGGCTGTAATGTGGAGAGAGATCTGTAGAATTACATTAAGGGTTTGGGAGAGAGAATTGGGGAGGGATAAAAGGAGGACTGAGGAAGAAAATAGTTCAAATAATACTATGGCACTATATGAAGTTATTGCTATCAATATTACTAACCTGTATGGGGAGAGAGAGAATAGGATGGGATTTGAAATAAAATATACCAGGAGCTTTATGCGTATATGCTTGTATCACATTGAACCTCACTATAATGTATGATTGCAATACATTCAGAATTATTTGTTTAAAAAAAGAATGATAATACAGAAATGACTTTAAAGAAACCATTTAAAGATGCAATCAGCTTTGGGTTCACTTTAACTATACTTATAAAATGAAAAATAGCCTGTATTGGTATTTTTCTTCATGTACCTTGGAAGGAATTTCTGCAGAGGAAGCCATCTCTTTCTGAAAAATAACTTCATATGTAATGCTTGTCCAGGAAAAGCACTTCTTTAGCACTCTTTCCATTTGATTCTATAAGAAGTTCGTATAATAGTCCATTCTGCGAAGCTTGTCTTAGACAAAGCAAGGTTAATAAATTCATGAACAGAATATGCTTTTGCAGCTTTTTTGGAAGAGAAAAGTCTTTTGTATTGAAATAATTTCCATAACATCATGTCTTGTTTAATTTCATCGCAGAATGAAATGATTTGTTCTTCAATATTTCAGAGTTTCAAAGATCTAGAAATAATTTATGAATTAAAACTCTGCTGCTCTGACTTTGGTTCGGTTTCTTCTGGCTCTCATAATAGAGTTTGCCAATGATTCATAAACCACATTGTTCTTTCTGTAATATATATCTTCTCCTATAATTTGCTCAAAGTTTTTGAAATTCAACAAAAGGATAAAACAGGAGAACTTGCATGCATTCAGCTGAAGGAGTGGAGTTTTATTTTTGCTCACTAAAACTGTCTTCTCTTTTCTCAGAAGCAGTTTGCTATTCCTAGAGAATGCTGGCTTAAAAAAAAGACTAGTACTTAATCCTGGCTTCACCTTCTCATAAGTTTTGTGTATTTAAGAAATTGCTAATCATTTTTTAGTTACAGGTTTATTACCTATGTAATGGAAGGCTTTAATGAGAAATATAATATTATTTTTAGAGGATTAAATTAGATAATTAGATAAAATTAGGAAAGAATGAGTCCTCAATTTGACTAAATTCCTCAAAAAATTAAAAATATACTGTCTCAGAATAATAACATAGCTCCTTTTGGACAGAATTCATTTCCTTAATTTCTATGATAAATGCCTGAAAGAATACATCTTAACATTACATTTTGTTCATTAAATATTGCTGCTTCTTACCTAGTGGCTTAATTTAAAACTTGAATTTCTAGTTTATACAGGTGTGCTATATTGCATATTCTAAAACTATACATGTTTTATACATTTCAGAATATTTCAACTATCCACAGAAAATGTCTAAAATATAAGTGTAAATGTCAACAAATATTCAAAAACACTCAAAATAATGATTGTATATTAATTGTGATCTCAGGTGACTGGAATAAATGATCCTGACAGAAACTATTAAAAAAAGAGTGAAAACAGAGAAACAGAGGGCTAAAAACAAGTCATAGCTGGGTGTGGTGGCACATTCTTATAATCTCATTACATGAGAGGCTGAGACAGAAGGCTCATGGTTTCGCAGCTAGCCTTAACTACTTACTTAGTGAGGCCCTCTGCAACTTAGTAAGATCCTGTTTCAAAACGAAGAATAAAAAACAGGGCAAGAGATATAGCTTGGAGGTAGAATGCCCTTGAGTTCAATCCCCAATACTGCAAAAAACAAACAAAATCCTAAAGAACAAGTCAACTTGAATATTGCCCTTATGTCCTGAGGCCCTGGTCCTAGAAACAGGAACACATGTATCATTGTCCATGAAATGGGGGAGGGGGGACCAAAAGATAAGATAGACAGTGGCCATAGTCATACTTAAAATATATGAAAAACAAACAATATTCATATGAATGAAAAAAATCACACAATTTTTTGAAGAAAGATCTAATGCATTAAAATTGGAAAAGGATCTGAACAAGATATTCAGCGGAGAGAAATGTTTTGAAAAATAAAAATTAAAACATATGATGATGTTATCTTCACTACTACTATGGAAATATAAATTAACATAATATTTATATTATAGTCTCTCTCATTGCATTGACAATCACATTGCCAATAATGAAAATAATGTAAATAATGTAAAATTTTACTGAATATTGACCAAGATGGCAAAAATTGTCAATAAAGACAATAATATAAAATATTATTAAATGTTGAGTAAGATAAAAAAACCCATATTCCTTAGTACACTATTATTGTATATAAAAGATAGCCATTATTAGAAGCACTTTGAATGTATCTAATAACTCATAACCATCCTATATGACAGAAATAGAACTAGATCTGAGTGTGTTTTCTCGAACAATTGTTCTCATAGTGTTGTCATGAGACCAGCAGTAGAAACAGTAACAAAAACTTGTTAGAAGTGAAAAACTTGAGATCAGTTCCTTTCTTAAAGTTATTAGAATTTGTATGTGATCCTTAATCATGCTGGAATTTGAGAACCGCTGGTTAAAGAAAACCTCTAAATTCACATAGGGACAATTACAGATATGCTCATTACAACATTATAAAAACATTATAAAACATTATTAAAATGTATTATCAAAACTTTAATAAAAGTTGCATATATATTTTCTTTATAGATTGTTTATATGATTTTAATATTAAATGTCCCCCAATCTGTCATGGGTTGAAGGCTTGTTCTCCAGTGTAGAAATGATCAGAGGTGAAAGTTTTTGAAGTAATTGGGTCATGTGGGTTCTGACATCATTGATGAGTCAATCCTTTAATGGGTTAATAATTTGCATGGTCTAATATGAAATGGCATAAAATCTTGGAGAAAGTAGTTGACTGTGGGCATGGCTCTGGGGACTATATTTTGTCTCTGTTTCCTTCTTAGTCTCTGCTTTCTGGCTGCCATGAGTTGGACAACTTAGTTGTACCATGCTCTCCTGGAATGATGTTTGGCCTGGCTTCAGTCCCATAGAATAGATCCACCAGAACAGGACAGACACCTCTGAAAACATAAGCCAAATAAATCTTTTAAGTTGTATTCTCAGGTCCTTGTCATAGTGATAGAAATCTGACTAACACATATATGTGTGTGTGATAGGATATATATATACACACATACATACATATATATAAATGTATGTAATTAGATAAGCACATATATGCATATATGAACATATATCTATATATGCATATATATTTATATGATTAGATGATATAATGTCAGGGTATATATGATTAGAATATATGATTAGAAACATAAAAACAGACTAGAAGAATATTCCTTAAATTATCTATATTTCTTTATCTGGGAATAATAATGGAATAATAAGAGAAATAAAATATTTATTTCATACACACAAATATAAGTTTAAATATGTTTATCAAAATATATGAATAAATATTGACAAAGATTAAAATTAATACACAAGAAATGTGCATATCTGTCTCACTCTTTTCTCATGTGTCTACATAATTTTTAAATTTAAAACATTTAAAATAGAGTTTGTGATACATCAATAGGTTAATTTTATAAAGCTAAGGATCTAATTTAGATATTTCTCTATTTCCTAGTTTTCCCATAAGAAGTCATCACTAGGATTAAATTTTTATTAATTTTGAGTAAATGCTTGGATAATAGCATTTTTTACATTTAACTTAAATTTTATCATGATATTCAAATCACTTGGTAAGTGCTATTATTTTCCCTTAGCACTATATGTTGGCAATTTTCTATGTCAGTGCATATTGATGAACTGTTTATAAAAATTCTAATTTTTTTATGGCATAGGGGATTGAGCCCAGGAGCATCCTAACTCTGAGCTACAGCCCGAGCCTTATTTTTTTTTTTATTGATGCATTGTCATACATCTTAAAGGGGTACAAGATAGTAGAGGCATACATGCACACCTCACCACCTCACTTATTTAAGACCTATTATTTATTCTTTATTTTGAAACAGGGTTTCACTACATTGTGGAGATCCTCATTAACTAGCTGAGGTTGGCAATAAACCTGTGATCCTTATGTCCCAGGATCCCAAGTACTGGGATTACAAGCATGTGCCATCACGCCTGGCATATTGTAGTTTTAAATTTAAAATATTGAATTTTGTGAATGTTTGTGTTTTATACATTTTACTAAAACATTTAATGTTCTACTCATCTTACTGACCAAGCATTATGATAAATTTATATTAACAGCATTAATGAGCCACGTTTATTAGGTTGGCATTTTGAATAGAAGGATCCTAGGCTTGCCTCAAATGTAAGGAGTTGTACTTAGTCATTTTTCATTCAATAAATGTTTCAAAACAAAAGCTTTGTGCCTATCCTAACACTATAACAAGTTCTTAAAAGTGAAAATCTGAGTATGTTTATTCCACTGATTTTGAAGTAATATGTACTAAATAACAAGAGACAGCCTCTTTGAATAACTGATAAAGTTTTATAGGATTATTCAATAAAATAGAATTGTTTCTAGCCTAACATTATGTCATCTAACTAACCTAACCCTTCTTGATAACATATATACACACTTTCAAGAATGCTCGCATACATGCATACACACTTCTTTGGTAAAGGGTAAAACACATACTCCTTTAGATGCAACAGGTCTTAGTTATTTATCAGTCCACTTGTAGGTAAAGATTTTCTCTTTTATATATTGGCTACGTAGGATCTTCACTGTTGTTTTGCTTAGTTTAGCTCTCAGCAGATTTATCTGATACAAATTCCTTTCAGCCTTTGGCTTTTCATACTTTGCAGTGTGAATCAGTTCACTGTTGAATATATTTTCTCTTTATTTTACAGATAAGATCATTTCTCTTGGTGTATGTTCAAATTCTATGATAATTAACTTTGCCATCTCTATTCTTATGTTATACTCATCCAGTTAGTTTTTTTTTTTTTTTTAATTTTAATTGCTAGCCGGATGTGGTAGCACACACTTGTAATCCCCGCACTTGGGAAGCAGAGACAGGAGGATCGCGCAGGTTCGAAGCCAGCCTCCCTGGCTTAAGAGACCCTGTTTCCACATAAAAAAAAAAAAGTATAAAAAAATAGTGTAGCCTGAGGGAGTGTAGCTGGAGGTAGAAGGGCTTCCAGAAATCCCAGTACCACCAAAATAACAAAAATTTGCTAAATAAATATTGGATGTATTCAAAGTGTACAATGTAATGACTTTGGGTATGCATATATTGTGTAATAATGATCACAATCAAATTAGGTAATGCATCCAATACTATTCATGTTTTGAGTATATTAAATCCCTAGGGAAGAAGAGGAGGCAAGGATGACCCCCGGACAGATCAAGCCCCTCCGCCTCTGCATCCCGCATCCAGCACCTACGTCCCTCCGCGGTCGCCCCCGTGCCCAGGAGAAAGTCTGAAGGGGATACTAAAGGAGATAAAGCCAAGGTGAAGGATGAACCACAGACAAGATCGGCAAGGTTGTCGGATAAACCTGCTCCTCCAAAGCCAGAGCCCAAGCCTAAAAAGGCCCCTGCAAAGAAGGGAGAGAAAGTACCCAAAGGGAAAAAGGGAAAAGCTGATGCTGGCAAGGATGGGAAAAGCCCGACAGAAAACGGAGATGCCAAGCCGGGCGTGGTGGTGCACACTTGTAATCCCAGCATTCAGGAGACTGAGACTGGAGGATCGCGGTTCACGGACAGCCTCAGCTACTTTGTGAGGCTCTCTGCAACTTAGTGAGACCCTGTTTCAAAATAAAGAATAAAATATAGGCTAGGTGATGTAGCTCGGAGGTCAAATGCCTCTCGGTTCCATCCTCAGACCCTCAAAAGAAGAAAGAAAGAAGAAAGAAAGAAAGAAAGAAAGAAAGAAAGAAAGAAAGAAAGAAAGAAAGAAAGAAAGAAAGAAAGAAAGAAAGAAAGAAAAGGAAGGAAGGAAACAGAGATGCCAAAACAGACCAGGCACAGAAAGCTGAAGGTGCTGGAGATACCAAGTGAAATGTGTGTATTTTAGATAACTGTGTACTTCTGGTAGCTGTACCATTTGAAATACTATTTTTATCAAGTTTTATAAAAATGCAGTATTTTTTTTTACTTTTTTTTTAAGTTATGTTGTTAGCGCACAGAACACTTCATTGTTGTATTTGGGGAAGGAGTATATGTCACTAATACAATGTCTCCAAAGATGGGATCCTGTGAGGGAAAACACAGCTCCCTACTTGTTTTGAGAGATTTCCTCTTGGGTTCCAGGAGGAGGGATTCTCTGATGTCGGCACACATAGCCACCTTGGCACAAACGCCATGTGGTGTGGGAAAACTCAAACTCATCATTTTGTGCCTTCCCTATCCACTATCAGCTAGACTTAACTCCCCTAAACCCAGAGACTGTGAGGACGTAATCCCAAAATTGGTTTTGCCAGTATGTCAGGCAGTCTGGACTTTGCAGTGACATCACTGAGATGGTGTCCTTCAAAAAAGCAGCAGTTCAGCAGGGCCTGGTGATGCACGCTTGTAATCCCCTCACTTGGGAGGCTGAGACAGGAGGATTGCGCAGGTTCGAAGCCAGCCTAAGCTGGTTTAAGAGACCCTGTTTCCAAATAAAATATAAAAATAGGTCTGGGAGTAATAGCCTGGAGGTAGAAGGCCCCTGGGTTCCATCCCCAGTACCACCAAAAAAAAAAAAAAGAAAAGAGCAGCAGTTCCTTTTCTAGACTGTGGATCTTCAGATTGATAATTTTACCATTTTCATTTCATTTCTGGAAGTCAGGGTCGGCTTGTGAAAAGTTGTTAAACAGCATGCTAAATGTGAAATGTCAACCCTCATTCTAAACTTCCCCTATCCAGAGCATCATATGAAGACTTCATTGGGTTTTATAGTGGCTTTCTGATTTTGGTAGTCCATCCAAGAAGGGAATTTGAAAGTTGTTGCATACTGCTAATGATTGTCTGCCCATGTCCAGCCTGAAATACCGTGATTGCTTATGAAAAGTATCTTTAATAAAGCTAAATACAGTTTGGCTCAGAAAAATACCCAGAACCAATTCATTTTCTTTTCAGTTATTATAATTTTTAGTTTTAAAATAATTACCATCCTTCTACTAGAATTTAATCTTTTTCTTCATTATGAGAATATTTTCCTTTTATTTTTTATTAAAAAAAGAACTCTGGTGTTTAATAGTTTTAATTATTAAAAAATGTAACCCTGTATAGCAGTCATTTAAAAGATAATTATTTAATGTTCCCTAATTAAATTTTACACATCTCAGTCTTGGGACACAGAAGCCAGTGAATTGAGTGTGGTGCAGTACCAAGAGTCAGAAGTAAGTTCTCTTTGGCATTTTTTTCTCTTTCTGTTCATGTGGTTTATTTGGACACTTGGCATAATTTGGCTACATATATAAGGAGATTTGCACTGGAGAAAAAAAAGAATCTGTACCTTGTATCCTCTTGCTTTCCCTCTCCTATTTGGCCTCATTCCTCAAAATCTTTCAATGTCTCCAATTTCTTCCTCTACCTGGTCTTTAAAGAGCCCCTGGTAGGAAGGTCATCTGAGAGTAGACCACTGGCATTTAGTCAAACCACCTGGAAAATGCAATTATGGAGTTTTGTTGCTGGGCAAAGTGGTCAGGATTTGCCCAACAGGAAGATGGAGAAGTCTGCCCCATCGTTGCTCCTTGTACTGCTTTTCTGGGCCAGTTTGATTGGAGACAATCTTGTCACTGCAGATATGAGAAAATTCATGAGAATGTCCTCAAAATTGGCCAGATGGTCCACCATTTATTTTCTTTCTTTCTTTCTTTCTTTCTTTCTTTCTTTCTTTCTTTCTTTCTTTTTTCTTTCTCTCTTTCTCTTTTCTTTCTCTTTTCCTCTTCTTTCCCTTTTTTCTTTTTTCCTTTCTTCCTTCTTTCCATTTTTATTTTTTATGTTTTGTGGTCATGGAGATTGAACCAAGAGCCATTCTACCTCTATGCTACAACCCTAGCCCAGTTTTTACTCTTAATTTTGGAATCGGGTCTCACTAAATTGCTGAGGGCCTCACTAAGTATCTGAAGCTAGCCTCGAACCTGGATCCTCCTGTCTCAGCCACCCACGTAATGGGATTACAAGCGGATGCCACCATGCCTATTTCTTTCTCTCTTTGTTTCTTTCTTCCTTTTCTTTCTTTCTTTTCCTTTTTTTTTTTTTTTTTGTGGTACTGGGGATTGGTCCCATAGGCATTCTACCTCAGAGCATCCCCAGCCCTATTTCTATTTTTTACCTTTTCTTTCTTTCTTTCTTTCTTTCTTTCTTTCTTTCTTTCTTTCTTTCTTTCTTTCTTTCTTTCTCTTTTTTCAGTACCGGGGATGAAACCCAAGAACATTCTACCTCTGAGCTACACCCCCAGCCCTATTTTATAGTCCTTTTTTTAAATTTTTGAAATAAGGTCTCACTAAGTTGCAAAGGGCCTGGCTAAGTAGCTGAAGCTGTCCATGAACCATGATCCTCCAGTCTTTGTTTCCTGAATACTGGGATTGCAAGCATACACCACCATGCCCAGCCTCCCAGCCATATTTTTGTACTTCATCTTGAAACAAGGTCTCACTAAGTTGCAGAGTGCCTCATTAAGTAACTGAGGCTATCCATGAACCAGCAATTCTCTTGTTTCAGCCTTTTAAGTACTGGAATTACAAGCATGAGCCACTGTAGGACCCCAGTACCCCAACCACCTTGGCATTCGGAACTTTCCGCCCTAGTGCCCCTGTTTGCAGGTACTGGGACTCGCCGTTACTAGGACTTTACTTCCCTGTGTTCCAGGAACTAGCTCCCCATCAACCGTTGTTAGAAGACAAAAGTAACAATTCAGGGACTTTCCACTCACCAGAATAACAGGACCTTGGTTGCCACAAACTGTCATTAAAGCTAAAAAATGATATCTCTGGCCAAACCACCCAATCCTGAGACAGGTTAAAAATAAGAACCAATGATAATAAAACACCTAATGTTAACCACACCTCTGTAATTAAAGTGTATAAAAGCTGCCAACATCTGTTGCTAAAGGTCGATTCCTCAACTTGAGAGGCGACCCCAGTGCTGGACATAATAAAACCTCTTGCAAATTGCATCGATTTCTGCCTGTGAGTGATTACTGGGAGGGTGTGTGCTTCCTGGGGGCCGACAGGTCCAACATTTTGTGCGTTGGCCGGGAAGCTCAGCTGCACTCCCCCGAATCCCACACTCAGACTTCGGAGGTTAAGATATGCTCAAGCTGTCTTGTTGTCTTGTCTGTCATTCTTGTTCTGTTGCTGTTAAGGTTTATCTCTGAAACTGTGGAACCGGTGTTTAAGAGTAACTGCTTTGGGGGGCTGCCTAGTGGGCCCCAGCTGGGGACTGCCTAGCAGATTCTGACGCTGCCTAGTGGGTCTCAGAAACTGCTGAAGTGGGTCCCAGGGACTGCCTAGTGGACTTGGACTGGCTTCTGTGTGGCGGTCGACAAAAGTGGGACAGACTGACTTTATGTGAATTTGAGTGGCCGATTCTTGGAACTGGCTAGCCAGCCACAGAGTCTTTTTCATCTGCCAAAATTAAAGAGATCTCATTCTTTCTCCTCCTCCTTGGGTTCGGCCCTTTGTTTCATTTTCAGGTAGGGAGAGAGCTGGGAGGCCCGGCAGCAGCCAACTTGGGACAACTGCCAGCAGTTGTTGCAGGCTCTCTTCACCACGAAAGAGAGACAGCGTATTCTACTGGAGGCTCAGACAAACATCCCCAGGACCGACGGGAGGCCAACTCCCCTACCTAATGAACTCAGCAGAAGGTAGGGAGAACCTGAGAGTCTACCGCCAGGCTCTAATGGCAGGTCTCAGAGGGGCTGCAAGGCGCTCCACAAATATGAGTAAGGTAAGAAAAGGGGGTGCAAGGTGCCCCATAAATCTGAATAAGGTAAGAAAAACAGTTCAGGGGAAAAGCAAAAGCAGAAAGAACAGGAGGCATGAAACTTAAAGCGAGGTCAAAAGCATAAAAAATTTTTAACTTGGATCCTGGCCACTGTAAATAGGAACAAAAGGGCAGAAAAAAAAGGCACCTGGCAACAGAAGGAGGCCCTTAGATACAAACCAGTGCGCCTACTGTAAAGAAAATAGAGACATTGGGCCAAAGGCTGCCCAAAGAAAAAGGGGGGAAACTCTGGCCCTAAGAAACCCGATGCTACTTCTGAACTGAGTTCCCGAATACTGATCCTGGGTGAAGACAGTAACTAGAAAATACGGGGCTCGGATCCCCTCCCCGAGCCTGGGGTAACTCTAAGAGTGGAGGGCAAACCTATTTATTTCTTGGTGGACACCGATGCCTAGCACTTGATCCTGCTTCAGACTTCCAGCCCGCTCTCTGACAAAAAGTCTTGGGTGCCAGAGGCCACTGGTAATAAACAATATTCATGGACTACCCGAAGAACAGTGGACTTGGGAGTGGGCTGGGTATCCCACCCATTTAACTGGGGCGAGAAAGAGCAGATAGCCTTCAACAATTCAGCACCCGCACTCAGACTGCCAGATGTAACTAAACTTTTCTATCTATATGTTGCTGAAAATAAGGAAATAGCCAAAGGCATGCTCATGCAGCAGCTGGGGCCCTGAAAGCGACCAGGGACCTATTTATAAAAAAAAAAAAAATCTTGGCCCTCCTTGGAGCCCTGCATCTGCCTACCAAAGTGAGCATCATACATTGCCCCAGACATCAGAAAGAAAAGCCTTGATGGTTGCAGAGGATGAAAGTCCAGAGCAATCTTTTAACTAATCCTGCCTAAAAAGAAGTGAAGCAGATGATACAACAAATGCATCAATAGACCCACCTTGGGGTAAACAAACTGACAACCCAATCAATTGGCCTAACCCCACTGCTCGAGGAGACGGTCCACAACTGTGTCCCCTGCCAAAAGGTGAATGCTGGCAGAACAAAAATTGAGCCAAGAAAACGCCTGTGGGGAGACCACCTGGAGTCTATTGGGAGATAGACTTTACAGAAATGGGTCCAGCCAGGTATGATTATAAATACCTCCTAGTTTTTGTAAACACTTTTTCAGGATATATAGAAGCTTTCCCAACCAAAAAGAAAAAGGCCATGATAGTTGCCAAGAAGATTCTGGAAAAAATCTTTCCTTGGTTTCGCACACCTAAGGTAATAGGATCAGATAATGGGCCTGCCTTCGTTGCCCAGGTAAGTCAGGGAATGGCCAGGTTTTTGGGGACCGATTGAAAACTTCATTGTATATATCATCCCCAGAGTTCAGGACAGGTAAAATAAATAAATAAATAAATAAATAGAACTCTAAACGAGACCTTAACTAAATTAATCATGGAGACTGGCGGAACAGACTGGGTGGTGCTCCTTCCCTTGGCCCTCTTTAGAGTCAGAAATACCTCCTCAAAATTTAATTTAACACCCTTTGAAATTTTATATGGGGCCCCTGCCCCCCTGGCCAGTCTGGGCGAGGGTGAATTATTCAGTCACAATAACAATGATTTACGTGCCAGGTTAAGAGGACTACAGGCAGTGCAAAAGGACCTATGGTCACAGTTGGCAGCTGTCTACGAGCCTGGGACCCCTGAGACCGCCCATCAGTTCCAGCCATCAAGGTAGACGGCATTCCAGCCTGGATCCACGCGACACACACCAAACCAGTGCCTGAATCCCAAAAAGAACTGTGGACGGTGCGGCGAACAGATCACCCCTTCAAACTAAAACTCCAGAAGCTGCCTCTCCAACGAGATGAGATCCCTCCTGATACTGATGCTGTGTCTAAATCTAGTTAACACCAGGGCTCCCAACCCTCATCAACCCCTTAACCTAACCTGGCAAGTGATAAGTGGGGCGGGTGATGTTATCTGGAGCAGCTCCAACATTGCTCCCCCGGGGACGTGGTGGCCAGACCTCTCCTCTGATGTCTGCAAACTAGCTATGGGAGCCCCGGCCAACTGGGACCTAGAGGGATATTTTGATTTACAACATGCGCCCTCATCTCCCTCCCCTCCCAGGCGTTTGGATTAGACCCTTGGGGAGGTTATGGAAATCCTAGCCATAGGAACAAGTTAAGGGTATTGACCTTTTATGTATGTCCCGGGCTCCACCGAGACCGGTCACTTAATCCTAAATGTGGAGGACAGGCAGACTATTTCTGCAAAAGCTGGGGACATCTACTGAAAACCTTCCTCCAGCTGGGACTTCATTACAGTCTCTGCTAATTACACACATCACAAACAAGGAGAAAAATATCCCTTGGTGGGAAATATCCCCAAGTGCTCTGACTGGTGTCACCCTCTAAAGATTTCATTCAGTTAACCGGGAAAAAAGGTCAGGTCAAGTTAAATTAAGGGCTAAAGGATATACATGGGGCCTCCGGTTCTATAAAGAAAAAATGATGATGGACTCCTTTTCACTATTAGGCTTAAATTAGAGCCCATAAGCCATCACATGGTAGTAGGGCCTAACCAAGCATGGCAAATTAAACCTCCTGCCCCTATAGCCACAGTCCGACCCTCCCCTGGAGCTAGATTTACTAAAACCCTAAAACCAGCAATAACAAAAGTCTCTTCACAATCCGATGAGGTCAGATGGTCCAGAGGGCTTTTGAGGTTTTATGATGTGGCACCTCCCTATTACAAAGCAGAAAAAATCATGGATAAATTCACCCTGGGAGACTTATCAAAATGCCGCTGGAAGACAGCGGGGGCCAGAATTACCCTGACCACTGTATCTGGGCAAGGTACATGCCTAGGCAACATACCCCGCACCCACCAACCTTTGTGTAGATCGACCTACCATGAACCTCCAGGGGTAAAAAACTCAAGTTACATAATTCCACCAGAATACGGATGGTGGGCCTGTGGCTCAGGACTAACTCCCTGCATTAATGCCCAAGTTTTAAAAAAGACCCGAGATTTCTGTGTTATGGTCCGATTAACACCCAGAATGATATACCACCCAGAAACTACTTTGTTGGATGCTTATGAAAACCAATATCCATGGGTCAAAAGAGAACCTGTCAACATAACTATCTGTCCTTTTAGGGCTGGGTGTTGCGGCAGGAGTAGCTACTGGAGGGGCGGCTTTGACTCAATTGCCTCATTACTACCAGAGTCTTCAAGCTGCAATAGATAGAGATATAAGAGACATAAAAGAAACTATCTCTAAGCTAAAAGAATCTCTCTCCTCACTCTCGGAGGTTGTTTTACAAAACAGGAGGGGATTAGACCTCCTCTTTCTCCAACAAGGGGGTCTGTGTGCAGCTCTTAAAAAAAATGCTGTTTTTATATCAATCACTCAGAGGTCATCAAAGCCTCGATGAGCAAATTAAGAAAAAGGCTTAACAATAAATCGCTTGCTTGCTTTTATTCGAGAGCGCATTAGCACTGTCCAGGTTCTCATGCTACAGCAGAGATATCAGACTATGTCCTTAGAAGGAGAAGAACAGTAATTCCAAGATTGGAATTACCCAAAGAAAAAGGGGGGGATGTAGGACCCCAGTACCCCAACTGCCTCGGCATTCGGAACTTTCCGCCCCAGTGCCCCTGTTTGCAGGTACTGGGACTCGCCGTTACTAGGACTTTACTTCCCTGTGTTCCAGGAACTAGCTCCCCATCAACCGTTGTTAGAAGACAAAAGTAACAATTCAGGGATTTTCCACTCACCAGAATAACAGGACCTTGGTTACCACAAACTGTCATTAGAGCTAAAAAATGATATCTCTGGCCAAACCACCCAATCCTGAGACAGGTTAAAAATAAGAACCAATGATAATAAAACACCTAATGTTAACCGCGCCTCTGTAATTAAAGTGTATAAAAGCTGCCAACATCTGTTGCTAAGGGTCAATTCCTCAACTTGAGAGGCGACCCCAGTGCTGGATATAATAAAACCTCTTGCAAATTGCATCGTTCTGCCTGTGAGTGATTACTGGGAGGGTGTGTGCTTCCTGGGGGCCGACAGGTCCAACACCACCAAGCTTGACTGGTCCACCATTTTCTTCAGGCTGGCTGGCAGTATTGGAAGTAGAGGTAGTGATAACATTTGTAATAAATAACAGCTTCTATACACAATCTGGAGTGGCCTTTTTTCCACTTAGATGTGTATCCTCACTGTTTCTTAGAGCTATCCCAAAAATGATTGCATGTAGGCCACCTCACAAAGGAGTTAAAAATCTACATCTGATAATTCTAACATTTTGGTATTCTTAATATTAGCTTTTATTGATTATATTTTATCTGGAGAATGGGTTTTTTGTGATAGCATTTTAAAATTTAACTTACATTTTATCATGCTATGATAAATCTATCATGGTTATTTTTAAAATTATATATTTTATTATGCAGTAAATATAGATCGGAGAAAATAAGACTGGAAGAAAGATCTCTTGGACTGTACTTTGTAAAGTACTTTTGTTGTTGTTTTTGTGTGTTACTGGGGACTTAAACCATAGGCATTCTATCTCCCAACTACACCCCAGTCTCTTTAAATTTTTGCTTGTGAAACAGTGTCTCACTAGGTTGCTGAGTCTCACTAAGTTGCTGATGTAGTCCTTAAACCTCCAGGTCCCACCTCCCAAGAACTGAAATTACAAGCATGCACCACCACACTTGTCTTAAATATAACATTAACTTTTTTGTTCTCCTTGAGTCACAGTTTTAACATTGAATTATGTGTTTTACATATTTAATTAAATAAATACAAATTAGTGATATATATTTGGTGATACTACGACATTAGATGGCATTTATATAGTTCTTAACATATTCCAGGAAGAAAATACCAAGTGATTTTTAAACTTATTTTAGCATTATTATTAATAATAATATTAATGAGATTACATTTATTAAACCATTGTGTGCATATTGCAGGGTAAACCAAATCAGTAAATATATTTGCTGTTATGGATCCAAAAAAGGAAAGTACATTTTATGTTATAATTTTATTGTAAATATCAATATGTATGTCTTTTAAAATAATGTTTTTCCATTAAAAAGTGTCTAGAAAATGCAGTATCATAACAGCAGTGTCTCCTGCATCCTGATGCCTGTTTCTAAAATAAGAATGTAAAATGTCGTGTAAAAATGACTGATTCTAGGTTCAGGGCAGATAAAATACAAAATGAGCCTGGAAATATTGTACTAAAAAGCAGAGTTTTTAAGATTTTTAAAAACTAGTGAAAGTATTTTGAAATGGATATTAAAAACATATTGAAGGGATTTCTGACTTGCCAAAATTTTGAAAATTGTAGCATTTTTAATTTTTTTATTTTTATGTGGATCATATTGAAAATGGCATACACATTCAGACTATGTTTGATGCCCTCTCTCCCTCACCCTCCAACAATGAGTATCCAGGTTGACCATGCTACATTCACACTTTTACACATATTTGAATGTAGCTTCATTTTAACAATTAAACATTAGTCAATTGTAGCCTTGTGAATATATTTTTGATAAATACTAAGGAGTGGTATCCTGGATCATATGGCAATCCTGCCTTTTGATTATTTTTGAGGAACCTCCATACTGTCCTCTGTAGTGGCTGTATGATTTTACATTCTCACCAATATCACATAATCCCATCCCTGCTGCATCCGGCATTTATTGATATTTGTATTCTCAATCATTGCCATTATGACTTCCAAAATTGGACTCTTATAGTTCAATAAATAATAAGAACAATTAATAAATAGGACTGCATCAAAATGCAAGGCATTAGAACAGCAAAGGAAACAGTAGTGTGAGGAGATAGCTTACAAAATGGAAGGAAAGTATTTGTCAGCTATTCTTCCAACAGAATATAGATATTTAGAATATATAAACAACTCAAGAGAAAAACGGTAAAACCCCACCCTCAATATATGAGACGAGAAATTGAACAGACATTTCTCAAAAGAAGTAGAAATCAGTAATATTTATATGAAAAAATGTTCAACAATTTTAACTATCAGAGAACTGCAAATCAAAATTAGATCAAGATTCCATGTCAACTTTTCTTTATATAAGGAATTTTCATATTATGTTGAAAAGTGAGAAAGATATATAAATACCTGAGCTATGTTAAAAATTTCTTCCTTTCCTTCTTTCTTTCTTTCTTTCTTTCTTTCTTTCTTTCTTTCTTTCTTTCTCTCTCTCTCTCTCTCTCTCTCTCTCTCTCTCTCTCTCTCTTTCTTTCTTTCTTTCTTTCTTTCTTTTTCTTTTTGCAGTACTGGGAATGGAACCAAGGGGAATTCTACCGCCAAGCTATACTCCTAGGCCTATTTTTAAATTCTTTATTTTTTTTTTTAAATAGGGTCTCACTAAGGAACTGAGGCTGTTCGCTAACCATGATCCTCCTGTCTCAGCCTCCCTAATACTGGGATTACAAGCATGTGCCACCACGCCCAGCAAATTTTTCCTTATATTTCTATATTTTATAAATGTGATTTCTTCTAATATTTATTTGACAGTGACAAAGAAATATTAGGGGAAAAAAACTCCACTTTTACCTATGTTTTAATTCAAATTATTTTGAAGTTTTTGTCAGTTTACCTCTCTTCTTTCTTTCTCTAAATATATACATACCAATGAAATTCAACCTCTTGCTACTGTTCATACACATTCTACTTAATTTTTCTTTTGACAAATCTATTTTTTTTGGTTGTTGTTTATTTGTTTTGTTTTTTGTTTTGTTTTTTGAGGGTCTGGGGATGGAAACCAGGGGTATTCAACCTCCAAGCTACACCTTCTGCCCTATTTTGTATTCTTTGTTTGAAACAGGGTCTCACTAAGTTACAGAGGGCCTCACTAAGTAGCTGAGGCTGTCTGCAAACCATGATCCTCCAGTCTCAGCTGCCCGAATGCTGGGATTACAAACGTGCACCAACATGCCCGGCTTGACATATCTGTTTTAATAGACATTTTCTTTTTCCTATATTATTAAAATTCTATCCATTTCAAATATGACCCTTCAAGGAGGCTTTCCAAACTCCCTTATCAAATTAAATTTTTTATAATTAATACTTTATATTCTCATCGTAGCATACATAGTATCCTGTGTATGTAAATTTTTCTAGTGTAGTTTTCTTTTATTGTTATAAGTACAAATATTCCTGGAGTGACATACATTAAATAATTATAGACAATTCATTGATTAAACAAGAAACATGAATGCCTGCTTTTAGTATTACATTGAATTAAGAAGTAAAAGTGTAAAGACCAAAAGTAAGTTTTTGATAAAAATATGAATATATTGAGGGCTCTATACATAAATAAATATACATATACATATAATTTATAAAACTTATATACATTAATGAGACAAACTTGATAAAGAGATTTCTTATTCTCTTTTTAAACTGAGTTCAGACATACTGACTTGCCCTGTTATCCTTAAGTTTAAAGCAATTAATAAGTCATGTCATCGCCTACCTAATGAGACAGGATTGAGTAGCATCTTCTCTCATGTGCATGTTGTCTTACATGAATAGACTTATACTCTGAAATTATTGTTCCTAATATTTACCTTCTCATAATTTTAGCTGGTTCTTAGCTACTTGGAGCCCAAAATAGGCAAAATAAAATCTTATAAAATACTACTCTATCACTTCCAGGTGTGCTATCAGAAAATGTTTTCTAGTATTTTAATAAATTCTATTGTAAATGATTTTAATAAGGTCACTTTTACTATTTCTAATAAGAAAAAAATTATACCCTTATCTGGCCTCCTTATCTCAAACAACTTTTTGCTTAATTCACTATTATATCAAGACCTTGTACCTGCAAAATTATGTATTATTTATTTATTCTATAAACCAATGTATCATATGCTTTATTAAATTTAATCTCAACCACTAATTTTGTATACTACTAGGGACTGAACCCAGGAGCATTCTACCTCAAAGCAACATTATCAGCTCTATTTTTTATTCTTTATTTTTCAACAGGGTCTCACTAAGTTGCCAAGGGCCTCAATACTTAGGTGAGGTTGGCCATGATCCCAGATCCTTCTGTCTCAGTCTCCCAAGTACTAGGATTATAAGTGTGTGCCACTACGCCTGGCTCAATCCCTGATTTTTATATCTGACCTTGTCACTTTTTTAAAGAAGGTATGTACTCTTCTTTTCTATGTGTGTGGTATTGAAAATAGAACGAAAAGGCCCTCTACCTCTGAGCTACACCACCAGCCATTTTTTATTACTTATTTTGAAGCAGGGTATCACTAACTTGTCCTGCTAGCTTTGAATATGCTATACTTATGTCTCAGCTTTTGAAGTACTGGAATTACAAGCGTGCATCCAATATGCCTGGCCATATATATTTTAAAATTGTTGTAGAGCATTAATCTGTGAATAGCCCACAGTGACCTGGTCAAATTTTGTGTCTTGGACTTTTCTGGCAATTGAATATCAGCACTTAATCAGGTATTAACTTTTTTTTTTACCACCTAATAAGTTCCTTAAAAAACAAATTATAAACTAAGCTAAAATTTTAAATAAATAAAAAGGACTTAGACAGTATTTTTCTACATTTACTGCTAAAGTTCTATTAGTTCACCAATTCATTTATATGTCCAATCTATAAATATTAATGCAAGAAACAATTAAATTTATCATTTCAAATTTTGTGTGTATAAACCATGTGTCTCCTTTATTTTATATGGAAATCATGACATTATATTTTTGCTTTCTTTATCCATACATGCCCAAATGATGTTCTTCTTAGATACAGTTACTAGATCAGCATGTTTCAAAATGATCAAATCTTGGATTGAAGATGCCATATCAAATAGACCTAAAATAAGGAAGAAGCTGCCACTTCATCATTTTAAATTTATTTGACAATTTTACTTTTATTTTTAATAATATTTTAAAGTTATTGTGAATGAATCAATCGACCTAAGTTACAATATCCTCATCAATACTAAGTTAGTTTCTTTACATTTTTATTGATTATTTGTATTAGGATTCATTGGCCCCAATATTATATCAATTTTCTTTTCTTATACTTCATAAAACTTAAAAAAATCCTAAAAATTCACTTTGATTCTTCATGTCGCAGAGATGAAAGTAGCAATCATAAACTCATGTATAAATTTATTTAGAGGTTTTATAGATGATAGTAATTGTAGCCATTAATTAATTTCATTTTTATATAGTCTCTCTCTAAAATTTGAAAAAGAGTAACTGCCTTATCTAAGCCTTATCAACCTCTGAGCTACACCAGTCCTATTTTTTTTTTTTTTAATTTTGAAGTAGGGTCTCATTACATTGCTTAGGGTCTCATTAAGTGGCTGAAGCTGGCCTTAAACCTGTTATCCTTCTGCTTCTGCCTCCCACATACTAGAATTGCAGTTATACATTACAGCATGCCTTGCTCTCCCAGCCCTGTTTTTACTTTGGAACTGGCTCTAAGTTCAATCTGTAATGAAAAACAAAACAAAACAAAAACAAAAACAAAAACAACAACAACAACAACAACAACAACAAGAAAACCAGGATTGGGCATGTAGCTCAGAGACAGAACCCCTTGTGTTCAGTCCCCAGTACCACACACAAAATATATAAATTATAGAATCACACATTCATAAAGTATAATATATAATCAAAGATTCAAGATAAACACACAATAAGTTAACCATGAGACATATAGGACATATGAATGTAGCTGCATCTTTATTTATATGCTTTAGATTATAAGTTAAGAATGTATACAAAAAGTAGATGAATAATGAGGACTTTATGAACCAGTGGTAAGTTTACATTAATGGTAACTTTAGACCTGAATTAAAGAGATATGTTTATTTAGAAGAAAAAGGCCAATAACAGACTGATGTTCACAGCTTTATCCCAGTATTCAAGACCTTCAATCATCTATCTCTAAGATAGCTTTCTCATATTATCTCTACCTCTGTTCTGACATTCAATTAAATTTGATCTTTAATTAGAATAAATTTGATTTTACGACTCTGCTTAGATTGACGTTTCTATATCCCAATATTCTATTCCTTCAGTATTCCAAAGATGAATCTTAACTTACAATGTCTCTTTTCTTTGAGTAATCCTAGATGAAAATAATGGCTCACATTGCAACATCTCTGCATTGACTTACTGCATGCTCTAGTAATTTTATATATTTTGGATTCTTCTTTATTTCAAGCAAGAAATATATACTATCTATTATTCAGTACTAAACATTTAGTTAGTCTTCAGTGAATTCATGTGAGTTGAACTGAATCAAATTGAATATATCATGCATGAGAAAATATTATAGTCAGCTAGGTGTAATGGTGTATACTTAAAATTTCAGTACTTGGGAGGCTGAGATAGGAGGATTTCAGGTCAAAACCAACCTCAGAAAACTAGTAAGAAATTGTTTCCAAATAAAAAGGGACGAGGTTTTAACTTGGAGAGATAATATATCTGGCTTCAATCCCAGTACCAATATAAAACAACAACAATAAAAAAAATATTTTGGCCAGTGGAATTCATTTGTGTGCAAAGAGAAATTGCAAGGACAATTTCTCATTTCACATAAGTATTTTTCTTAATCTCTACAGTGGCTTGAAAACTAACTTTAGCATATTTTCTTAAGGATTTTCCAAAAGCATAAAAAGATAGAATATCATCATTTTATTTTATAGAAGAAAAACTGAAACCCAGAGAGTTTAAGTGCTTTTCTGAAACTCACACAATTAGAAATTTCAAACCCCAAGCTTCCACGTCAATGTCTTCACACTTCAAGGCTTGATTTTACTCTAACAGACAGTGGTATAACACACTTGCCAGGTAATCTCAATTAGGGAATCCATCGACAGAGGACTGCCTCTGATTTTTTTTAATGTCTCCACTTTCTCTATAACCTATTAAATTAGACCTGTAAAGATTTAAAGGTTTGGGGAGATTATGTACAGGATCTCCTTTAAATTGGCACCTACAGAGATGGGTCAGCCAGTCGTGGGGAAGGGACCAGTCCCAATCTGCAGGCTGAGTCACCTGCCAGGCTGGGAAGAAGTACTTCTGCTTTTAAGCCAGTATTTTGGGGGTGGGACTAAGCATGATAATGCCGATTCTTTTGCAACATCTGTAGTCTCACAAGGCCTGGAGTCTCAAAGCACCTGGACTCATGATATTTCTGTCTCCAGGGTTCTGCCTCCTATCCCTGCTGCAAGATCACGTGGGGGAGGTGAGGAAGCTGACTTATCAAGACCTATGTATTCAAAAATATTTATTACAACCTAAACTACATGTACATATAAACATTGGCATCTTTGTGAATATGTAAAAAAGGTCTACACTCCACTTAGAAAAATGATAAATGATAATGGATTAATTATCCAGTTGCCCCTCAAAACATCCAGCAATTAGACTTAAGTTTTAATTTACAAACTTGTAGTGATAGGTTAAGTACTTTACTTTTTTTAACATAAGGCATCTGTAGCCTTAAGTCAGACACATACCATGACTGAACTTAAATGAACCAAAGAGATATGATGAACAATTTAATAAATAAAAATTTATTAGCAAGCCAGTTCATTTTTATTAGAGCTTCCAGAGAAACAAGATCCAGTGTCTTTATGTGAGGGCATACCATAATTGTAGGGTATTTCTTTGACATCATGGATATTGATGAAGTTTCAAAGGTTCAAAGGTTTCCAAGCTCAACCTTGGAAAAGTTGCTTATTAATATGTTCTCCAGTCAGAGGCTGCTGAGTGAACCACAGCACGGCCTTTCAGTGAATATTCCCAGGGCTTTCTAAGCTGTTCTCAGATGGAAATTTTGGTTAAAGTGCTCAGCTTGCACTAACCTACATCCTATTTGGATCAATTCCCAGAGAGAAATATAGGGCCTAAATTATGTTGAGTCATCTATACATTTGGCAGATAGAAATAGTTGTAGCATGGAATATATATATATATATATATATATATATATATATATGTTTATGATTGAATTCATTTGGTTCATTTCTTATGCTTACATATTTATGTTTTTTGTTTCCACAGCTGAGCATCCATGACTTTTACCCTACATTACCTATTTTCCAGCATCAGTGATAAGTTATTAATGGTATTAAGGAACTAAATACAGAATAGACTATATAGAGATGTGTGGACGAAAACACTGTACAAGAATTTCATGGGGATGTGTGCAAAGCTAACATGACATTAAAAGTTAAAAATCAAGTAAAATCTTAAAAGTTTATATTCAAACTAGGAAAAAAAAATGCCTAAAAGTTGCCATTTTGGTAAATGAGTATGGCCCAAATAATACAAGAAAGATTGTAACCATTCTAAAGTTGAGTCAAAAAAATAAAATGGAATGAAATTAAAGGAAATATGTAATTTGTGAGTAATAAATGGAGTCTGTATCCAAAATATGAAAAGGTAAAAATAATAACAAACACACTAAAAGAGATCAACATGAGCTGGCTTTTATATTCTACTGGTGTCCATGTGTGGGCCTATGTGAAAGCATTATTATGACAGAGCAAGATGGCCCCACTCAGATAATATGTATTCTTGATCTCAGTGATAAGCACAATTGCAACATAAGAATATCAATGGAAAATTGATCAGTATATCAATTTCTCCTGAGATCTAGTATCCTGCAACCAGGATGGGTGACTGCACGATAGCAGAGAAAACATGCAAATCCTGAGATGAAGTCTTAATTGCTTATGATTGTTGAAATATATATATATATATAGCCTGTGAAATATATATATATATATATATATATATATATATATATAGCCTCATGAAAGCTGAAAAGTACTTATCAATTTTACCGTATAAAGAAACCAAGTCTCAGAATAACTTGGTCAAAGTCACACAGTCAGTGATTGAGGATTATGTAAGGCAAGTCATGTTTTGTCCGTTGGCAAAGTCTATACATTTCAGCCTTTGACACACTGCTTTTTTGATTAGTAAGAATCTACGTAAATGATTGTGGTTCATTTTCTGAAGTTTATGAGAAAATGGACTAAAGGAAAAGAAACATTTATGAAGCAAAGATGCTTACTATAGATGAGCAAATAAGGCGATCTAGCTAAGGGAGATGGGAGGGGGAGAGGGAAATTCCCTAATGTACATGATGGACATTCACAAATATGTTAATGTCAATCCAAACATGAGAAGGAGGGAAGGGAGAGGGAATTGAGGAAGGGGTGAGTGATGTGTGCATGTATGCCTTTACCATATTGTATCTCATTAAGATGCATGACTAAAATGGACCAATAAAAATTGTAAAAAAGAAAGACGCTTACATGTAATAAGGGAATTGCCAACATAACAAGAGTAACCCTTGTAAAGATAGTAATAGTGGGTTAACAAAAGTCTTCTGAAAGCTGTGATGAGAGTGATAACTGAAGTGTGATGCCAGTTACAAATGCAACATTTTTGGTTTGAATTCATTAAAAATTGCATATTCTTGCCGGGTGTGGTGGCGCACACTTGTAATCCCCACGCTTGGGAGGCGGAGACAGGAGGATCGCGCAGGTTGAAGCCAGCTGCGCTGGCTTAAGAGACCCTGTTTCCAAAAATAAAATAGGTCTGGAATTGTACCCCGGAGGTAGAAGAGCTTCCAGGAACCCCAGTACCGCCACCAAAAAAACCCACAAAATTGCATATTCTCAACACATATGCACAGAATTAGGCACAGTAATAACGGAAACATGAATCTCTCCCCCTATTACAAAAGTTTAAATAATTCATTTTTTTGTAGATTTATTTTGAATATTTGAAGAACTATGCATAGTCTTCCTCTCTGGAATAAATCTGAGTGAAAACTGGATCTTTAAATAATGATGCTAGCAAGAATGCTCCCAGAACTGTCACCAACTAGACTTTCAACTCATGATTCCACAGTTCCCCATTTATTATTATTATTATTATTATTATTATTATTATTATTATCTTGTTAAAAAAAATGGCTCTGGATTTGTGTTTTAAAATGGCATTTGGGTTCTCCACTTATGTAAGACTGAAAAACTCTTTAAAAATAAGTCTCTAGCATGCTAAAATTATGCTTGATGGGAATGAATTAGTAGAGCAAAAGGGAGGCAGTTCTGCAAAGAGAAGCTGATAGCAAACTTGAAAAAGACTAAAAATATAATGGCTGCTAAACAGCATGCTAGATGAAGGGAATTGGTAAGAAAAATGTCAGAATTTAAGGCTGGGAGAAGAACAGAGTAAAAAATTACAGAATTTGAAGCCAGTAAGATTTTTTTTTTTTTTTTTTTGGTGGTACTGGGGTTCCTGGAAACCCTTCTAGCTCGGGGCTACACTCCCAGACCTATATCTATTTTTATACTTTTTATTTGGAAACAGGGTCTCTTAAGCCAGCACAGCTGGCTTCGAACCCGATCCTCCTGTCTCGGCCTTCCAAGCACCGGGATCACAAGCGTGCGCCACCACGCCCGGCTGCCAGTAAGATTTTTAATATACTGTGTTTTCAACTAATTAGATGACCTTGAGAAAGTCATGTTACTTCTTAGACAGACTGTTTTGGGACTTAGGAAATAGTGTCAATGACAAATAAACCCACACCACAGTGACTTTAACCATAGTGGATTAGTTGGGATCTTATCTCCATCTCATTGATGCCAGGATGTCTAAGCAACAATATATATCCAAACGCCAACAGGGAAGAGGAAAAGGGGAGTCTAGAAATGCATTTTTTTTGGTTCTTAAAAGTTTCACTCTAAATAATAGAGTTCATTTTCTTATTTTATTGGAGGGGATCTAGAGTGTTCTATCTTTGAGCTATACCCCCAGCCTTATTTTATTTTTTATTCTGAAACAGGTTTTCACTAAGTCCCAGATGACCTCACTAAATTAATAAGGCTGATCTTGAACCTGCCATCCTTCTGTCTAAGCCCTCCAAGTACTGGATTATAGGCTTGTACTACCACTCTCCACCCCTATCAATTTCCAGTCAGGTGAGAGAAAAGTGGATTTAATTATTTCTTATGTTGCAAAAGGAAAAGGAGCTTAGAAATTAGGAAGAGTCTTGCTAGTATAAGGGTTATGTTGTAAACTGTGTCTGGGACACATACTTCTGGGACTGTGTACATAAGGCAAGGGAGGCCATGTGCTACATGAACTCCTTTTCATTCAAAAGAATTACGTACACCATCTGCTGCCACTACCAGAAAATAAGCAGAGCTATTTCTAGGTCTATAAAACTCTTTAGGTTTAACTTAATCAACTTTCCCTGACCCTAGGAAGGTAGTACAAATCAGCCCAAACAATTGAATAGTCTAGAATACCCAATGAACTAAGGAATGACCACACATTTACCACAACAAAACAAAACAAAAACTCAGCCCAATCATCATAAGCTGTAGACCAAGGTGAATTTAACAGGAGAAAGGGGAGAGTGCTCCAGCACTTAGGGATTTGGTGTCTCTACAGGTGTTAGAGAGGAAGAACAACCCCACAGCACTGAGTTTGGGGAAGGATGGTTAAGTGGGATGGCTCCTCCAAGAAATTCCTTTTTTTAACCTTTCTAAGTAGGTTTATTAAAGTGTTTTGCACAAATTTACATGTAGTTTGATAAGTTTGAACATACAAAATCACCCTTGATACCATCACTATGATCAAGGTAATAACATAATTAACATCTCTTCAGTTTTACATATGAATTTTTGCTTTTTTATAAATTTTTCGTGTTAACATTTAATATATCTTTAATAAATTTTGAACTGCAAAACAATTTATGGGTAAGTATGTGCTACTTGTTGTACAGTGTATCTCTAGAATTTATTTATCTAAAACAATTTACATTTTATACTTTTGAGTGAATACTGAGTCCTCCCACACACCAGGCCCTGGCATCAGTCATATTTTTTATTAATTTGACATGTGAATATGTAGCTGTGCAGTATTTGTTTTTTGGTGACTAGCTTATCATGTTTAGCATAATTTTCTCCAAGTTCATCCATGTTGCTGCAAAAGGCAGGAGCATCTTAATTTTTGAGATTGATTCATTATTAATATTTGTATTATTAGTAATTATGATGATAATTATAATCCTACATGTGAATATGTCAGACATTTCTATTTATCTCATTAGATCTTTAGAAAAATCCATGTGCCATAAAAATAAGTCAATTTCTTTAAAAATCTTAGAGATTTAATTACATGCTCATATGATTAACATCTATTATAGCCCTAGGAATCAATACATTTTATATACACAGAAAGTAAAAAACAGACACACACTAGAAAAGAGAGGATGAAATGTACAGAGTTCTATGATTTAATAGGAACCATTTATCAAGATAGTTACTGTCACTGTGGCACCCTAAATTTATAACTAAGCCTAGAAAAAATATATGAAAGTTTATTTTTTAGTTTCAACTTTTTTCTTCGTGTGATTAGTACAAGAGATGCATATTTAAACAGAGAGATTATTTTCAGCAATCAATTAAAATTATGTCTTACTGAGAGAAAAACTACATACATACACACACACACACACACACACACACACACACACACACACATATATATATATATATATATATATATATATATGAACAAATAGTCATCTGTATGTGCAGGCTCCACCATCTGTAGATTCAAGCAACTGAAGATTGAAAAAATTAGTTGGATCTAACATGGTTGCATCTGTACTGAACATGTACAGTTATTTTTTCTAGCTATGATTTCCTAAACAACACAGTTCAACAATTTGCATCAAATTGAAAATATATTAAACTTTATAAGCAATGTAGAGATAATTTAAATTTTATGGAGAAAATTTACATATATTACATGCAAATGCTATGCCATTTTATATGAACCTTGATCATCCATGAATTTTGGTAACCAAGGAGGATCCAGAAACTGATTCCCCATGGACATTCTGAAATAATTCTACCTATATAAACACACGTGTATGCACATGCATGCACACACACACACATACACACACATACACACACACACACACTCATAGAATAAATTTCCTTGTTACTTGAAAGCCTATTGCTGTTTCCTCAGTTTGGGCCAAAACTATACATAGAGATAGGAAGGCAACAATTTTATTTACCCAGAATGAAAAAAATAATATCCAAAAGTCTTATCATCTCATTTCTTCATAACCCTCAATAATCTAGCCAAAGCATATATTTATAACTCTATTTACTCAAACACTTATACATGAATTACCATGAATTTCTTGATTATTTTAATAAGATATATGCTTTTTTATTTATCAATAGATTTTCTTGTATAAATGTCTATTAATATTCAGACATATAATTTCATCTTTTTTATGGCTGTATCACTTTGTTTTTTATTGGTGCATTGTAGTTAAATTTGCAATGTTGTTATAATTATTTTCTCCATTAATTGTAATCCTGTTTTAACTAATTTCATCGTTATGGCTATAATATATTTTGCTCTGTACTTTAATTCTTACAGTCTTATAAATATATTTTTTTGTACATGGAACTTTTGAGGGCAATTACCATGTTTTATTGATCTCTTAATCCTGTCAGTTACCAATTCTACAAGCATTTAAATGCCTAATACTTTTCCTGATTTGAAGTAAATTCCCATTGCTCTGGTAGTACACCATTTGCTTTTAAAGTACTTTGACATTACACAAGTTATATCTGCTACCTTGAAAATATTCCTGGACTTTTGTAGTACCAAACTGTTTATATACAGGTTAGTGAGCATTTTCAGCATGTCAAAGTATTGGTTTAGTTTCTCAGAGATAGGAATTCTGATGACTCACTATATAACCTTGCTAATTCTGGCCAGTATTTAACTTGAGTTTAGTGATTTAGTGCTGGAAAAAAAATATCCAGTCATCTGACTCATTCTTCCAGTGTGACAGGCAAAAGAAGTCTGTGTGGTACAAAGCTGGGCCCCAGTCTTCCTAGAGATTCTGGAATTGGAAAACATGTGGAGGTCTTTCAAAGGTGATTTCCATGTCCTTTTTAAATCATATCATATAATCATTTGAGAGAAAATCCATACAAAGGGCAAATAATTGGACATTTAATTTAATCCTAAGGTAATGTATCAACACTGGAGGAGAGAGGTGGGCACAACAATATTGTTAATATTACAAGGGATAATTCATTCAATACCTAAGAGCCATTATATAAATCATGACCACAGGTAACTGGCACAGGGCTAAGTGGAACGACTCTTAACATATTTGTTTTGCTTCAGGACAGGGATCTCTTATAAAACTCATCCAATTTTTATATTTTTATCTTCAAATTCTTTTTTCATATATTGTTTTATTTTTTATTGGTAAATTGTAGTCACACATCTTAATGGAATACAAGATAGTAGAGGCATACATACACACATCACTCATTTAGCCCTTCACCAATTCCTACTCCATTCTCTCCTCTCCTGCCTTCCTTCTCATGTTTGTCTTATTATCTATGTTCATAGCCACACAATTCACAAATGCCAAACTATAGAGCCAACCAAGATGTCCATTGACAAATGAACTACAAAATCAGAAGATATATACACAATGAAATATTACTCAGCCATAAAGAACAAAATTACCCCATTTACTGGGAAACGGATGAAACTGAAGAGCATTGTGCTAAGTGAGATTAGTAAGTCACAAAAAATAAGAAAGCTGATGCTCTTCCTAATATGTAGAAGCTGGGGTGGAAGGGTCATAGGAGGAGCCCTAGACCAGAAGGAGAAATCATAGATGAACAAATAAGGTGACCTGAGGGGGATGGGAGGGAATAAGAGGGAAATTCTCTAATGTACCAGATGTACACCCATACACATATCAATAACATATAATTTGATGTGAACTTAAGATATAAGGAATTCTTTTCAGTTCCAAAACAAAGAGGACTACAAAAACACATTTCAGCTCTAAAAAATCCCACATGGTTTGCTCACTCCCAGTGCTGCTGCTCCATACTTTTCTGGAGGAATGACTGTTACATTGAAAAGTGCTCTTGGGTGCAAATGGGTGATGACCCCTGGGATCTCTTGGAAATGGAATGCTTTGTGCTGTTGAAAATAAGTTAATAAAAACTCAAGGGAGAACACTGGATCTATAAGTATTTGGGATAAAATTCCAGTGAATATTCTGACAACTAAAAGTATATTATCCATCCTTTCTAACTAGAATGACCAGAAAAAAAGAATAGTCTCTGAGATATGAGGCATCAGGTCAAGAGGAATGTATTTTATGCTAGAAAGTGAAAGCCAGTTATTCCTTTTCTAACCTTTCTGAATTTTTTTCTGCATTATTTATTTCAAACCCTCACTTTTATATAGTGTCAAATATTCTTATGTTTTTCTTCATCGACCATGGTCTGATTTTAGATTCTTAATAATGCATTCATTTATGAATGTCTGACACTACATCAAACTAAACCAACCACTAAATAAACCCTTTATTTGTGATATTTTAAAGGGTAGTGGATAAATTTTTCAGATGGTTTGAAGTGTGAAGTGTCAGAAATCTAGTTGTAAATTGCCTGTGTGCCAACCTAACTCTGTGAACAGGTTTTATTAAAGAAATTGTTTAATGATGTCAGACATTTTTGATGTACCTATTGGCCATTTGTATCTCTTTTTTGTGAAGTGTCTATTCAATTCAGTTGCCCATTTCTTTTTTTAATTTTGATTTTTTTTAATTGTTTGATTCCGCAAACTTCAGAGAATACACAGATAAACCCATTATCATAATAGCCTCTGAGTGAGAAAAATCAAACTTTAATTTATGATGACTTAAAATCCTAGAACCATGTCTGAAGGCAATAGAACAGTCATCAACTTAATTTTGATTTTTTAATTGGTGCATTGTAATCATCTATCACATTGGAATACAAGACTTGAGAGGATATACAAGCACACATCATCCAATTAGTCCTCATCCAGCCCCCATCCCATTCCCTCCCCCTCCCTCGATCCCATGCTTGTTTGGTGATTAACTTTGATACATTTGTTTATGTACCTCCTGCATTTATTTTTATATAACAATTTTTTTATTGAACATAAATAGTATACATTTACACTATATTTGGTGCCCTCCCCCCCCCGCCCACATTTCCCCCCACACACACACCAATGGTTGTCCAGGTTAACCATGTCTTATTCATAATTTTACACATGTTCAAGTGTAGACCCTTATTAATCGAGACCGGCCTTCCTCCTCTCCTATCTTACCATCCAAACTTAGCTAGTATTTCCCATTCAATATCTGGAGTCCCTCTGGTATTCTTTGTGTTTCCTAGTTTGGGCATATTAGAGGAAACATATGTATCTTCTTCTTCTGTGCTTGGCTGATCTCACTTAACATAATGTTCTCCAGGGCTTTCCATCTTCTTTCAAATGATATAATTTTGTTCTTCTTTATGGCTGAATAGAATTCCATTGTGTGTATTTCCCATAGTTTTGCTATCCATTCATCTGTTGATGGTGATCTGGGTTGGTTCCATATTTTGGCTATTACAAATTGTGCTGCTATGAACATAGGTATGCATATGTTGCTGTAGTTCTCTGAATTCAACTCCTTTGGAAAGATACCCAGGAGTGGTATAGCTGGGTCATATGGTGGATCTATTCCCACCTTTCTTAGGAATCTCCACACAGATCTCCATAGTGGTTGAACTAGTTTGCATTCCCACCAACAGTGTAAAAGAGTTCCTCTTTCCCCACATCCTCGCCAGCATTTGTTGTTATTTGATTTCTTTATGCTTGCTACTCTGACTGGGGTTAGATGGAATCTCAGTGTAGTTTTGATTTGCATCTCCCTGATGGCCAGTGATGAAGAACATCTTTTCATGTATCTATTAGCCCTTTGTGTCTCTTCTTTTGTGAAGTGTCTATTTAGTTCATTTGCCCATTTCTTGATTGGGTTGTTTGTTTTGCTAGTGTAGAGTTTTTTGAGCTCTTTGTATACTCTGGATATTAGCCCCCTATCAGAATGGTGGCTGGTAAAGATCCTTTCCCATTCTGTAGGCTTCCTCTTTAGGTTATTGATAGTTTCCTTTGATGAGAAGAAACTTTTTAGTTTGATGTTATCCCACTTGTTTATTCTTGCTTTAATTTCCTGAGCTTTGGAGGTTTTGTTGAGAAAGTTACTGCCTGTGCCAATATGTTGTAGTGTTGAACCTATGCTTTCCTCTACTAGCTTCACAGTCTCAGGTCTAATTTCTAAGTCTTTGATCCATCTTGAGTTGATTCCTGTGTTTGGTGAGATATAGGGGATTAGATTCATCTTTTTACAAATGGTTAGCCAGTTCTCCCAGCACCACTTGTTGAAAAGGCTGTCTTTTCTCCAGCGTATGTGTTTGGCCCCTTTGTCAAAGATTAATTGACTAAAGATGTGTGGGTTTGTTTCTGTATCTTCTATTCTAATCCACTGGTCAGTATATCTGTTTTTGTGCCAGTACCATGCTGTTTTTACTACTATTGCTCTATAGTATAGTTTGAAGTCTGGGATTGTAATGCCTCCTGCGTGTTTCTTGTTATTGAGAATTGCTTTGGCTATTCTAGGTCTTTTCTTTCTCCATATGAAATTCATGATTGATTTTTCTAGGTCTCTGAAGAATGTCACTGGTATTTTAATGGGAATTGCATTGAACCTATAGATCAGTTTTGGCAGAATGGCCATTTTGATGATATTTATTCTGCCTATCCATGAGCACGGGAGATCTTTCCATCTTCCAAGGTCTTCTTCAATTTCTTTCTTTAATGTTTTATAGTTTTTGTTGTAGAGGTCTTTTACATCTTGGGTTAGGTTTATTCCTAGGTATTTTATTGGTTTTGAGGTTATAGTGAATGGAATTATTGTTTTTATTTCTTTCATTGTGGATTCGTTGTTGGCATAAAGAAAAGCCACTGATTTCTTTAGGTTGATTTTGTAACCTGCGACTTTGCTGAATTTGTCAATCAGGTCCAGAAGTCTTTTGGTTGAGTTCTTTGGGTCTTCCAGATAAAGGATCATGTCATCTGCGAATAAGGATAATTTTAATTCCTCTCTTCCTATGTGAATTCCTTTGATTTCCTTCTCTTGTCTGATTGCTGCAGCAAGAGTCTCAAGGACTATATTGAAAAGGAGTGGTGATAGTGGGCATCCTTGTCTTGTTCCTGACTGTAGCGGAAATTCTTGCAGTTTTTCCCCATTCAATATAATGTTGGCTTTGGGTTTGCAGTATATTGCCTTAATGATGTTGAAGTACTTTCCTTCTATCCCAATTTTTTGCAGTGTTTTTAACATAAATGGGTGTTGGATTTTGTCGAATGCTTTTTCAGCATCTATTGCTATGATGATGTGGTTTTTGTTCTTGGTTCTATTTATGTGGTGAATAACATGTATTGATTTGCGTATGTTGAACCAGCCTTGTTTTTCTGGGATGAAACCGACTTGGTCATGATGTATTATTTTCTTGATATAGTTTTGAATGCGTATAGCTAGTATTTTGTTTAGAATTTTTGCGTCTATGTTCATTAAGGATATTGGTCTGTAGTTTTCCTTTCTTGAGGTATCTTTATTTGGTTTGGGGATTAATGTGATACTGGCCTCATAGAAGGAATTTGGAAGAGTTCCATCTCTTTCAATTTCCCGGAACATGTTATGCAGTATTGGTATTAGTTGTTCACTGAAGGTTTTGTAGAATTCAGCTGGGAACCCATCTGGGCCTGGGCTTTTCTTTGGTGGAAGAATTTTTATTGCCATTTCTATTTCTTTGGTTGTTATTGGTTGGTTTAGGCTTGCTATGTCCTCTTGGCTAAGTGTAGGAAGGTTAACTGTGCTTAGAAATCTATCAATTTCTTCCAGGTTTTCAAGTCTATTGGAGTATAAATTTTTAAAGTAGTTTCTAATAATATTTTGAATTTCTTCACTATCTGTGGTGATATCTCCTTTTTCATTTCTAATTTTGATAATTTGAGTTGATTCTCTTTTTCTTTTGGTTAGGTTGGCCAGGGGTTTATCAATTCTATTAATCTTTTCAAAGAACCAACTTTTTGTTTTATTGATTCTCTGAATTGTTTTTTTGTTCTCTATTTCATTTATTTCTGCTCTAATTTTGATGATTTCTTGCCTTCTGCTGGCATTGGGAATAGACTGTTGCAGAATTTCTAGATCCTTGAGCTGTGTCATTAGGATCTTTACTTGGTGGTTCTCCGTCCTTTTTATGTGGGCACTCAATGCAATAAACTTTCCTCTTAGTACTGCCTTCATGGTGTCCCATAGGTTTTGGTAGGTTGTGTCTCTGTTTTCGTTTGTTTCCATAAATTTCTTTATTTCTTCCCTAATTTCTGCTCTTACCCATTCATCATTCAATAGTGTATCATTCATTCTCCATGAATTTGAATACTTTCTTTCGAGTTTCCTGTTGTTGATTTCTACTTTTATTCCGTTGTGGTCTGAAAAGATGCAAGGAATTATATTACATTTTTTGAATTTGCTGGTATTTTCTTTGTGTCCCAGGATGTGATCAATTTTGGAGAAGGTTCCATGGGCTGCTGAGAAGAAAGTGTATTCTGTAGTTCCTGGTTGAAATACTCTGAAAATGTCTATTAGGTCCATTTGGTTTATGGTTTCCCTTAGTTCTAAAACGTCTTTACTCATCTTTTGCCTTGAAGATCGATCCAGTGGTGTGAGAGGCGTATTAAAGTCTCCCAGAATTATTGTATTTGGGTCTACTTGGGATCTTATGTCCAGAAGGGTTTGTTTTACAAATGTGGTTGCACCCATATTTGGGGCATAAATATTTACTATCATTATATCTTCTTGGTATAGTGTTCCTTTTAGTAAAAGGAGGTGCCCTGATTTGTCTCTTTTGATGTGTTTTAGTTTAAAGTCTGTTTTGTCGGATATTAGGGTTGCTACCCCTGCTCTTTTTTGGTCACTGGTGGCATGGTATATCTTTTTCCATCCTTTCACCTTCAGCCTGTGAATGTCTTTGGCTGTGAGGTGTGTTTCTTGCAGACAGCATATATTTGGATTATGTTTCCTAATCCACATTGCCAATCTATGTCTTTTGATTGGTGAGTTAAGTCCTTTGACATTAAGAGATATTATTGATATATGATTTTTGTTTTCTGCCATTTTGTGTTCTGTCTACACTTGGGTGGTGTGATCATTCTTCTTTACTTAAGTGGCCCACTTATTAACTTCCTCTCTTCTCTGATTCTGAAGTCTGCTTCTTTTTTCTTCCTTATGGTTTATTTCTTTAAGAATTTTCTCTAGTGTTGGCTTTGAATTCATGAATTTTTTGAGATTCTGTTTATCGTGAAAGACTTTGGATTCACCATTGATCTTGAATAGTAGTTTTGCTGGGTAGATGAGCCTTGGTTGGAAGTTATTTTCTTCCAGGGTCTGAATCACATCATACCAGTCTCTCCTAGCATTCATGACCTGGGTTGTATAGTCTGGGGTGATTCTTATTGTTTTGCCTCTATATGTCACCCGTCCTTTTGTTCTCGCTGCTTTTAAGATTCCTTCCTTGGCCTCTATATTGGTCATTTTGGTTATTATGTGGTGTGGAGTGGTCTTTCTTTGGTCCTGTCTCAGTGGAGTTCTGTATGCCTCCTGGACTTGAAGATCGAAGTCTCTTTCCAAATTTGGAAAATTCTCTGAGATTATTTCCTTGAAGATATTACAGATGCCCTTGGTCTGTACCTCTATCCCTTCCTCAATGCCTATTATCCGTAGATTAGGGCGCTTCATATTATCCCATAATTGCTGGATGTTTAGGTTTTGTTGCTGTAAAGATTTCTGTATATCGCTGACTGTGTTTTCGGTTTGGGATGTACTGTCTTCTAATATTGATATTCTGTTTTCCATTTCATCTAATCTTCCAGAGTTTCTTTCAATTGCTGTCTTCATTTCACTTATTGCCTCTTTCATTTCATTCCAGACCTCTTTCTGATTCTTTTTTAGTGTTTCTAATTCACCTTTAACCTCCTCTATACTTGTTTTGAATCCTTTCATCATATTGAACAACAAGATTCTGAACTCCCCTTCTTGCATTTCTAGTAGGTCAGTATTCGTGATTTCTGCTGTCTCTTCGTAATTCCTGGTTCTCATATTTGTAGCGTTCTCTGTCCTGTTTTTCTGGTTTCTACCCATCGTTCGTGAGTATTATGCTTAGTCAAATCTTAATATTAGGAGTTGGGGTATCGGCTAGTCAGCAGAGCCTTTCCAGTGTTGAGGGTGGGTGATGTGGGAGGAGCTGGGGTGATTAGTAAAGGAGTCAGATTAGGTAGAGGATATGTTTAGGTTGAGAAAGACTTTGAGTATCGTAAGGTGAAATCTTGCTAGGAATGAGAGAGAGTTAACTACTAGGACTCTTGTCGTTCGTGGAGTAATTATGAATGTAAGAGATACTTAGAGTATTAGACCAGGAGGTATATTATGTGGAAAAGTTTTGGGGGGGAAAAGTATGTAGGGTTAGTGTGGGAAGGTTTGTAAATAGGGGTGATGGAAGGAGCAGACAGACACAAAAAAAGAATAGAAAAAAAAAAAATCCACACAAGATACCAAGACTATTATGTAATCCTAGAAAAAGGGAGGAAGACCAATCAAAGGAGGAGAATGAAAATAAAGGAAGGAAAGAGGAAGAAAGAGGACAAAAGAACAAGAATAAAATAAAAGGAGCTAGCAGCTGTGTGAAATAAAAAAATAAGGCAAACTATCCAATATATATATATATATAAAAACAACATGTGAAAGTAAGAGAAGTATGGGGTGAAAGAAAAAAAAATAACACAGCAATAACCATACCAAAACAAAAGCACTGTAAAAGCAATATAAAACAAAACATCCACATTAAAAGTAAAATAAACAGTCCTCCTTATTTACGCATATGGGGTCAGGCCTATATAATATGTGCGTATGTGATTGCTTTAGTAACTTTCAGAATACCATCCAATGTCTCTTAGTTTTCTTTGTACTCTATTTTTTTATCTTCTTAGGTCACTCTGGGTGTTTGGACACCTTCTCTCCTTTAGCTGCTTTAGGTTTATGTGCCCGGATGTCTGGTTTCACTGTTATTTGATTCTATACAATTCACAGGTTCTGCGAAATTCTAACCTGTGGTCAGTACCTCTGCACTCACCACCCTAGACTCCAGCCTATGCTTCCCTACGACACGGGTGGAGCATGACCAAGGTATAATTAGAACCTCCCCCTGAGGTCCTGTGCAGATATTGTGGCCCGATGGATTTTCCTGTGTCTCTGGAAATTCCAGCTGGGTTAGCCGGTGTGGTCCCAAGATGTACCCTGGGCAAATGGGTGCTGGTTCCTGGGTGCCCACGCTTGCTGCCAGAGCTCTGCCTATTCCAAGGGTGCAGGCTGGGTGTGCTGCTTTTACTGGAACCAGGAGTGAGTGGATGCAGCTGTCTGTTGCTGCTGGTATGCTCTTCCAAGGTGTATTGAGCTGAGTTCTCGTTCTCGCTTAGAATTAAGCCTCTGGCTAGCAGGAGGGTGGGAACACCCAGCGGTGGGCCAGGAGTGCAGGATAGGTGCTCAAGGATCCAGTGCGTGGTGCCCAGTAAAGGCCTCTGCCTCCCGCGGGACGTAGAAACTGGGGGTGCCCCAAGGAGATTTCCAGTTTACACAGGGCTTTCGCAGCCTTGAAGGCAGTCTCTGGCAAGGTGGCGGGGGGGGGGGGGAGCTAGACACCCAGGTAGGCTCCAATTTAGTGGAGAGAGTTGGACAGGCAATGACTGCTAGCAGGGAACCGGGGCGCCGACAAGGTGCGCAGAGGGGAGTGCTCGGGTCTGAGGCTTGGGCGTGCTGGGGGGTTGGAGTGCAGCGCACGCTAGGGTCCACACTTCCCGTTGCCCGCAGGTACCTGTCTTTCTTGGTCCAGGATTCGTGGGAGTCTCTATGCTGTTGTGATCCAGTCGCTGGTGGGCACACAAAATTCTGACGTGGGAGCTGCTCGCTGTTTTCAGTCCCGGATTATCTTGCTGCGGGACTATCGGGGCTATCGGGCAGGCAGCTCCGCGGGCCCGCGAAAGCAGCCCGCGGCCGCCGATCAGCGTTTGCAGCTGGTCCGGTGTCCGGGTCTATGTTCTTCTTCTTCTTCAAGTTCAGAGTTCCCTCGAGGTACCAGGATTTGTTTTGGTTCCTGGTATGTATTTTTTATTGTTGATTAAGACACAGCTTTCTAAGTATCTGAAGTTTTATTTGCTTCAGCTACTGAGGAGTACTGTGTCCCTCAGTCGCCATTTTGAAAAAAAAAAAAAAAAAAAAAAAAAAAACTACCTCCTGCATTTTAAAGAAGCTCCATCCTCCCCTATTCCAAGGCCGCTGCTTGAGCCAGCGAGATCTAGATCAGTCCACCGGGTAGCCAGACCACTACTGGGGCCGTCAAGAGTGGCATTGGTACTTGCAACACGGCATGCACAGAGAAATATCGCAGAAAATAAAAATCAGATGCTTCCCCTAATCAACAAAAACTAGGAGGAAAGGGGCAACAGGAAGAGGTCAAGCTATAGAAAGGGCCCTATAGTGAAGCAACTAAGGTGCCCATTTTTTAATTGGGTTGTTTGTGTTGAGAGTGTAGAGTCTTTTCAGCTCTTTGTATATTCTGGATATTAGCCCTCTATCAGAGTGGTGGCAGGTAAAGATCTACTCCCATTCCGTGGGCTTTCTCTTTAGATTCTTGATGGTTTCCTTTGATGAGCAGAAACTTTTTAGTTTGATGCCATCCCACCTGTTAATTCCTCTTTTAATTTCCTGCACTTTGGACGTCTTGTTGAGGAAATTACTGCCTGTGCCTATATGTTGGAGTGTTGAACCTATGCCTTGCTCTAATAGTTTTACAGTCTCTGGTGTGATTTCCATGTTTTTTATCCATCTTAAGTTTATTCTTGTGCGTAGTGAGCAGTTAGGAGTTAGTTCTATTTTTATACAAATAGATAGCCAGTTCTTCCATCATTTGTTGAAAAGGCTGTCTTTTCTCCAGGTTATGAATTTAGTCCCTTTGTCAAAGATCAATTGACTATAACTGTTTGGGTTTATTTCTGTATATTTTATTCTGTCCCATTGGTCTGTGTACCTGTTTGGTGCCAGTACTATGCTGTTTTATTTATTTATTTATTTATTTATTTATTTATTTATTTATTTTGGTGGTAGTGGTGATGGAACCCTTCTACCTCTGGGCTACACTCCCTTACCTATTTTATATTTTATTTGGAAACAGGGCCTCTTAAGCCAGAAAGGCTAGCTTTGAACCTGCATAATCCTCCTGTCTATGCCTCCCAAGCACAGGGATTAAAGGTGTGTGGCACCATGCCTGGCTACCTTGCTGTTTTAACCACTATTGCTTTGTAGTATAATTTGAAGTCAGAGATTGTGATGCCTCCTTCATGGTTCTTATTGCTGAGAATTGCTTTGGTTATTTGGGGTCTTTTCTTTCTCCATATGAAATTTATGACTGAATTTTTTAGGTCTATGAAGAATGTTTTTGGTATTTTGCTAGGAATTGCATTGAATCTGTAGAACATTTTTGGCAGAATGGTAATTTGATTATATTTATTCTGCATATCCATGAGCAAGGGAGATCTTTCCATCTTCCAAGATATTCTTCAATTTATTTCTTTAATTTTTTATATTTTTGTTGTTGTTGTAGAGATCTTTACATCATTCGTTAGGTTAATTCCTAGGTATTTTTATTGGTTTTGAGGTTATTGTGAATGGAATTATTTTCTTTATTCATTCTTTGTGAATTCATTGTTGACATAGAGAAATGCAGCTGCTTTATTTATTTAGATTGATTTTGTATCTGCCACTTTGCTGAATTGGTTAATCAGTGCCAGTAGTTTTTTTGGGTGAGATTTTTGGGTCGTCTAAATATAGAATCATGTCATCTGAAAACAAGGATTATTTTAACTACTCTTTTTCTATTTGAATTCCTTTGATATCCTTCTCTTGTCTTATTTCTGTAGCAAGAGTTTTGAGGACTATATTGAGAAGGACTATACTGATGTTCAACATCATTAGCCACCAGGGAGATGCAAATCAAAACTACACTGAGATTCCATCTAACCCCAATCAGAGTGGCAAGCATAAAGAACTCAAATAACAACAAATGTTGGCAAAGATGTGGGAAAATAGGAACTCTTTTTCACATTGGTGGGAGTGCAAACTAGTTCAGCACTATGGAGATCAGTGTGGAAATTCCTTAGAAAACTGAGAATGGATCCACCATATGATCAGGCTATACCACTCCTTGGTATCTTTCCAAAGAGGTTGAAATCAGAGAACTACAGTAACATATGCATACCCATGTTCCTCGTGGCACAATTCATAATAGCCAAAATATGGAACCAGCATAGGCCTCCATCAGCTGATGAACGGATTGTAAAATTATGGGAAATACACACAATGGAATTCTACTCAGCAATAAAGAAGAAAAATGTCATGTCGTTCACAAGAAGATAGAAAGACCTGAAGAACATTATGTTAAGTGAGATTAACCAAGCACAAAAAGAGAAGGGCATAGTTTTCTCTAATATGCTCAAGCTAGGGAGTATTAGGGATACCAGAGGGACTCCAGATAATGAAGAAAGAAAAAAAAAAAAAAACCTCAGCAAAGCCAGAAAGGAAGAGTAGGGGAGGAAGAAGACTGAGGTTCAATAATGGAAAAGCTATGTTCAAATATGCGTATACATGTGAATATAACATAGTTAACCTGGACACTCAGTATTGGGAGGGAAGGAAAAGGAGAAATGGGGGTCGGGGGATGGCACTAAGTACTGTGTGACTATATGCCATTGTCAACATGATTCATATTATGATATGAGCCTAAAATGCACCAATAAAATAAAAATAAAAAATAAAATAAAAAATCAGTTATTGACTAGCAAATTAATGATAGAATGAGTATACTAACTAGATCCCTATGATTTCTAAGTATTAAAATGTATCATTTGTGTTCTCTTTAAAGTTTGGGATTTTGGGGCCAGGTGTGGTGGTGCACCCTTGTAATCCCGGCTCTTGGGAGGCAGAGACAGGAGGATCGCGCAGGTTTGAAGCCAGCTGCGTTGTCTTAAGAGACACTGTTTCCAAATAAAAAATATATAAAATAGGTCTGGGAGTGTAGCCCCAAGGTAGAAGGGTTTCCAGGAACCCCAGTACCACAAAAAAAGTTGGGGATTTTGAAAGTCATCTCTGAATGCCTGTTGCCATGCTACGGAATTTCAAACTGCAAAATAAGAGAGTGGGAAGTGTCTGTCACTCACAGTAGAGGAGAGTTCTCACATTTAGCCATCCTTAAGCTCACAGACCTGCAATGCTTTGTTGACTTGTACATCTAAGTGAAACCTCTAATTTTATTGATGACATTTTTATCTCTTGGAAGTAAGTTCAAACCAAAACACAAATGGGCAGGATCTATCTTGTCTTCTCTTTGTGGAATATCATTGCGTTTCACTGTGCTTCTAGCACATCCCTGTCAGAGTTAGCCTTTTCAGTTTCATCTGAAGGAGGAGTTGTCAATTTAAAAGAGATGAGAGTCATGTTCCAAAGGTCAAACACAATTTCTGAGGGTGCTTTGTGCTTCATATCTAGGAGAGAAAGTTCTGCATGCAGTTTTCAAACCTTTTATTTCTTATTTGTTTTTATGATAGTGGAGATTCAACCCAGTGGCACTCCACTTCTGAGCCACATCTCCATGTCTGTTTTATTGTTTTTTTCTTTTTAATTTTGTGACAGAGTCTTGCTAATTATCTCACTCTGTTCTTAAATCTACAATCTTTCTCCTTCAGCTTTCCTGGTACTAGGATTACAGTGATGAACCACTGTGCCAGATTGAATTTTTCTTTATTTTTCCATTTAACTAATGATACTGAACATTTTAAATATATTTACTAGACAATTGTACTTCTTGAGATTGCCAAAATTTCTGTAAAGTGCTCTCCAAAAGCTTTATATGGAATGCAAACTAATATTTCTCTCTTCGTTATTCTTTTTAATTGGTGCATTGTATGCATACATCTTTTTAATTTTTTTTATTGGTTCATTGTAGTCATATATCTTAATGGGATAAAAGACTTGTGGAGACATCCATGTATACATCACCAAATTAGCCCTTACCTGATCGCCACCTCATTCCCTTCCCATCCCTCCTTCCCATGTTTGGCCTAGTGATTGACTTTTATATGTTTGTTTATAGTACATCATGTGCTTTAGAAAGTTTCCTTTACCCCGCCTCCCATCCCCTCATTTAGGTCACCTTATTTGCTCCTCTATAGGATCTCCTTCTTCATCTAGAGTTCCTCCTGTTACCATTTTCTCCTTAGCTTTCACATATCCATACATCTTAATGAGGTATAAAATGATAAAGGCATACACGCACACCTCACTCAATTAGCCCTTTCCAAATTCCCCCAATACTTTGCCCCTCCTTTTTTCTCATGTTTGGCTTAATGATTGACTTTGATATGTTTGTTAATGTACATCATGTACATTAGAGAATTTCCCTCTTTTTCCTCTCATCCTTCTCAGGTTTCTTTTTTTGCTCATCTCTGGTTTCTTCTTCTATGTAAAGAGTTCTGCCTAGGACCCATTTTCTCCCTAGCTTCTGCATATTAGAGTAAGTACCAATTTTTTATTTGTTGTGACTGAATAATCTATCTTAGCATACTATTTTTCAGTTTTATTTCCCAGAAAATGACATAATTTTGTTCTTTTTATGGCTGAGTAAATTTCCATTCTGTACATATTCTATAGTTTTGCAATCCATTCATTTGTTGGAGGACATCTTGGCTGGTTTCTTAGTTTGTCAATTGTGAATTGTGTGGCTATGAACATAGATATATATGCGTGGTTTGGTAGTTTGGTCTCTATATTTTGGTAGATACCCAGAGGTGGTATTTTCAGGTGACATGGTAGGTTCATTCACATTCTTCTGAGGATCCTCCATGTTGTTTTCCAAAGCGACTACAGTAATTTGCAACCCCACCAATAATCTGCTAGATTTCCCATTTTTCCTGTCTCACCAAAAGCATCTATTGAAGTCCTGATCTCTAATACCTGAGAAAAATCTCTGTATTTTGATATGGGATATTTAAATAGGTGATTAAGATAAAATGAAATCAAATGGTTGAGCCCAATTCAGTGTCACTATTTTCAATATTAAAAGAGGTTAGAACATGGGCACATATATAGACCATATGAATACATCATAAACATCATAATGAATACATCATTAGTTTTCCTAATCCTATTTTTTTGCTTTTTTCTGTGTGTTTTGGCTGTTTTAATGTTTTTAATTCTTATTTGTGCATTATTTTCATACATCTTGATGGTATGCAAGATGGTGGAGACATACATGTACACATCACCCATTTAGCCCTTACCCATTTTCTACTTTATTTCCTCCCCCACTCTCCTCATGTTTGGCTAGTGCATGGATATGTTTGTTAAACTACATCATGTGCATTAGATAATTTTTTAAATCTAAACATTCTTTAAAACCTTTAAAAAAAAAAGCTTGCTTCTTCCAACTTTACCTGTTTGTAATCCCCAACTTTTTTCACTAATAAATGCAAGTGCTAATTTTTGATAATTTTTATCCCAAATGTTAGAATTTCAATATATTTTATATTTTCTTCTTTCTTTATGGATTTTTGATGGGCTTAAATCTTAAATGTATATTCACTGTGATGTAAATTATAGCTCTAAAGCTTCTAGAAACAGTTGAAATACTAACAGATGTCAATATCATTTTAAAAGCCTCACAGTTTAAATTGCTATATTCTCTTTTTATTATACCTCCTTAGATCCAAAGAAATTAAATATACATTTTCTGAAAATGAAACTAATAATTTCCTCCTCTCCTTTGATGCAACTGGGATGTTTTTCTGTGGTCCAAACATTATCACTTCTTTTTAAGAGAGAAATAAACTGAGATACAGGAATGTTTAATAAGGGATGCAGCCAAGATTCATAATAAGGGAGTCTAAGTAGAGAGAGAATGAAAATATTGTTTTCAATAAGAGAAAAATTAACTTAGTAAAGTGATTTAATCAATTCATATTTCACCAACCTAAAAATCAAGAGCAATGTAATTTTACTTACTAGAAAATAAATAGAAATGTTACTATTAAACTGGGGAAACCATTTCCAGTTCATAGATAATCATGCTCATCAGATTTTTATTAAGTTGTGATTTGGTCTCATAATCTATATCAACACAATGACCACTGGATTGTCACTGACAGTTTAGATAACATTGAGTTTTCTCTGCATCAAGCACTTCAGTATGAATGTTCATGAAATTGGATGCTTGTTCTTAAAAACATTCAGTGGAAAAAGCCATAAACATTAAGTTCCTGGTTATTCTAATTTTTTGCTTACAGATCTGTGTTTTCCAAAAATGTACAATAAACTTGGCCTATTGGTGCATTCCTGTAATATCTCAAGGCAGTATTTCAGAGGAAGAAATGGGAAACTAAGACAGGAGAAACACAAGTTAGAGGCCAGCATGTGGTAAGTTACTGAGACCCTGTTTCCAAATTTAAAAAAAAGGGCTTGGGGTTTAATTGAAGTTTAGCTCAGAGGTAGAACATACTTCAGTTCTATCCTAGTACTTTTAGTACTATGCACACACACACACACACACACACACACCACCTCCACCACCAACAACAACAACATCATCAACAGCAACAACAATAAGAAAGGAGGTTATATTTCAACTAGTATTATTTCAGCATTTGCTATATGTCTTTAATTATTTTAAGGAGTGGTGAAAGAAGCAGAACAGATGGGAGTGTGCTTGCTCAGAAGTGGATCTGTATGATGCTGTATACAGAGCAGGGGCTTTAGACACAGGTAGCTCTAAATTCTCTCCCATCTTTGCCACTGAGTTGTTTAAAATTAGATAGTATCCAGAGACTTACCTTCATCATCAGAAAAATTGGAGGGATATATCTCCAGCTGAGCTGTGGATTTAGAAAAAATAAGTTAGAAGATTAATTTTACTATTGAGTTTTAATTTTTAATCTAGTCAATATTTGAGTTACCTACCACCATGAACAGGTCTTGAGGATACAGGAGAGAATCACAGAAAGAGGCCCCATTAAGCAAAGTATACTTTTTTATGGTCCTAGAGATTTAACCTAGAGGCATTGTACCTCTATTCCTATCATATTTCTTATTTATAGACAGAGTCTCACTAAGTTGCTGAGGCTGGTGATTCTCCTTTCTCAGCCTATCAAGTACTGGGTTTATAAGGCATGTGATACTGGACCCAGTGCAATGTATAAATTTTAAACAAGACATTTTAATAAAGTGCTATGCTAGTAATGCTGGAGGTCACAGAGCAGTAGCAGCAGCAGCAGCAGCAGCAGCAGCACCAGCAGCAGCACCAGCAGCAGCATCACCCATATCGTTTCAGCCTGGCTCAAGGAAGCAATGTGGAGATGAACAGTAGGCCTATTTCTAGTCCAAGAACCATATGTCTAATGGATTATCCATTAGAGAGAATCCAATGGATTCTCCATTACATAAATAGCCTATGAATGTAATAGATGCTAAGGCAGTACTTTCAGTGTGTAACTGTCTTTTCTCCTAGAGCCACATGAGTAAATTATTTATTTCTAATTCCATTACTAAGTTTGCTTCAAATTTTTTTCTTTATAATGGCTCAAGATTTTCTTAGTTAAATTAATATTAATTGAGCTATTTGCAAAATTATAATCTACCATTTATTAAAATGTATATATGCACAATCTCTTTCTAACTAAGGCCCTATTTTATCATGAGAGGGTAGACATGTTTCCAACCACTGACACACATAAATTTAACTCAAGAAGGGGGAGGAACGTGGCAACAGAGAGAAGCAGCGCTTACTAGTCCTGCTGACACTCGATCTCTATTGCCCCCAAAAGAGTGCTCTACAAAGCCAGAAAATACCATCAGTAGAGGAATAAAAAAATAAATACAAGGGACAGAGAAAGAGAAGATTAGAAGACCGACCAGAGAGCAGAAAAGAAACCCACCTGCCTTGCAGTGGCAAGTGCCACACCAGCACAGTCTTGCTTCACAGCACTGCACCCCAGAGACAAAATGAAAACAAATCTGAAATGAGAAGTTGTAGATCCATGGGTTGTAGGTCATCAGTTCTTCCTGCCCAAAGGACTGCTACAACTTCCAGGAGCTCACCATGCCCTCCAGGGATCCAGAGAGGAGCTCAACACCAGAAAATAAATCTACCAGCCTTGTGGCCAAGGGTGCTGCGGCAGTGCCATCATGCCAGCAGCAGCCAAGCTTACTCTGCTTACCAGAGATCCAGACCATCACATACCAAAATCTTAAATGAACCTGTGGTCCCTGCAGAAGAACTCTCAATGCTGTGCCTCTAGGGACTTGCACAGCCTTGACAAACTCACTGAGTCTGAGATTTTGCAGTTCAACCTAGTGAAGGAGTAGTGGTGGCAGAGATTACCACACCTTCCAGAGATCCAGAGTGGTGCTCAATAACACCATAAGTGTAGTCATGATTCCCATGAAAAATCCCCAGCTGGGTGCACCCAAAGCGTCATGCAGCCCTGATAAACTCCCCAGGTCAGAGATTTTCTGATACAACCTGGAGAAAGTGGGAGTGGGGTCTGATATTGGACATGATAGAAGCTCAGACTCAGGCTCTGATCAGTGGATGGTGTGTGGGGATACATACACTTAACACTGGGCCCAAAAGGTAGGATCTCTGGGATCCTACCACAGACCTCCTGACTGTGGTGAATGGGAAGAAATCAGAGCAGACTAGCCTTAGCTATAGAAAACAGAGAATTCTACATTGAGTTTGGTCTCAGAGACATACACCACCAACCGTGACAGGGAGAGATTGAAACTCCAAATCTGCGGAAACCATGGAGGATGACCTGTGTTTAATATTAAATCAAGCCCCAATGATACCAACCATCTGCATAGACTGAAAAAAGACTCAAAGAACCAGACTCACAATGGGAAAGGTGCCAGTGGCACTTGGATCTGCACAAAAAGACTGCAGAGGACCTATCTGCTGAATAGTCATTTATTTGTAGAGTTGTGTAATTTGTTTTGGGTTGTTTTAATTTCTTGTTATTTTTTGTGTGTGAGTGTATGCCTGGTTGGTTTTTTTTTTTTTTTTTTTGCTTGTTTGTTTGGGTTTTGTTGTTCTAAACCCTCTCCCAAGCTTCTTCCTTTGTACATACCTACTCTCTTCTCACTATTCCTTTTCTATCATTTTCCTTCTTTTTATCTCTCCCTTGTCTTGTAATAAATCCATTTTATATCACTATACCAAAAACTCTACATGGTTTACTAGAATACTTCATTTTTACTATCTATAATTTCTAGTATATAATACCTTACCAAACATATACTCTCATTCTGTTCAACCCTATCTGAGACTTTACCCGATTCTTCTATTTACTCCTTCACTTCCCTCCTTACTCAACTTTCACTCTTGAATACAATACAATATGCCCTTGGATATATCATCAGACACCTAGAGACTGAGAGAAATACATCAAAAGCAACAGATACAAGCTTCTGAAACCATGAGAAGGAGGAACAACAAGGGAGCAATGAGCTCCCACAACCCTAAAATAACAGAACATGATAACACAGAATTGCAGAGATCTCCAGAAGGTTAAATCACAAATGTAAATGTAGAAATAATACAGAAATTTCAAAAAGAATTTAGAAAGATTCTGAAAGAAATAAAGGATGCAATAATTGAAATAAAGGCATCTATCCAAACTATTAACATTCTATTATATCACATGGAGAATAGAATCTCGCTTCTAGAAGATGATCACTCCAAAAATGAATGCATATTTTATAATTTAGAAAAAACAATTCAACATCAGAAATTGGACACTGAATAAATATGGGCCCAGCTTAAAAGAGATAACCTAAGAATAATTGCATAGAGGAGGGAAAAGAGGATGAAACTAAAGGGCTCAACAATCTCTTCAAAGACATAATAGCAGAAAATTGTCCACAGGTAGAGGAAACTAATAGTATCCCATTTAGACAAGATCAGAGAAAATGTTTTTCACACCACATAATAGTCAAAATGACAGATGTAGATGACAAGGAGAGAATCTTAAAGGAAACCAAAACAAAAATCCAAGTGGCATTCAAAGGGAAAACCATTAGAATCACTTCAGACTTCCCAAAACAAGTTATGAAAACCAGAAGGGCCTGGAGTAACATATTCCAAACTCTGAAAGAAAACAATTCCAGCCAAACATTTTCTACCCAGGAAAGCTATCTCTCAAAATAGATGAGGAAATAAAAAATCTTTCATGACAAACAGAAGCTGAAAGAGTTTATGTCTTCAAAACCAGCACTAGAGAAAATACTCAAAGACATTAACTACAAAGAAGAAATAAGTAATACAAGCCAGAACCATAGAAACAAGAATCTTCATCCAGCAGACTACTAAGCAAAGAAGAACAAACTGTATTTTAAAGAGAAGTAAAATCTCAACATGTTAGGAATTAAAAATCATCTCTCAGTAATCACACTGAATGTAAATGCCCTAAATTCCCCAAAAAAGGCATAAAATGGCAAAACAGATTAAAAACCATAGCCCATCTATCTTCTGCTTGCAAGAAACACACCTTACAAGTAAAGATAGTAACAAACTTAAGGCAAAGGGCTGGAACAAGGTAATCTATGCCAATGGGACTCGAAGACAAGCAGAATCAGCAACTATGACACCAGATAAGTTAGACTTCAAGCCCAAGTTTATTAGAAGGGACAAAGAAGGTAAGTACTGGTAAAAGGGACAATCCAGCAAGAGTAAATAACAAAAATCAACATTTAAGCTCAAAACTTAGGTGCAGCTACTTTCATTAAACAAACTTTTGTGACTTTAGGTCACATATAAATCCCAGTACAATAAGAGTAGGAGACTTCAACACCCCTCTCACACCATTAGATCGATCTAGAAAAAAGGTCAGTAAAGACGCCTCAGACCTAAAGAACATCATTAATCAAATGGACCTGTTAGACACATATACAATATTTCACCCAACTACAGCAAAGTTCACACTTTCTTTCAGCTGCTCACAGAACATAATCCAAAATAGATCCCATCCTGGGCCACAAAGTGAGCACTAGCAAATTTAAAAAATGTGACATATTTCCCTGTGTCTTTTTAGACCATAATGGAATGAAATTAGAAATCAGCTATAAGAAGACTCAGAGAAACCACATAAAAAGACTGAACATCACACTTCTAAGTAAAGAATGGGTCATAGAAGAAGTAAGGGGTGAAATCAAGAAATTTCTAGAACCAAATGAAAATAGAGGTACAACATATCAAATCTTCTGGGACATTTTGGAGGCAGTATTAAGAGGAAAATTTATAGTACTGAGTGCACACATAAGAAAAACAAAAATCATCAAAATTAACTTAATGACACACCTCAAAGACCTTGAAAAATAGGAAAAATCTAACCTCAAATCCAGTAGAATACAGGAAATTATTAAAATCAGAGTGGAAATCAACAAAATAGAGTACAAAAATACAGAAAATCAATAAGAACAATAGCTGATTCCTCAAAAAATTAACAAGATAGACAAACCACTAGTCAAATTAACTAAAAAAAGAGAGTATCAACCCAAATTATGAAGAAAGAGATGAAAAAGAAGGTATCACTACTGACAGTGTAGAAATCCAGAAGATTATCAGGAACTATCTTGAAAAACTATACTCCAGCAAAACGGAAAATCTGGAGGAAATTGACAACTTTCTAGATAAATATAACCTTCCTAAACTGAGTCAAGAAGATATAGAAAATTTAAACCAACAAATAGCAATCAAAGAGATTGAAACAGCAATAAAGAGCCTACCATAAAAGAAAAGCCAAGGACCAGATGGTTTCTCAAGTGAATTTTATAAAACTTTTATAGAAGAGCTAATCCCCATACTTCTTAATCTATTTCATAAAAGAGAAAAAAACGGGACTCTCTCAAATACATTCTATGAAACCAACACCACATTAATACTGAAACCAAATAAAGACAATTCAAGGAAGAAAAACTACAGGATTATATCTTTGGTGAACTTGAATACAAAACTGCTAAAGAAACCACTAGCAAGAAACATTCAAATCCACATGATCATTCAAATACACCATGACCAGGTAGGGTTCATCGGTTCATCCCAGGGATGCAAGGTTAGTTCAACATACAAAAATCAATACATGTAATTCATCATATAAACTGAACCAAATACAAAAATCACATGATCATTTCAATAGACACTGAAAAGCATTTGATAAAATCCACCATCCATTTTTGGTAAAAGCACTACAGAGAATCAGAATAGAAGGAACATATCTCAACATCATAAAGGCAATCTACAATAAGCCCACAGCCAATATCATATTAAATGGGTAAAACCTTCAAGATTTCTCCCTAAAAACAGGAACAAGACAAGGATGTCCATTATCACCACTTTTCTTCAATATCGTACTTGAGATTCTATCCAGAGCAATAAGGCAAGAAAAGGAAATCAAAGGCATACAAATAAGAAAAGAAGAACACAAACTTTCACTATTTGTTAATGACATGATACTATATTTAGAGGAACCAAAAAATTCAACCAAATGGCTTGTAGAACTGATCAGCAAATTCAGCAAAATGTCTGGATACAAAATCAATCTTAAAAAATCAGAAGCTTTTCTGTACACCAACCATAAATCCACTGAAAAAGAAATAAAGAAATTCAGAAAACAACAAATGCTAGCAAGAATATGAAGAAGTGGGAACTCTAAAACATTGTTGGTGGGATTGCAAAATAGTGTAACCACTTTGGAAAACAGTATGGAGGATCCTCAGAAGAATGGAAACAAATTTACCATTTGATCCAGCAATACCACTTCTAGGTATCTACCCATAAGAAAGGAAATCAAACTACCAAACTAATGCATGTGTATCTATGTTCATAGCTGCACAATTCACCATTGCCAAACAATGGAACCAGCCAAGATGTCCATTAACAGATGAACGGATTAGAAAACTGTGGGATATGTACACAATGAAATTTTACTCAGCCATAAAGAAAAACACAATTACATCCTTTAGAGGGAAATGGGTGGAACTGTAGGACATTATGCTAAGTGAGATTAGTAGTTCACAAAAAGAAGAAATAGGATGCTTTTCCTAATATGCAAAAGCTAAGGAGAAATGGGTAACAGGAGAAACTCTAGCTGAAGAAGGAGATTCTATAGAGAAGCAGATAAGGCAAAGTAACTGAGGGAATGGGAGGGGGGAGGAGAGAAAATTTCTAAAGCCCATGATGCACTTAAACAAATATACCAAAGTCAATCACTAAGCAAAGCGTGGGAAGAAGGGATGGGGAGAGAATGGGGTAGGGACTGGGTAAGGGCTAATTGGGTGATGTACGCATATATGTTTACACAAGTCTTTTATCCCATTAAGATGTATGACTAAAATGCACCAATAAAAAAAATTTAAAAAAAGAAAGAACATGAGCTCTGATTCAAAAGGCCTTGAATCTACTTGCTCCTGGTTCTAAAGAAGGTTATGTAGATGAGTTACTTATTCTGTGAGCCTAGTTTCTTATCACTGACAGAATGAGGAGAAATCCCCACCTCCTTTCTCTCAGGGCTAATTGCAAGGCTTAGATGTGCTAAGGCAAACCCGTGCTGTTCAGAGCTCCAGGCCAGGGCACCCAAGACAGGAATAGCCTCTAAGATGTGTCCAAAACAACAAAAATGGTCATTTACTAAAATATTGAATAAGCTTAACTCAAGATACATTTGAAATTGAAGATGTAAGGGAATACTACATAGCTTTAAAACAGGACTATGGACTATGTCTATATACAGACAAAATGATCTCTGGGAGACCCTTTTTAGTGAAAATAGAATGCAGAAGAAAAGGTATATTACATAATTTTGTTCAGAAAAATGAAGGAATTGTAAAGTAAAATTAGAAGTACTGAGCCAAATCTTTCAAAAGGCATCATGTGCCCCGGATGTGGCAGTATACCCTTGCAATTCCAGTACCTGGGAGGCTGAGACAAGAGAATCACAGGTTCATGACCAACATCAACAATGTAGTAAGTCCCTACACAATTTAGTGAGGCCCTGTTTCAAAATTAAAAAAAAAAATTAAACAGGGCTGAGGGATGTGGTTCAGAGGTACAAGACCCCTGGGTTCAACTCCCAGTACCATAAAAACGGCAATATGTGTGGGAAAAGAGGGAAATGTTGAATATATAAGTAGAAGGTGACCTTCCATTAATATATATATGGCCTATAAATTTAACTTTGGGACAATGTAAACATCTACATGATGAAATAAAATTGATTGTGTTTAAGTCTGCATACTCACCACTGTGACTCAAATACTTGGCATGCAAAACTTAGAGGATAAGACTATTTGCTCAAAGTTCTGAAGACTTCAGAACATTTTTTTTTTTTTTTTTTTTACCAATCGCAAGCTGGTATAATATGGCTTGATATTTCTACCACAAGATGTCTAGGAGACATTTTAAATCCAACATATATCATATTTTTAAAAGCTATTTCTCCAAAACAGGAGGATCACAGCTTTGAATTCAGTCTCAGCAGCTTAGGGAGGTTTTCAGCAACTTAGTGAGACTCTGTTTCCAAATAAAATATAAAATAGGTCTGGTATGTAGCCCAGAGGTAGAAGGACTGTGGGTTCTATCCCTAGTTACAAGGAAAAAAATATTAAAAATGGAGGTAAAACACACACACAGATTATTTAAATATAAAATGCTTGGTGGTATCATTATATAGAAACTAACTCAAATAACTTTAAAAAGTAGTCATGTACAGGGGAAGCCAAGACAGGAGGATCATAGGTTTGAGGACAGAACAGGTTAACTTAGCAAGACTATGTTTCAAAATAGAGAGAATAGGGCTGTAGGTATAGCTCAGAGGTAGAATACTCTCAGGTTCAGTACCTAGTAATACTCCCCCCAAAAAATAGTCATGTAAACACATATTTCTAGAAATGTGTTCCTTAAATACAAAAAAATCTGCCCCCAAAATGTTATATAATATTATAAATTTTCAGAAATCATATTAATATTAACACATAGTAGTACAAATATTACTTCTTTTGTGATTTTGTTATGATTGGCTCCTATTATTTTTATCCCTTCATTTTTATAGAAATGTAATTTACAGCTAATAAATTGTACACACTTAAAAGTTTACTGTTTAATAAATTTTGGTACATTTATACACCTAAAAATCATTTGCATATCTACTAACCCACAAGTTTCTTCCTAACACCTTTTAGTTTTTCTTGTTTATATCTCTTTTTATTAGTACAGAATAGTTTCTATTTTCTAAAATTTTTCTATAAATGAGATAAAATATTATATCCTCTACATTTTTGAGGGGTGGTACTGGGGTTCCTGGAAGCTCTTCTACCTCCAGGCTACACTCCCAGACCTATTATACATACATATATAATTTTTTTTTTTATTTGGAAACAGGGTCTCTTAAACCAGCGAGGCTGGCTCCGAACCAGCGGGATTCCCCTGTCTCCGCTTCCCAAACGTGAGGATTTCAAGCGTTCACCACCACGCCCAGCTATCCTCTACATTTTTGATGGATAAAAGGATATATATTTTTTTCTCTTGGCATAGTATTGTGAGATTTTAAAATGCTGCTGCATGTATTAAGGGTCCATCCATTTTTATTGCTGAATAATATTCCATTGTGTGGGTATACCATATTTATTTATCCAGTCATTCTTTGGTGAATGTTCTCATTTTTTACTATTACAATTAAAACTTACATGAAAATTTATGCACAATTCTTTGTGTAAGCATGTGCTTTCAGATAAATGTCTAGAAATGAATGAAAGTATAATAGTTATACTATAAATGTTTAATATAATGTAAATAGTTATACTTTAATTGTTTAAGAAAAAGTGAGAATTTGTTTTCTAAAGCAGTTGGGAATTTTGCATTCCCATTAGCTATATCTAAGAGGGTCATTTGAAAGCTGAGCATGATGGTGCATACCTGTAATCCCAATACTTAAAAGCCTGACATAGGAGAATTGTATGTTCAAGGCCAGTCTCAGCAACTTAGTAAGATTTTCAGCAACCTAGTGAGACAGTGTTTTGAAACAAAAAATAAAAAAGAAGCCTGGCGTGGTGGCACACGCTTGTAATCTCAGTGCTTGGCTGAGTCACACAGGTTCAAAGCCAGCCTCGGCTACTTAGTGAGTCTCTCAGCAACTTAGTGAGACCCTGTTACCCAATAAAATATAAAATAGGTCTGGGAGTATAGCTTGGAGGCAGAACACCTCTGGGTTCCACCCCCAGTATCACCAAATAAATAAATAAATAAATAAATAAATAAATAAATAAAAGGAGGGGCTAGGGTTGTATCTAAGAAGCAGAATGCCCCTGGGTTCAACCATAGTGTCACAAAGAAACAAATAAATACATGATAGAGAGTCATTTGTTCCACAACGTTGACAACACTTGGGATGTTCAAATTTTAAATTTATCTGATAGGTATGCCATGGTGCTTTACTGTGATTTTATTACTATTTTTCTATTTATTGAATTCCCTTCAAAAAACTTCTAATGTTCTTTGCTCTTTTGATAGGTAAACATCCTTTAAGAATATCGGAATTCTTAAATGCAACAGTCAAGTAATTATTTTAAAATGCCTATGTGTACTTATTTATTTATTTATTCATTTATTTATTTATTTTTGGTGGTACTGGGGTTCCTGGGAGCCCTTCTACCTCCGGGCTACACTCCCAGACCTATTTTATATTTTTATTTGGAAACAGGGTCTCTTAAGCCAGCACTGCTGACTTGGAACCTGCGCGATCCTCCTGTCTCTGCCTCCCAAGCGCGGGGATTACAAGCGTGCGCCACCGCGCCCGGCTATGTGTACTTTAATACAATATGACTTAAAATGAAATTATATTGCATAAATTTTTAGCTTTATTCTTATTTACATGACAATTTTGCCAAGTATGTTAACCACTGAATATGTATGTGAAGATTCCTATAGTTAAATATATTTGGTCCTCGGGTTTCCACTCTTCTCAATCACCTTAGCTGGTGCCTGATAGAAATATTGCAGATGCCTGGGTTTTCCTTCTTTAAGAGGAAATGACAGCTAGATGTGGTGGTGCACACCTGTAATCCCAGTACTTTGAATTCGGAGACAAGAGGATTACAGGTTGTAGGACAGCGTCAACAATAGTGAGACTCTGCAACCTAGTAAGACCCTATTTCCAAAGAAAAATAAATAAATAAAGGGCTAAGGGATGTAACTCAGAAGTAGACTATCCCTGGGCTCTATCCCCAGTACAGTAAATAAAGGAAAGGAAGAAAGAAAGGAAGAAATAAAGAAAGAAAGAAAGAAAGAAAGAAAGAAAGAAAGAAAGAAAGAAAGATGCCTTGAATTTCCTTATCACTTTAATAATTACATCTAATAAAAGGGGAGGAAATGAAAACAATAAGAAAAGACATTGATATAAAATAGGTATGGGAAAAGAAAAATAAGAAATAAGATGACAAAAGATGGAAACAGAAAAATAAATAAAGAAGAGTGACTGAAAATAGTGGTGGTAAAATAGTAAAATATGTAAAAGTAAATGAAATTTAGAAGGCAGTCAAAGAATGTTGGAGTGAGCCTCTTTACAAATCTAGCAGAAACAAATATGAGGGGCTTTGAGAAGAGCAGTGTGGGGCAGTTAGAAAAGCTGGGTGCACCAAGGGATCATTTGCTTACAGTGCACATTTCAGTCAATTGCCTAAGGTCATTAATCTCAGTATTTATGTTTTGCTGGTATAATCTATCTGCCCCAGATTATTATTATCAGCATGAAACAAAATATAAGAAAGTTTATCAAAGATCTTGGTATTCAGTCCCTTAATGTCTCCTAATATATACCAGGGGATCTACTAAAGAACCTTAGAGGATCAGGCAGTAGTAAGAGGAAGCTCATTACAGAGTTCATTGGCAGAAAGTCAGAGTTGAAATAGATTGGGCAAAAGCAGCAATTTATTCATGTCTTACAAACATGGTCTTACAAACATCATACAGCGCTGGCACAAAAGAACAGACACCATCCCATACACCATGCTTCCTTCCAAGTCATTTCTATTGAGCTACAACATAGGAACAAGTCAGTTACTGAGTTACACAGTTCTTTAAACATGGATACCTCCCTGTCAGGATGGTTGGATTAGCTAATCAGACAAACAATTAATTTACATGTTTCATACAGTGCAGGATTTGTAACAGGATTCAAGATATTCACATTAATTTTGTAATACATTTTAAAACAGTACAATTTTCAGAAATCATGAGATCATGTCTCCCTGCCTGTTTCAGTTCCTTTCTGGCTAGTCTCCTTTCTTTTTCTTGTAACCAGTTGTAAATAGTTTTAACTCAATGTTTCACACTCAAAACACTTTAAATTTTAAAAACTAAAATCTATTTACACATTATCCATTGTAACTTTAAAAGTATTTGTTGTTGGTTTTGTTGTTCCACTTAGTAAAAAAAAAGTCACCCTCTTGCTATAAACATACTATGGCTGATACCACCATTAAAATGGACTCCTCATACTTTTTCACATCTCCAAAATACATGTCCCATGGCCCATGATACAAGCATACATGCATCAAAAGGCCATCTAACATCCCCAAACTTCACATGGACTGCAGTTCTTCACATGTTACTTTCACAGAAATACTGACTCAACCAAAATGTCATGAGATGACTTTGCAGTGGAATGAAGACCATGGCTGGAGGATATTCAGTTCTAGTCCCAAAGTCATCATAAAGCACAAAATAAGAGGTTGGATTTTCAATCTTTGTACATACAGAATGTAACACATTTTCTTTACATTAGCCATAGTCATAAAAAGCGTGTATATGTTGTAAGGAAAATGCATCTTCATAGAATTTACAAACACTGTGATATCAAACACATTCTCAAAAACTGTTAAAGTACTGACACAGAGACCTGACTCCAAATGTCGATTTCCAGTAGACTTTATTTTCTAACTTGCATATTTAATAGTTTAACTGTATCTGAGTTTCACTCTTTCTTGTCTATAAACTCAAATATTGTGACTTTACCCTCAAGTTAATTCTTTTCAAAAACACCCCAGGGGACTGCTTTTCTTTGACAGGTTTCAAATAAATTGCAGAACCCTGGCACTGGAGAAGGGTTCAAGACACATGTCTGTAAACTACTTTATAGACAACAGCTCAAGACAAATTTGCCTAGAAAAGGTAGTGAAAACACACTTTGTTGCACTAAGTTGACAGCCTAAAGATATTTTGTGAACACATATAAATTATACTAGACTTATTCTTTAACTATTTTGTCCTATTACCTAATTTGTTGTTTTTAATTTGGCAATGTTTAAAACTTCACAGTCCTTATTTCCTTCCTTATGTTTCCTTCCTTCCTTCCTTCCTTCCTTTCTTCCTTCCTTCCTTCCTTTCTTCCTTCCTTCCTTCCTTCTTTCCTTTCTTTCTTTTTTCTTTCCTGTATTTCTTTCTTCTCTCCTTTCCTCCTTTTGTTCTATTCAAACACCTTAGAGGAGAATAAGTTAAAGTCTTAGGTCACCATGCCCATTCTAGGTACAAGGGTGGCCTTGAAAGAACACTTGAACACTGTACATATTTCCTACAAGAAAACTGCATTTCTAACAGGATTTCTAGCTGGTTTCTTTACCCACTAGCTAATTTGACAACTTCACGAAGGTAAATAGGGGTTTCTTAGGCCACACTGAGGCTTGTGACAGGCAGTGAATAATTCAAGGCCCTGGTTCTCATGTGAGGTTATTTTTTATTTTTATTTTTTTTACATTTTGACTCACACATAACCTTAAATGGAAAAAAAGCATAATTCAGCCACAGTGTTCTCAACTCAGCCCTTTGATAAAATAATTTCTCAGCTTGTTCACTGTCCTTCTGAAATGAAGTTATTCCTCTTATGATAAAATCACATAATTACAAACCAAAGAGAAATGACCAGATAGTTTTATATGCAGGACAATCACTTGTACTTGACATAATTAATTTAAAAACAAAGAAAAGAGAACATTTCTTTAATATCTTTGGAGTTAAAAAAAATTTGATTTCCCCAACCTGAAGAAAAATGGATGAATTTTCATAAGCAAAGGCATGATTTTCATTTTAAAATCTTTTCAATCACTCAGAATTCTAGTGACATAAGGTAATGCAATTGTTACCTCGTGAGCACATCCATGACTTGGTATTGTGGTTCAGTGTTCATAACAGTCTTAACTATCCCTATTTTTATCACTGGAAATCTGCACAAACAAATGAGTATCTTATGAAAATTTATCCAATTTCTCTAATATAAGGGGAAATTATTATGATACACACTTATAGGTACTTTCTGGTCTACTAATTCAATCCATTTCTAACAAAAAAAAATCGCTTGCTTTTTCACAAGCTTATGCTCACATATAAGAAGAAAATTGCTCCTTGCCTAGTAAAAACCCTTAAGTCCCACTCCTGGCTATGATGCTAACCATCACAGAGCATGTGCCACTTGGCAATTTGTCTCCTAGGGAAGTCACAGATCTCCTTCCAGTGCTCCCCAGCGGTTCCTTCTGCAGCTGCACCTAGGACCAACCTTCCAATCACTTCATTCCGGGATCCTCTTTCGGAATCCAAAACCAGGAATTCAACGCTTATTTCTTCAAGACCTTCACAAGGAATATCGAAGACAAACAGTTCATTGAACACTGCATTGGGGGTGCATTTCTTCACGTGAGTCTTCTTTTTAGAGATTCTCTTTTTGGCATGGTACAGGTTCACTTTGACATAGGGATCTGCAATGGAATATAAGAAGCATTACAATGATGAAGCCTGGCTGTAGAGCTGATCCTAGATATAGTACCCTTAGAGATCATGGCATGCAGATATCAGGTGGCTACACTGGAAATAGGTCAAAATAATCAGGGAGTATAGGTAAAGTGTGGCCTTTTTCTTGTTCACAAAATTGATAATAAGGGAGAATATGCAACAAAAGAGAAAAAAAGTTTTAAACCAGAGTCTAGGGAAGGAATTGTAATGATAGTAAAGAAGATAACCTAGAAGAAAAAAAAATGGAATGTTCTATGGACACATTCTGATTGCTAGTAACTCATTCTATGAAATGAGAAGGTAAAAAATTCAACCTATACTGAATTTTATGATTTCAAGTAATTATATCTGTTTGGGTTTTCTTTTTTTCTGTGGTATAGTGATTTGGAATTCACAATGCAAATTCTTGGCTTCAACTGATTTTTTAGTCACTTTCTGGATTACTTTTTGTTTCCTACTGCTGACCTTTTGTATGTCATCCTTAGTGTGTGGATTTCAGAATCATGCTGATATAGCACTTATTTAATTGTTGTTGCTGTCTTTTTTTGTTGCAGCATGTGAGTTAATTTAACTTTCTGATCTAAACCTTTAAGTTCATGTTTTTAAACTTCAAAATGATAAAAACAATGCCAACAGTAGATGATTCTTCAATAAAATATATATTTTTTGGTACTGGTGGTCCTGGAAACCCTTCTGCCTCCAGGCTACACTCCCAGACACCTATTTTTTTAATATTTTTATTTAGAAACAGGGTTTATTAAGCCAGCAAGGCTGGCTTCGAACCTATGCGATCCACCTGTCTCTGGCTCTCAAGCACGGGGATTACAAGTGTGCACCTCTACATCCTGCTTCAATAAAGTAGTTATTTCTGGTTTTCATAATGGCCTCCAAATAAGTATATGTCTAACTAGTATAGTGATTAAAAAAACACTTAAGAATACTGTGCTAAGAAATTGCAGGTTAGGATTTTAATTCAGGCCATTTTAACTCATAGTTTACATCCTCTGTACTATGCAAAAGAGTTTGCTGCTTTGTCTTGTTTTTGCAAAAATAGATATAAAATTACAGCTGATTTTTAAGACATGCATATAATATTAGAAAAAAATAATAAACATAAAAGAATAGAGTAAGTGGGCTAATTTAGCATGAATGAACTTTGTGTTAGATATCAGAACTATCTAAATATCTTACTACTGGTAACATTGGCTCACATTTTTTTCAAGAAAGGAGAAAAGGACAAATGATTATATAAATTATAATTGTAAATAAAAGTAAAACAAAGTCAGAGGTTAATGTTAGCTAGCAGCGTTATTCAATGTACTACACACTTTTAAATTTGAGCCTAAGTATTTCAGTATCTCACCTGAAAGTCCAGAAACATCCGATTTAGGCAGGTGTCGAGCTTTTAGGACAACCACAGTGAGAGTATTTGTTGTGGACTGATAGCAGAGAGAGATCAGTAACTCACCCCGTCCTGAAGACTTCTAAACAAAGAAACAAAAATACAACATTAGTATTATATATATATATATTCATACTTTTAGTTTTGAATTAATTTACAATTAATAGTATTGTTATTTAAGTCCAATGTTTGTATTTATTTATTTTAGTATGCTAAGTAATTTGAGTAACTAAAACCTTTCATGAACTGCCATCAGGGCCTAAAAATCATTGCCTGCCATCTTGTGGTTCTTTTAGATACTACAAAATGTAAAATTTGCAGTGTTGGCCACACCCATTACTTAGAAGTTTATTAAAGAATAGTTATACTCCACAGGAGGATCTTTTTAAATTTTTCTTTTTAATTAAATCTCTGCTCTTTGATGTTACTACTAATAATACAACTTACCTAATTATTTTAATGGGTGTGTATAGGATCAAATAACTTAAGTTTAATTTATTTTCAAAATCTTTAGCACTATTATTATCCAAAATTTGAATTCAGATCAACTAAAATTATCCTGACCCCACTATTCTGCTGTAACAGAGGGATTATGGAGTTAAAACTCTTTGTTTTCTAGCACAAACTTTATCTTTAATCTAGGAACAAATTGAACTTAAGTAATGGAAAAAAAATCTTCTCAAGAATTTTAAATATATTGTTTAGAGGTAGTGCCAAAGAGTTCTTCTTTCCATGCTACTTAGATTGAATTTTACTTTGAAAACATTAGGTAAGACAATTAGTAACTCATAATATAAATTCTGACAGTAGAAAATACTGAATTGAGGCTTGATCATAAACAAATGATGGCTGAATCAGAACTCTTAAAACTATAACATATTTATACATAGTTGACATGGAGCAACTGTATGCATAAACACTTCGGAAAGTAAAAGTGAAGGCAGATCTTTAATTCAACTATGCCACTAAATAACTAGATGTTTTAAATAGAATGTATAATGTCTCTGGACTTTGACATTCACTCATTTTTCAAAGTGAAAGAAAATATCTAAATTCTACCAGTATAAAAATGCTATTAGAATTAATTAAGTTCTGAATTTGAAGTAGTGTTAAATTTCTTTATCTGAGGCCTTATAATTTTCTGGTAATCTCAGAACTATTAAGTAGTACAAAGATAAATGCTGAGTAACTCACATCTTGTTAGACAACATAGAGATGGACATTCATTATTCAATACAATATGATGTCTCTTCCTTGAAAAGCAATTCTATAAAAAGTCAATACAACTTCTAAATCCTCAGAAAGAATTGATTCAATTTTCAATTTCAATTTCAATTTCAAATTCAATTATGCTGACCTTCAAACATCTTTGTTAACTTGCTTAGGATTAAACAATATTCAGAAATATTTTAAAGTTGCAGGGTTTGTTAAAATACTTTGTCAAGAAATCAACAAAAGAGGTCATATTAATATTTAAATATTCATAAAGAATGCATATTTATTTATATTGTTGAAATACTTTGAGGTTTTCAGTTGGGGGCTAAATTTTTCTCTCATCTGTTCTATAACCTAATACTCTATTGGATTATAATTAAACATTATGATGTGATATGCACAAATCTATCATTTTAATGAAACTCTCCCAGATACAAAAGCCCACATTAAAGATTGTGTACAAATACTTTAAGCACTAAAAATGAATTACCCTAACATTTCTCTTGGTGATCTCTTTGTTCATTAACATTTTTCCACCAGATAACTCAATTCCTGAAAGAGGAATAAGGACTTCTCCAATGATATCATCTCTTGAAAACCTGTCAAAACTCAAGATAGTGAAATGCAGGGCCAACTCTTGGATCTGGGTATAGGGAATCCCAAAGAATGTGAACGTCTCATCAAAAGCAGGGTCTAGGGTCTTCCTCAGCACCCTAGTTTTCACTTTATGCTTCTTCTCTGGGAGGATAGTCATTTTGATGTATGGGTCAGAGGTCATTGACTGCTCATCCATGGCTGGTAAGCCACGGGCTTCTTTGATGTTCACCATAAAGGCTTTCTTCTCAAAGTTGTACTCTAAGGAGAAGAAAAGGGTTCCCAGCTTCTCCTGTTTCTCCTCTGAAGTAAGAGAAGTGCTGGATTTTAAGCTATCAGGAGAAACTCCCTCTTTTTCTCCTTCTAAGAAGAGCTTTGGGGTCACATTCTCCAGGTCAGAAGGGCTGCTGACTTTAAGGTTTGTTTTGGGGAAATTGCCATTGAGATCTCTCTTTTCAAGGTCAAGATGCAGTGAATTCTTTGGAAGAGCTGGCTTATTCTTTGCTTCATTTTTGTCATCTCCTCCAAACTTCTTTTTACTATTTAGGTTTTCAGGGTATATATCAACTCCTTTCAGCACATGCACAAACTTGTAGGGAGGAGTCTTGTTAGACTTGGATGATTTTCTCTGACAACAGATCCATGCAAAGAGAGAGACTGTGAAGACGAGTCCAAATGCACTGAAGATCCCCACCACGGTGGGGATTTCATCTGAAAAATCAAGTGACCAACAGCATACATTAAAAGAGGGGAGACTGAGCCTTTTGGGAAAGCATAATAGAGCCAGCAATTTCTGTGGGTTGGAAAGACTTAAATACTTTGCAACAGTTCCAGATACAAATTATATACACACTTCACCCTGACTTTAGGTATAAACACATTCCGCGAGGGACACAAAAGAAAGCACAATGTGATCAAAACTCCCTCACTTTGGTAGTTTTCAATGAAAATAAGAAAGAGGCCTGTTTCAAATATAGAGAGAGGAAAGCTTAATAACATTGCTCAATCTTTGTCTTCTCAAATAACATAAGTGAGCTATAGAATGATGGTCATTACTAATTTCATTGTTTTTATTGACATTTTGAGGCTTTCCAAAAGCATTAGTTATCACTGAGCATGGAACACTAAGTGGATATTATTCAAGTACTGCAAATCTCTATATTTTTATATGTTTTTGTTTATTCAGGATTCAAGTTACAAAAATCTAAAAACTTAGTTTCACATAATTTTTGAAATCTTTATACTGAAATTTTTTATACAGAAAATTTCACTTTTTAAAAAAATGGAATAGTTGGAATAGTATTTTCCATTGCCACAAACCCATTAATTTTTTTTTCATCTCAACTATGGTAGAATAGTAAAAATATTCATATTTATAAGGGAAAAAATAGCAAAAACTAAAGCAATATGATACTAGTTTATATAACTTACAATACTACAACTCCCCAAATTCAGCAAACAACATTGAACCTTCAAAGTGAAAATCTATTTAAATGGAAAAAAGTGAAACATGAGTATGAATGAATCATCATTCCTTAACATGAAATGAAAAAAAAAATGAGTAGATCTTGACTTTAAAATTATCCATAACTATTTTTTCTAGCACATTTGCACATAGTAAATGGTAACCAAATTGAAATTGTCACTATTTCCTAGAATGGGAGCATATCAAATGACTGGCAGCAGGTGATACTGATTGTGAACAAAGTTTATCATATTTTATATGTAAACATGTTTCTTAAATGCTTAGCAACACTGTATAAGTAAAAGCAATATTGCTATATCTGAATATATTATATGGATTAAGTCAATGCTCAAAATAATTAAAGAGAATAGCAATAATGGAATATTTTGTACACTTAATTCTATGCCAAGCCTTACTTTAAATTTCAGAGTATATAATAAAGTTCAAAGTCCTAGTCAGGAAAGGGTTAAGACTCATCTAACCCCAGGAAGACTAATCTTTTGTTATCTCCCTTTTTTCATCCACCAACATATTCTGTCTACCTACCTCATAGTCAGAACACTGAACTCAAAAAATATAAGATTAGAAAGTGACAAAAAGAGAAATATCTAAAGAGATATGGAAAACAAACAAAACACTAACCATAAAAATTATTTTACTTATATCTAGAGACTAAAAAATGTAAAGCTGTAATAAGCCTTCGAATTTCCCAAACAGAAAAAAGTGTTCTTGTAGAAAAAAGTGAGGCAAGACCAAAGGATAATCAACCAAACTTAGTATCAGCCTTTCAGCCTGCCCTTCTATTCAAGTCTTTGTGGGAAAACAGAAAAGGAAAACACTCTGCTTCGGGACTCTCATAATCCAAAAGCAAAGTCATGAACTGAAGCAATTCTTCAGTCAATGCAAAGAACAATAAAAGCAGTTGAAAATGATTCTTTCTTAAACTGACTGATAGCTCGCACCAGAACAAGTTTTCACTACCAGACTCTCTGAAATGTTTTGGTATAAAATTTTTTTCTATTTTCAAATTAGAATGGGGTATAAACACCACACACACACACACACACACACACACACACACACACACACACAGCGCTCAATCATCTAAATGGAAGACTAGAATACTGATTTGCTAATATAATATCACAAATCATCTCTCTTTCATACTCATATCAAATGGTGAACATCGAAGATAACAAGTGTATTCTCCACTGATAAGCTTCTTAAGCTTCTGAGAGGAAAGGTTCTATCATTTCACTCAGTTCAATAACAATTAGCACACATCTATTCACAGACTTCTACAAAATTTCCTATTTAAAAATAAACCTGTAAAGTTAGTAAAATTCTGATCTCTTGGCTTTGGAACATACTCGAACCTTAAAGAACTACCTGTTTATGCTAGGAAACACATCGCATTTTATTTACTAAAACAGAAAAGGAGGTCTACAGTGTCCCAAAAGTGGCAATGGAAAAACCTAACCTCAAAACAGGAGCTCTAATTCAAGTTTTCAGCAGCGTTTAGGTAACTCTGTAACCTGCCACAATCCTTTTATTTCTCTACACTTCTGTTATCTCACCAGTGAAATGAAATGGGCTGAGCTGGCTCATTTCCAAAGTCCCCTTAACTGTACTATGGTAAGATTCCCTGTCTTTCAGAAGTAACATATTTCAAGGATACAAGGAAACAGCAGAGAAAATTATAGTATCTTCTGTAATAAAATATAGACCTCAAACCTGCAATAGACAAGTTGTTTTATACAGGTCAAACTCTTATGTAACCACAGACATATTTGGCTGCTCTTAATAAAATCCAGATTTACCTACAGAGGACTCTCCTACAAGATAAATGAAAAGAGCATGTGAACACCAGATGCGTTTTCCTTTACTCAGCGCATGCTGAAATTTAACAGAACTGCCTGAACGTTCAGGAACTTCTGGAAGGTAAAATCATCTGAAATAGAAAGCAATTTTAAGGAGAAAGATTATCGGGAAAGGGAGAGACTGCAGAAATAAGCCACGATTCGCCATTCGCTGTGCTCATTATCCTTTCAAATTAACTACCTAAAAATCTATATTCAACATTCAGTGGGGTGGGGGAGGCACAGCCCACCCCGGAGGATTCAAGGAATAACCGCAGCCATAAGTTGAGTAACTTGCTTACCAAATTCCTCCCGGCTGGTGGTGATCGGAGCCATTTTTTGCTGCGTGCTCTGTCCGAGGTGCTGAACGGAAAACTCCCTGGCTTGATGCACTTGCCCAGATCTGAAGCGCTGGCTTTCCCGAGTGCTGGAAACAACAGCTCAGAGCCCAGGGGACCTGCGCGGGGAACTGGGAGGAGGCAAAGAGGGAGGTCCACTCGCCCTCGCACAGTGATTTGCCACCTCTGTTCCTGTTTTGGCTCTTCTGAAAAGCTCGTCTCTGAGACTCCAGACGTGGCTGAAACCCGAATTGACGCAATCCTGACGCTACAGGGCTGAAATCAGCACCTGCCCCCCTCCTTCCCTCCCCTCCCCAGCCTCTCCTACTCAAGCTCCTTCTTGCTTTCTCCTTCCTCTCCTGAGGATTCTGCCCACACTCATCAATTATTTTAACTGTTGGACTACTAGACATTAGCTGTGCTGTTCTGTGGGGGCTCAGAGGCACGCGGAGATGTGTCCTGAAAGGAATCCTTGTCAGTTCCTAATAAAAAAAAAAAAAAAAAAAAAAAAAAAATCCTGATCGCTTACATGAGTACAGATGTATTTCTGAGTTAAAGAATGATATGATTCACAGAGGCAGTTACATAGAAAAGCAAAAAGAGAGAAATTTCTGCATCAAATGACCCCTTGTAAGATGTTCGAATATATTTTTCTTCCTAAATTATACTTTGCCTAATACATAATACGCTTACCATAATTGGGTTAAAACCACCATAAATCAGTCTTTTAAAATAAAAAAAAAACATTTTCAATATAATTTCTTATCTCCTAATAAATGATGAAACCAACCAGTTTGCTGATGCTGATGCTCCTTTCTGACCTGTCGGCTCTCTTTCCTTTAATACCTGACATTTGACCAGTTAAAGTACTTAGGAACAGATGGGTGTAATCCCGTCTGTATTCAGACTCACTCTCAGATATGACTTCTGCATATAATGAGGCTGCTTCTAAAATGACATTTATGGTTAAAGGCCCTGACTTTTAATAGGCTTGTGTAACATAATTGCAAGGGTATGACAAAAGTATAAAATACTATTGATTGTTTTTTGTTCTTTGCAAAAGAAACCATCTATTTTTTCTGAACAGATGATATTCATGCGAAGGAGTAAGGAACTGGAAAAAGTATGGTGTCATGTTCTGATTAATTTGAATCTAAAAAGCATGCCTTTTAAAAAAATATTTAACAATTTAGTAAAGAAGAGAATGTGGGCTGTGAGTCCAACTGTCATTTATTGCTCCACAAAGAATTCCTTTGCTTTGGAACTCCATGACCAAATGGCATCCAGAATGCCCTGGGATGAATTGGGAAGGGGGTTGCATTGGGAAAGTCTCAGAAAGCTACTGTACAAGTGACAGTTTCCAGCACACTGACAAACAGCAGCCTTGAGCGTCAGCACTGTGTCTGGGGAGAAATTGGCTTCAGTCCTCTGCATCATGGAAAATTTTACAAACCAAAGTCTCATTTCTTTCCCTTTCTAACTTGCACCCACACACTTGGCATTTCTGTATTGCTCTAACAAATTCCTTCTACCCTTACATCTTCATGGAATGAAAACACATTAACTTGCTGTATTTAATTACCCATTGACAGAGCTTAGGATGGTGTCCTTATCACTCCACTTTATTCAGATCACCTACTTTCTCAGTTGTCATGTGCTTAACAGAATTATCCTTGTAAGTAAATATCCTGTAGATAAGAAAGTAGGTGGTGTTTGTCTGTGTTGCATATCACAGGTAGACAAAATATATGGTGTGAGCTTTATTAAAGTGTATGTTATTGCTACCATATGGTTAAACTCATTTGTTATAAACAGAAGTATATTATGAACATGTTATATACAAATTAGTATGCCATTGGTTGTACCTTCAGATGTTAAAATTTTGTATAAAACCTGTTTAGGTTTTTCAAGCTGTATTTTTCCAGAACTTTAACCCATTCTTTGCTGTTTTCAGTCTGAGTACATCTTGTGATGAGATTACCTCTTGTTCAGGGCCAATGCTATTTTAGTAACTATTTCATTGCTTGCTTTATAAGCAAACTTAAAATAAATGCTACCAATCATAATGTCTGTAGTTTTCCTCATTTTCATTTGATACATAGCACATTAGTAAATATCCAATCTCTTTATACATGCTTCTAATAGCACCAGATGAAAAGTGTGCCCCACACAAAGAGATAAACATGTAAGTTTCTTACAATTGACAATTGCACCCTACCACAATATTGCATTGTTCTTTTTAGATCCAGCAAACTAGCAATCAATTTGCTGACGTGCCCAGTCTGACTCACTGGAGAGACTTGAGAGGAGGGATTGTTGCTAGGCAACTGCCTTTTCACCACCCAAAACACACAGCCTCAAACAACTCCCTGCCCTGGGAACCACAGACTGTTCTGTACAGAGAGCAGAGCTTACTTCAGGATGATTCTCTTACTACTAAAGTGATTCAGCTTTTACTCTACTCGTTTTCTAATTGCAAATTTTGTATATACTTTCAGAAACAATTCATAGAACTATTGAATTCAACTTAGTTTTAACAAAGCCAATTAAATTTCAAGTCTACTAATAACCAATCATTTAACTATTTATTCTATTGTATTTGTTTAGTTTTTTCAATTTAGTATGTAGTTTGATTTATAGTTTAATTATAGTCTATCAAATATATAGTCTATATTTTCAGCTTTACCTTATTTTAACTAAATTTAATTATTTTTTATTTTGATACTGAGAATTAAAACCAGGGGAAGCAGAGATGTTCAACCTCTGAGATATTCTCCCTTTCATTTTATTTTGAAACAGGCATCACAAAATTGCTGAGAGGTTTACTAAATTTTTGAGTTTGGTCTTGAATTTATGATACTCTTATATCAGCCTTCTAATGACTAGGTTTATACCCAAACACCATAATGCCTAGCTAGTGTATGTGTGTATATATATATATATATATATATATATATATATATATATATATAGTACTGGGGATGGAACCCTTCTACCTTTGAGATATACTCCCAGACCTATTTTATATTTTTATTTGGAAACAGGGTCTCTTAAGCCAGTGAGGCTAGCTTCCAACCTATGTGATCCTCCTGTCTCCGCCTCCCAAGTGCGGGGATTACAAGCTTGCACTACCATGCCTGACTACCTTATATATGTATTTTAAAGATGTTGTTGTTGAATGTATTTAGAAATTTTTAATTTAAAAAACTTCAAAAGGTATTGACAATGATACAATGATATTCAGTAACCTTTAGTAATTCCTATATATGTAATACAAAAACATTTTATTAATTGGACATAGTGGCACATACTGTTAATTTCAGTAATTGTGAGGCTGAGAAAGGAGAATTGCAGGTTTGAGGCCAGTCTCAGCCACTAAATGAGACTCTCAATGACTTAGAGTGACCATTTTATATAAAATATAAAATAGGGTTGGTGGCATAGCTTATAAGTAGAGTACCCCTGAGTTTAATCCCCAGTAGCATAACCACCCAGATTTTTAAAAGCAACTGGGAGCATAGCTTTGTGGTATAATGCCCCTAGGTTCAAGCTCCAGTAACACATAACAAACAAGCAACAGCATCAAAGCATTGTACTGTTATGTGGGTAAAACAGACAAAAGTAACTGATAATGAAAAATATATAATTGTTTTAGTGTTCCCCAGCATGCTATTAGGAATGCTGGCTGTAATGCTAATAGACTAGATTTCTATTACAATCATACCCAAATTGAAATCCCACAAGACAAATGCCTTTCCAGATGGTATCACAGAAATCCCTTCACTATCTGCCATACTTATATTTGGTATTCGTCAACATCTTCAGCATCTGCTCTGTGTTTTTAATGGATCACGAATGACTGCACAACTCATAGCCTCCTCTTCTCCCTAAAAAATAAAACTCTACTCTTCTTTCCTGACTTCTTCCTTTCAACATGTACTTATTAAATCTGTACTTCTAAGGTCTTGCTAAGAAAGAGAAGGAAGAAATGTATCTTAGTCTAGATTATAGAAATGATCCTTGCCCTCTGGAGCCTACTGACCAGAAAGAAAATTGACAGCTTCTTCTGTAGAATTGGAAGAAACTTTCATTAAATCATAATTAAATTCATATATCTTTTTTTCTCTTATGTTTTAGAAAGTTGGACAGCACTATTCAATAAACTCCACCCATACCTCTATCATTCAGTCTGTTCTTATTAACTCTTTTTTCATGACTGTAAATTCATTATAATTCTGACACATAAGATTATATTCTTTCATTACATGTATATTAAAATTCATCCTTATTTTTCACCCTTTTATACCAGGTTCTGGTAATCACTGCTCTTCTCTCATCCTCTATGAGATCACCACAAAAGTGAGATAGTGTGGTACTGGTCTTTCTTTGGATTATTTCACCTAAAATGAGGATCTTCAATATCATCCAGGTAGTTGCAAGTGACAGGATTTTATCTTTTATGGTAGGCAAATTGTATTTTATTGTGTATACACCTCATCTTTAGAGTAGAATTACAAGAAACTATCATTTATACAAAATAAGCATATTTACAATATTTTACTACATAATTTTCAACAATAAAAAGTATGCACTGAGTTTAAGTTAGACTGGATTCATTTGTGGCAGACCTGCTACTATAGTTAAATATAAAATTTCCCCTAAAGAGCTCATTTATTAATATTCAGTGTTTATATAATTGAGCTATGAGGATTATAATTTTAGAAAAAGTGGATAAATTCATTGTGATGGATTTACCTGGATGGTACTCAGTAGGCCAGTAGGGTGTGCTGAAGGAGATGGTCCCTGCAGATGTGATCTTGGAGATTATATATTACCCCTCTTTCTTCTACTCTCTCTAGCTTTTTCGTGCTTCCAGCCTCCTTGATGTGAGAACAGCCCATGTGCTTCTCCTGTCTCTACTTCCTGCTACCATGCCCTTAAATCCATGGTTCCTAGCCTCATGTGGACCAAGCCCAAAACCATAAGAAATTTTTTTTTCTCTAAGTTGTGTGGTCAGATATTTGGATTATGGCTGCAATAATGCTGACTGGAACACCTGCAAAAAATAATTGGAAAGACACATAAAATCTGTATTAAAATATTGTTTTATTGCATTGGTGAATAGATGAGACAACCAAAGTGCCAAGGGCCAAGATACAAGAGAAAGAGCAGATATTACCATTCAAGTCATATTTTCTTTTAGGGAATATTTTGATTTTTTAAAAAGTGGGAAAGAATCTGATAAACCAGAGGAAAAACCAAAGCTAAGGAGCACAAATTCAACCAATATTTTATCTGTCTCACAGGATTAGAGGAGAAATCACTGGAGTTAAGGAATGCCTGGGTAGCAAAGGATGAAAGAGACTGGGATCCTGGAAAAGAAGAAGGTAAAAAGAATTCTCCTTGCTGGAGTGATTATACATTCAAGACATGCTCCATTCAATCTGTAGGCAAGAAGTTAAGAAATGAATTAGAAAACCACTGAAAACAAAATGAGGCTTTTAGCTGACTCATACGGATAGGAGGCAAAAGGTGTGCCTTATTAGTCACCAGTGAGAAGGACTCCAAATAATCACATTAGGCTCTAGCTATGGCAAATAAAAAAACTGCTTCAAGAAACAATATAAAAGAGGTATGGTGGTGCATGCTTATAATCCCAATATTTAAAAGGAGTACTGTAAGTTTTAGGCCATAAGTTCAGCAACTTATAGCAATCCCCCAACAACTTAGATAGACTCTGTTTCAAAATAAAACAAATTAGGGCCAAGAGTAAAGTTTAGAAGTACAATGTCCTTGGGTTCATTCCTCAGTACTACAAAACAAAACAAAACAAAGATGATTCAGCAGTAGAATGAGACTTATAGGAAAATAACCAGGCTATATTTAGCATGTGATGCATTCCCCCACAGGCTACCTGCTAAAGACTGAATTCAATCTACAAAAGATAATACTCACTTCTTCACATCTTTACCAGCATTGATAGCTTCACAATTCACAATTGCCAAACTATCGAAACACCCAAGATGTCTATCAATAGATGAATGTATCACAAAATTATGGGATATGTACAAAATAAAATTTTACTCTCCATAAAGATAAACACAATTATGTCATTTACAGGGAGATGAATGGAACTGGAGGACATTATGCTAAGTGAGATTAGTCAGTCACAAAAAATAAGAAACTTATTTCTCTCCCTAATATGTAGAAACTGGGGAGAAAATAGGTCAAAGTAGGAACTCTAAACAAAGAAGGGGATACTAATGATGAGCAAATAAGGTGACCTGAGGGGATGGGAGGGGGAAGAGGAAAATTCTGTAATGTTCATGATATACATTAACAAACATATCAAAGTCAATCACTAAGCCAAACAAAAGAAGGAGGGAGGGAGAGAAAATGAGGAGGGAATTGGATAAAGGCTAATTGGATGATGTGTGCATGTATGCCTCCACCATCTTGTATTCCATTAAGATGTATGACTACAACTCACCAATAAAAAGTTAACAAATAAAAAAGAATACTATCCAACTATAAAATTGTAATGTATAATTTTCATACACTATATCTAAAATTCAATGAAAATATCAGTCCTGAGGAGAATCTGAATCAAGAAAAAACATATATAATAAAAACTGATTATAGATCAATAACAAAGATAACAATCTTTAATACTTTGATAAGAAAAAGAATAAGAGAGATTTATTGATTAAGGTATTAGATAAAGATAAATTATAAGACAAGTTTTCTCAAATTAATAAATGAATAAAAGTAAACAATGTTGATTAAAATATTTGAAAGATGTTAATGAACCATAAGAATAGTTAATAAATGATATCAAAAATAAATAATAAAAATTTTAAAGTACAGAAAATTCAGAAAAGAGCTTATGAGATATTGGAGACATAGCAAATAGTAATGACAAAATGTATCACTTGGCAACCCAGAGCTGAAACAGAGATAAAATTAGGTAGAAGCAATATTTGAAGAGTAAATGAAAATAAAATTGTCCAAGCCAATGAAAAATTATCTAGCCTTATACTCAAAAAGCACTAACTGCGAGCAGGATTAATACAAAATCACATAGAACATCATAGTCAACAACTGAAATCAACTGGGCGTGGTGGCACAGGCTTGTATTCCCGTGCTTGGGGGGCGGAGACAGGAGGATAGCACAGGTTTGAAGCCAGCTGTGCTGGCTTAAGAGACCCTTTTTCCAAATTTCAAAAAGTGTAAAATAGGTCTGGGAGTGTAGCCCGTAGGTAGAAGGGCTTCCAGGAACAAAACAAAACAAAAATCTGAAATCAAAAGGTAAAGGTAAAATATTAGAAACACTCAGAAAAAAGATTACATTCAAACACCAGCATTAAATTCATTTTAAATATCCATAAAATAATATACATCTTCAGAAAATAAAATAATAACTTTAAAATTTGAAAAATATATGCTAATACAGAATTTTGTACAAGCAAAAACCAAGATGTAAGGCAGAAATTTCTAGAAAAAAAGAGAAAATTCATTACCAATGTTAACTAAAAAAAATAAAATAAAATAATAATACACACACACACACACACACACACACCACAGAAAGGTCAAGCAAAGCAAAAGACATAGAATATGTAAATATGTGTCTATGCATTAGTGCATATAGACTAAATAAATATAAATGTAAAATATACAGAGATATTAATTGTATGTTCAAAAACATTCCAAAAATAGAAGGGAGTAAGTTCAGTTTCAGTGTTTAAAATTCTAGAAAATGTTAAAATTAATCATTTATATTTACTTGTAATCTCCAGGATAACAAATAACAAACACATACACATATACACACAAAATATATTTACATCTAAGAAATGCCGAAAACTAATACGTTTTTGTGGATATGAAACCCAGTGACATTCTATCTCTGAGCGACACCTCTAGCCATATTTTTTATTCTATTTTTTTTAACAGGGTCTCTCTGCACTTCAAAGGGCCTCACTAAGTAGTTGAAGCTGTCCAGAAATCATGATCATCCGTCTCAGCCTCTCAAAGGATGGGATTACAAGTGTGCATAATCATACTTAGCTTAATAAAATATATATAAAGGATACATAATATAGACAGTCCAATAAATATAAATAACTATTTGGAAAATATTAATGTAAAGATATAATTACATAATTTAATGTCATTATATAATTCCATTAAATTTAAATGGACTAAATATTTTCCAAAAAGAATGTAAGACAGAGGCAAAAGAGAAAAATCCAACTCATCAATTCTATGATACTTAGAATAGACAACATTTAAAAAACAGTAAACATCAAAGTAAAATTTTATGAACATATTTGTTGTACAACAAAACTTGATATATGTGTCTGGGTATATATTCTGATAAATATATATTTTGATAAAAGTATAATATAATAAATTTAAATTATAATATATATTATAATATGCAGTTGCTTGTTAACTGATGCAGATATGTTCCAATATGCTTGTCATAATTTAAGAATATAAGTAAAATATGGTTTTTAAAGTATTTAGTCTACTAAACACCATGGCTTAACTTCATCTACATTAAACATCTACCTTAAACTCAACACATTTACATCAGTTTATAGTTGAGCCCTATCAAAGAGTATTGTTCTTCATATTATTGCTACTCATAAAAAGAGCAAACTTTGAAATTTTAAGTACAGTTTCTATAGAATGGATATTACATTTGCACCATTATTAAGAACAAAATCATAATTTGAACTATCATAAATTAAGAACAATCTGTGTGAATATATATGAGTGTGAAAAAAGATGTTTTAACATGAGATAAAAATATATTAGTAAGATATAAATTATATTTTAATATATTAATATTTGAGACAGTGCACCATATGAAGAAAATATAAAATTATTCAGCTTGAATGTGCCCACTAGTATAGCCTCAGAATATATAAAACTAAAGATGGTTAAACTAGATAGTTAAATCTACAACATTAAGGAATCTATTCCAAACATTTTTATAACTGGTAGTAGGAGCGAGCAAAAGTCAATAGAACCAGAGAATGATCTCTGCAAAGTGAAGAAGAAATGTGCAGCAAAACTGAGCTTAATGGCCAAGTTTCAGAACTAAAATAATTTAGTTTGTTCCGTAACTACAGAAGCTTTAAGCAAGAAATTTACACAAAGAAACCTAAATAATTCTATTGTTTGAAAACAAAGAAAAAACATAATTACAATCACAGAAGATTTTTAATAGAGTTTTTTATAAAGTAGGAGCCAAATAAAAATGATAACATATGTATCACAGTCCATGGGATAGAGCTATAAATGTGCTCATAAAGATGGGCACTCCGGGAGTGGTAGTGCACACTTGTAATCCCTGCACTTGTGGAGACAGGAGGATCGCCAGGTTTAAGCCAGCCTCACTGCCTTAACAGACCCTGTTTCCAAATAAAAATATAAAATAGGTCTGGGAGTGTATCCTGGAGAGAGAAAGGCATTCAGGAACCCCAGTACCACGAAAAAAAAAAAAAAAAAAAAAAAAAGATGGGCACTAATTAGATCACAAATGCATATGATGGAACAATTATCTCATAATTAATCCTACAAAGAGAAAATAAATGAGAAATTCAACTCAAAGTTTGTTGAAAAGAAAAATTGACTAAAATATATTAATACAATTGTTTAAAATATTATAATAAAGAAGACCAAGAAACCGAAAAGTATTTATTTAAGATGGTGGCATACTCCTGTAATCCCCATGCTTGGGAGGCGGAGACAGGAGAATCACGTTGGTTCAGAGCCAGCCTCCCTGGCTTAAGAGACCCTGTTTCCAAATAAAAAAATATAAAATAGGTCTGGAAGTGTAGCCCGGAGGTAGAAGGGCTTCCAGGAACCCCAGTACTGCCAAAAAAAAAAAAAAAAAAAAAGATTATTCTTAGTGAGTATTCACAGCAAGGATGGCATATAATAAAAACAGGTAAGAATACAAGTTAGAAATGATACAACAGAGCAAAAATAAAAGATGATCTATGGAAAAGAAGAAGTTATAGTTGCAGTGAATATTTGAAAGTAGAAATTTCACTGTGAAATACATATGGAAATTCAGTACTTAAATCTAGATATTCCAATTTAAAATGGAACAAATTTGGCATAGACACTTGCTAAGAAAGATATAATATCCCAACAGTGAATGATCATTTGAAACTAGCTTTGTGGTAGCAGTCATAATAGAGATATAAATTTAAATTACCACAACACATAGTATTACACTGCCACTACAAGATTTGGAGTTGGACAGATGCCAAGTATTGATAAAAATGGGGCAATAGGAGATCTTATTCACTAATTTTGAGTATTTATATTTGTGTGAATATGTTGAAAAATGCTTGACAGTATCAACTAAGGCAGAAATATGATGGCCTTGGAATTCTAAAATGGCTACATACATTACAGAAATGTTCATAAGAGTATTACTTACAATCCCACAAATTGGAGACAACTTACTTTTCCTATGCATACTAGATTGAATAAATTGAGATAAATAGTACAATACTATATGAACTTTAATAAACCAAAAATCAGTTACATAATAAGAATGGATTTCATAAATTTAGTTAAATAGAGCAAGGCAAAACACAGTACATATTCTGATTCCATTTGTTTAAATGTAATTAAAAAGACAGTAAAATGAATCAATATTGAAGGGTATCATAGACTTTCCCTGTTTGCAGGTAATGTTAACTGAGATGTAGCTCTTGGGATGCTTCTGCAGTGTTTATATTTTCTATTTTGATCTGAGCAGTAGCTACTCAAGGTGACTATTCATTTGTTTTAGATTAATTGACTTGCTTAGTTATAGCTTGCATCCTCTTTTTAATGTGTATTATGTTGAAAAATTTATCCCAAAGTATATGTTTGTGTGTACATCCTAAAGTATGTGTTTAGGTGTATATAAATTGCTCTATATTTTTCAAGAGTTAATAGATATTTAAAGACATATGAAAAAATTAGATTAAATGCCTATAAGGAAGAATAATATAAAAATAAATTGGAGGTGAATTATGCAATATTAGACTTTTTTTAAAAAATGAGTATTATTCTGAATAATTTTAACTTTTACCTATCTGCTCATATTGAATTCTCTCTTGAGTCAAAGATCTGCATATTCCTTTTACAATTACAGTAAAATACTACCTCTTATCTGTATCACTTACTCAGGTATCAATATTATAAAAATAAATGATTAGTAGAAGGAATGATAGAAGCAAGAATCAGTACTGTATAAAGATTACATAAAAATAGTCTGGTGTGGATTTCTTGAGCTTCCACCAAAGTTGAAGATGTATCTAGGTGTTTTTCCCATTCCCCATACACACAGCACTATCAAATAAAATGAAAAAATAGAAGTCATAGCCGGGTGTGGTGGCTCACGCTTGTAATCCCTGCGCTTGGGAGGCGGAGACAGGAGGATCGCACAAGTTCGAAGCCAGCTGTGCTGGCTTAAGAGACCCTGTTTCCACATAAAAAAAAAAAAAAGTATAAAATAGGTTTGGGAGTATAGCTCGTGGGAGTGTAGCCCGGAGGTAGAAGTACCACTAGAAAAAAAAAAAAAAGAAAAAAGAAAAGAAAAAAAGAAAAAGAAAAAGATACAAAAGAGAAGTCACGTATCTCATCTGGCAATCGAAGGAACTACATAACACCCAAATAATTTGATATTGTGTGTAATGTGAGGTGTCATAAAGTTCAGGAAGCCTCAAATTACTGAAGAATGAGATGTTCTAGAACTTCAAGATCTTTAAGGTATATTTCAATTATATGATGCTGAAAATTAGTTCTCTATCCTAGAGCAAAAGGCCTTGATCTTCCTATTACTGAAGGTACTCTGCCTACATCTAGTACCTTGGCTGAAACAGAAGTCCACGTATAGCAATACCTATGCCCTTACCTCACCCCAATCCCCTGAGATGTGCCTTTGACTTCCTCATCTTTTCTTCATGTAAACTTTTCTTACCCCTAATGCTTACTTCTCCAAAAGTTAATATACATCTACTTCATTTATTTATGATAATGGAGATTGAATTCAAAGGCATTGTATCTCTGAGTTACATTCCCAACCTTTTTTAGATTTTTCTTTTGTTTGTTTTTTATCAGATGAAACTTTTTTTATCTATTTACCTTTACCTTGAACCTGTTGGGCACTCTACTGCACTGTTGATGTCTTATGATGTCATGAGGGTGACAAACATCAACATTGCAGCCAGTATCTCTTTGATGGTTCCAGAAAGTTCTCTGGCTAATTATTGGTGTCACATCTGTTGGACAATGTTGACAATCTCATCAAAAGTGATATTTCCACTGTCTTTAATGTTTTTCTGCTTCTTTCTGTCTCTGGGCAGCTCCTTGAGGGCTTTGACGATGAGGGCAAAGGCAGAAGGCACCATTCCAATCTTGTTTTGTCTGTTCTGAATGGTCATCTTCACAATGATCCTCAGCCCCTTTCACTCACCAGTTGCCTTGGCAATGTCATCACCAACCTTTTTAAAATACAGACCCAAGGGTCCGATCTTGGGGGACAAAGAAGACATGGCACCGACTTCGCTACCGGTACACCTTAGGTATGAGACTTTGATTTTGTGAGGTCAAACTTGGGCGGCATGTTGGAGGCAATTGGTGTTGGATGAACCCGAATTTGAGACCACTGAACAAAGTTGCACCTTGACCTTCTCTGAGGGAAAAAAGCAATTGTTTTCTTTTGAAAGAAGATCTTGCTAGCTGAGAGTATCACTGTATTTCTGAAGCTGGCCTTGAACCTCTGATCTTCCTGTCTCAGCTTCCCAAAAACAGGGATTACTAATGTGCACCACTGCACCCGGCTTTATCTGCTTATTTTCACCTGTTCCTTGCCAAAACTCATACTTACTCTCAGGTGAAAAAACTAATAATTATTGTTCACAGCACATCCTGAAAAAATTCTTTCGTGACTTTTCTGGAGAAGATTATGAACTTAAAAATGTGCAAGAATTGCCGGGCATGGTGGCGCACGCTTGTAATCCCCGCGCTTGGGAGGCAGAGACAGGAGGATCGCGCAGGTTCGAAGCCAGCCGCGCGCGCTGGCTTAGGAGACCCTGTTTCCAAACAAAAATGTAAAAGTAGGTCTGGGAGTGTAGCCCGGAGGTAGAAGGGCTTCCAGGAACTCCAGTACCACCAAAAAAAAAAAGTGTGCAAGAATATAGCCAAATGCTTTGTATACTAGAAAGTAAAGAAATAAGCAAAAGTCACCTACTTGGATGTAGGAAGGGAAAATACTTAATGGTTATACTGCTTTGTTTCTCTTCATACCATCTCTCTTTAGAAATTAGGACACATATAAAAATATTGGGACAATTAAGACCAATATTTAAAACTACTGGCTTCCTAGTTGCAAGGAGAAAAATTCAGAAGAAAAATTTAAAAAATTAACTTAGAAAATCATTGGATGCCTGAGAATGGCTTTATAGGCTGAAGAAAGTCAATGATAGTGAGTCAAATCACAAGTGCTAAAATGTTACATTTTTTAATGACACGGTGTATTAGTTAGAAATTACCGAAGTTACTTCAATCTGGTTTTTATATTTTCTTGATCCTTCCCATCCTTTACTGAAATTAGCTTTTTATTGAACTATAGGCTACTTTTGACATTCAATCACAGTTCAGCTGAGGTGTAGTCATGACTGCCAAGTTTGTTGATTATGTCCACAGACATTGCAGGAAAATAGGAATAGCCATCTAAACATAGATATGTGAATTGTTCCTAATGGCCAGGATGGGCCAAGAAATTAAAAACGAAGAAAGAACAAATGCTAAAGGGATGAAAAAAATAAGAGCAAAGATAGCAAGACTATAGAAGAAAAAAAGGAAGAGAGATGAAAAGAAGGAAGGGAGGAAGGGAGGGCAGAAGGAAGGAAGGAAGGAAGGAAGGAAGGAAGGAAGGAAGGAAGGAAGGAAGGAAGGAAGGAAGGAAGAAAAAAGGAAAGAAGGAAGGATGGACAAGAAACGGGAAAGAAAAAATAGAATGTTTTTTGAAAAAGAGCTTTTAAAAATACATGTAAGTTATCAGTTTACCAACAAATGAATGGCTAGCTAGGAGAAATATGATCTAATTTTACTTTCTTATTGCTTGTCTCATTTTTCTCTATCTTTTCCTTTTGCCTGCCTATTAATTTTGTATCCTGATATTAATTTTATGAATATTTTATACTTAATATTTTGAATTATCATGGAGTAAATTGGATTATATTTTTATGTATTATATAAATTTAAAATATTAAAAATAGGTAGATTCATGTAACTTATTTGATATTCATAAAAGAGTTCCATCACACAGTAAATTTAATTTTTCTGTGCCTTTATAGGTATAGCCCCTCATCATGCATGATCCTTGGCCATCGTTGATTTTCTCTACATCACAACAGTTCTGTGATTTTTTAAAAATTCTATTGGTGGATTGTAGTCCTACATCTTAATGGAGTACAAGATGGTAGAGGAATATATGCAAACATCTTTTATTTAGCCCCTATCCAATTCCCAACCCATTCTTTCCCTCCTCCCTTCTTCTCATTTTTGGCTTAGTGATTGACTTTGATATGTTTGTTAATGTGCATCATGTACATTAAGGAATAGCTGTCCTTTACTTTCCCATACCTTCAGTGAGGTCACCTTATTTGCTCATATATTGTTTTTCTTTCTTTGACTAGAGTTCTTCCTATGATGCTGTTTTCTTCTAAGTTTTAACTTATCAGGAAAAGCATCCATTTTTTTGTGTATTGTTTTGTGAATGACTAAATTCACTTAGAATAATGTTGTTTAGTTCAATTCATTTATCTGTAAATGACAAAATTTTGTTCTTCTTTATGGCTGAGTAAAATTCCATTGCACACATATACCATAGTTTTGTAATCCATTCATTGTTGATTGACATCTTGGTTGCTTCCATAGTTTGGCAACTGTGAATTCTACACCTATGAATATAGATGGTTGTCATTCTGCTTGGAGTTAGGTGAAATCTCAGGGTAGTTTTGATTTGCATCTCTCTGATTGCAAATGATTTGACTTTTTAAATTTTAAGAAAAAATGAATTATTCAGTGTATATTTCTTAATATGACCTCCTTTTGTGATTTATTTGTGTTTTAGAGTCACATATCATATAATAAAGCATATTGACGATGAATATATGCACTTAGTACTTGATGCCCCCCTCACCTCTCCATTTCTCTCCCATTCAATACAGAGGCCAATATTTACATTGATATATTCAAATGTATACACATAGTTGATTGTAGTATTTTTATTAATGAACCTCAGTCTTCCTCCCCTACCTTTAGATCTTCTCCCTGGCTCCACTGAGATTTCTCCTTCATTATCTGGATTATATCTTCATTATATGAAATCCTGCACATGTTAGAGGAAACATATGACTCTTCACTTTCTTTTCTAAAAATTTTTATTGGTGTATTGTAGTGATACACCTTAATGAGATACAAAATGGTAGATGCATATATGCACACATCACTCATTTAGCCATTCCACTTAACATAATGTTCTCTACATCCTTCCATTTCTTTGAAAATGATGTAATTTTACTTTATTGCTGAGTAGAATTTCATGATGCATATTTCCAATAATTTTGTAATACATTCATTTGTTTATGGACACTTATGTTGGTTCCATAATTTGGCTGCTGTCAATTGTGCTGCTATGAACATGGATATGCATATATTACTTAAATTTTCTGGTTTCAACCCTCTTGGAAAGATACCCACTAGTGGTATAGCAGATCATATGGTGAATCCATTTCCAGGTTTCTAAAGAATCTCCACACTGATCTTCATAGTGGCTGAAATAGTTTGCAATCCGATCAGCAATGCAGAAGAGTGCCTATTTCCCAATATTATTTCCAACATTTCTTGTTATTTGACTTCTTGATAATTGACATTCTGATTGGAGTTAGACTGACTATCAGTGTCATTTCTATTTGCATCTCCCAGATTGCTAATGATACTTAACTTTTTAATGTATCTATTGGCCATTTATATCTCTTCTTTTGTGAAGTGTTTATTCAATTCAGTTGCCCATTTCATGATTTGGGTATTTGTTTTTCTAGTAGACTCTTTTAAGTTCTGTGTATATTATAGATATTAGTTCTCTGTCAGAGGGATTGCTGGCAAATATTTTCTCATACTCTGTAGGCTTTCTCCTTAGACTCTTGATGATTTCCTTTGATAAAAAGAAACTTTTTAGTTTGATGCTATCCCACTTATTAATTCTCATTTTAATTTCCTGAGTTTTGGGTATCTTTTTAGGAAATTTCTACCTGTTCCTATATGTGCCTATATAGAATGTTGAACCTACGCCCTGCTCTAATAGATTCACAGTATCTGATCTAACTTCCAGGGTTTGATTTATCTTGAGTTGATTCCTTTTCAGGGTGAGAGATAAGAATTTAGTTCAATTTTTACAAATGGACAGCCAGTTTTCTCAGCACTATTTTTGAAAAGGCTGTCTTTACTCTAATGTAGGTATTTGACATCTATGTTAAAGATTAAGATTAATTGAATATAAATGTGTGGATTTGATTCTCTACCTTCTAACCTGTTCTACTAAACTATGAGCCTGTTTTTGTGCCAATACCATGCTGATTTTTTTTAATTTACTGGTGCATTGTAATCATACATCTTAATGGAGTACAAGATGGTACAGGCATAAATGCACACATTACTCATTTAGCCCTTACCCAATTTCCATCCCATTTCCTCCTCCCTCCTTTCTTCTCATATTTGGCATAGAGACTGACAGTGACATGTTTGCAAATATACATCATGTACATTAGGGAATTTCTTTCTTTCCCTCTCCCATCCCCCTCAATTAGGATGTCTTAGTTGCTCATCTATAGTTTCTCCTTCTTCATCTAGAGTTCCTCCTATGACCCATTTTCTTTCTAGCTTCCACATATTAGGGAAAACATCCAATTTCTTACTTTTTATGACTGACTAATCTCACTTAGCATAATGTTATCCAGTTCCATCTATTTTCTTTTTTTTAATTTTTTAATTGAAAGTAAATGGTATACATTTAAACTGTACTTGGTGCCCTCTTCCGCCCCCATTTACCCTTCCCCCTCCCAACAGTGAATACCCAGAGTAACCATGCTATATTCATACTTTTACACATATTCAAAAGTACCCCCTCATTAATCAAGTTCAGCCTTCTTCCTCTCCTAGATTTCCATTCAAACTTTGCTGAGATTTCCCTTACATTATCTGTAGTCCCTCTTGTATCCCCAATGCTCCCTAGCTTGGGCATATTAGAAGAAACATATGTCCCTTCTCTTTCTGTGTTTGGCTGATCTCACTTAACATAATGCTCTCCAGGACTTTCCATCTTCTTACAAATGACATGATTTTGTTCTTTTTTTATAGCTGAATAGAATTTCATTGTGTGTATTTCCCATAATTTTGCAAACCATTCATCTGTTGATGGGGACCTAGATTTTTTTTTCCATATTTTGGCTATTACAAATTGTGCTGCTATGAACATAGGTATGCATATATTTTTATAGTTCTCTGATTTCAACCCCTTTGGAAAAATACCCAGGAGTGGTAAAGCTGGATGATAAGGTGGATCTATTCCCAGTTTTCTAAGGAATCTCCACACAGATCTCCATAGTGGCCTAATTACTTTGCACTCCCACCAACAATGTAAAACACTTCCTGTTTCCCCGCATCCTCACCAGCATTCATTGTTATTTGATTTTTTTTATGCTTGCCAATCTGACTGGGGTTAGATGGAATCTCAGAGTAGTTTTGATTTGCATCTCCCTGATAGCTAATGATGAAGAACATCTTTTCATAAATCTATTGGCCATTTGTATCTCTTCTTTTGTAAAGTGTCTGTTCAATTCGATTGCCCATTTCTTGATTGGGCTGTGTGTTTTGCTAGTGTAGAGTCTTTTGAGCTCTTTATAAATTCTGGATAGTAATTTCCTATCGGAGCAGTGACTGGTAAAGATCTCCCATTCTGTAGGCTTCCTCTTTAGGTTGCTAATGTTTTCCTTTGATGAGAAGAAACTTTTTAGTTTGATGCCATCCCACTTGTTAATTATTGTTTTAATTTCCTGAGCTTTGGAGGTTTTGTTGAGAAAGTTACTGCCTGTGCCTACCTGTTGTAGTCTTGAGCCTATGCCCTCTTCTAATAACTTCAGAGTTTCTGGTCTAATTTCTGTCTTTAATCCATCTCGAGTTGATTTCTGTGCATGGTGAGAGGTAAGGATTTAATTCTATCTTTCTACAAATGTGTAGCCAGTTTTCCCAGCACCATTTTTTGAAAAGGCTGTCTTTCTCCAGCATATGAATTTGGGCCCTTTGTCAAAGATTAATTGACTATAGGTGTGTGGATTTGTTTCTGTATCTTCTATTCTGTTCCATTGGTCAGTATACCTGTTATTGTGTCAATACCATGCTGTTTTTTACTACTATTCCTCTATAGTATAATTTAAAGTCTTGGATTGTTTTGCCTCCTGTGTGATTCTTATTTCTGAAAATTGCTTTGGTTATTCTGGGTATTTTCTTTATCCATATAAAGTTCATGATTGATTTCTCTAGGTCTGTGAAGAATGTCATTGGTATTTTAATGGGAATTGCATTGAATCTATAAATCATTTGTTGCACAATGGCCATTTTGATGATATTTAGTCTGCCTATCCATGAGCATGGGAAGTCTTTCCATCTTCCAAGGACTTCTTCAATTTCCTTCTTTAATGTTTTATAGTTTTTGTTGTAGAGGTATTTTACTTCTTTAGTTAGGTTTATTCCTAGGTATTTTATTGGTTTTGAGGTTATAGTGAATGGAATTGATTGCTTTATTCCTACCATTGTGGATTAATTGTTGGTGTAAAGAAAAGCCACTGATTTATTTTGGTTGATTTTGTATTTGGCAACTTTGCTGTATTTGTTAATCAGCTCCAGAAGCCTTTTGGTTGAGTTCTTAGGGTCTTCTAGATAAAGAATCATGTCATCTGCAAATAAGAATAATTTTAATTCCTTTCTTCCTATTTGAATTACTTTTATGTTCTTCTCTTGTCTTATTGCTGCAGTAAGAGTCTCAAGGACTATATTGAAAAGGAGTGGTGATAGTGGGCATCCTCAGGGTTTTCTGTTTGTGTTTTTAATGATTGCCATTCTGGTTGAAGTAAGGCAAAATCTCAGGGTACTTTTGATTTGCATCTCTCTGATTGTTAATGATTTTGAGCATTTTGTCATACATTTATTGGCCATGGGAATTTTTTCTTTTGTGAATTGTATTTAGTTCACTTGCCCAGTTTTGATTCGGTTATTTGTTTTCTTAGTGCTGAGTTTCTTGAGTTCTCTGTATATCTCTATATTAGTCCTCTATCAGAGAAACAGTTGACAAAACATTTCTCCCATTCTGGTGGCTCTCTGTTGAGGGTTTTGTAGTTTCCCTTGCTTTACAGAAACTCTTCAGTTTAATGCAATCCCATGTATTGATCCAGTTTTGGTGTCTTGGTCCTTTAAGGTCTTGCTGAGAAAATGTTTACCTGTGTCTATGTGTTGCAGTATTGAACCTATTCCCTCTTCAAGGAGCTTCAAGATCTCTGGTATAATTTCCAAGTCTTTGATCTATCTTGAATTTGATCTTGTTGAGGGTGAGAAAGTGATGGTTAAACACTTTTGCCAACACCATTTAAGAGGCTTTATTTCCAGTATTTTTTTTTTGCCCCATAGTAAAAAATGAATTAGCTGTTAGTGTATAGATTCGATTCTGCGTCTTCTATTCTGCTCCATTTGTCTATGTAGCTGTTTCTTGTTCCAGTATCATGCTGTTTTAATGTTTTTAGCTTTGTAGTATAAAGTCAGAAATTGGGATGCTTCCTGAATGGTTCATATTGTTAAAATTGGTTTGATTATTCTAGATTTTTTGTTTCTCCACATAAAATTTTTGAGTAATTGTTCTATGTCTGTGAATAATAACATTGGTATTTTGATAGGAATTGTGTCCAATCTGTAGATTACTTTTGGTAGAATTGCTACTTTATGACATTTACTCTGCCTGTCCAAGAGTAAGGGAGATCTTTAATTTATTAATTTTTTTCTCTTTTGCAGCACTGGGGATGGAACTCAGAGATATTGTATCTCCAAGCTATACCACCAGCCCTATTAGTCTGTTTTTATTTTTGAAAGTGAGTCTCACTGAGTTGCAAAGGGCCTCGCTAAGTACCTGAGGCTGTCTACAAACCACAACCTTCCTGTCTTAGCCTCCCAAATGCTGGGATTATAAGCATGCACCACCATTCTTGGCACTTCACTTTCTTTCTATAGTGTTTTCTAACTTTTATTATAGAGGTCTTTTCTCCCTGTGGTATGTTTACTGGTTTTGAGTTATTGTGAATAGAATTATTTTCTCTCTTTGTTTCTCCATACATTCATTGTTGGCTAATAGAAAATCTACTTATTTTTTAGGTTGATTTTGTATAACAAAACAGGAACAGTCAAATACCAATGCCAGCAGAAGGCAGAAAATAAGTAAAATCAGAGCAGAAATAAATTAAATAGAATAAAAATACAAAGAATCAACAAAGATAAAAGCTTATTTTTTGAAAATATAGACAAAATTGACAAACTCCTAGCCAATCTAACCAAAGAAAGAAAGAACCTGCTACAAATTATTAAAGATAGAAATGAAAAAATAGACATCATTATAGACAGTTAGGAAATTCAAAACTATAATCCTCCTGTAGATCAGTAGGATTACTGGTGTTGAACACCCATTTGATTATACATTTTATTCTATTTATTTATTTATTTATATTATTATTATTATTATTATTATTATTATTTTTGGTGGTACTGAGGTTCCTGGAAACCCTTCTACCTCCAGGCTACACTCCCAGACCCATTTTTATATTTTTATTTGGAAACAGGGTTTCTGAAGCCAGAAAGGCTGGCTTTGAACCTGTATAATCTTCCTATCTCTGCCTCCCAAGCACGGGGATTACAAGTGTGTGCCACCACGCCTGGCTATTCTGAGTTTTTAAAATTTTTATCATTGTCTTACTTTTTACAGTGGTCTTCCAAAATGAATGATCTAATTGAAAGGAACAGAAGATATAAAAGGACAATTGTATTTATTTATTTTTTTTTGACTCAACTTCTTTTGGTCAAGGTGAGATAACTTTTTTCAGGGATGATTGTTGGTATAAGAACAAGTAAAATTTGTCTCCAACTTTGTCTATTCCTTCTTTTAAAAAAAAAAAAGTGTGGTACCAGAAATTGAATTCTGGTGTATTCTCTCTTTTAGCTATTTTTATTTATAATTTATTATTATTTTATTTTGAAGCAGGGTCTCACTAAATTACCACATACTTATCTCTAACCTGTAATCTTCTAGTCTCATCCTCCCAAGTACTGGGATTACAGTCTTTATTCATTTTCTACATTTTTTCTTTATGCTTCTTAATCAACTTCCAGGCATTAAAGACTCCCAGAATTTTACTGTGTGTTGTCCCACATAAAGTAAAAAAGAGAAAGTACCCACATTCAAAACTTTGCTTGGCCTTCATTTTTATTCAGTGCTATTCTAACCTCCCTGGCTATTGCCTTGCTTTTGATAGGGCTTATCTGAATAAATACATTCAATTCTGTATTTGACCATAATGGCCTTCTGGCATTACTCTCATCAGAAAATATTTTTAACTTAATAATCTCTGCATTTTCAAAGCCACCCAATAAAGTAACCAAAATAAGTTTCATAAAAAATAGAGTGTTATTGACAATTGTTTTTGTCAGAATTGCCCTTACCTTGAAATTTTCCTGACTTTCTCTTTCACCTGATCTCTGTAAACAGAGACATTTGTTTTTCCTTTGTGCCATGACATTTTGAAGTCAGGAAGCAACTAGCCAAAAATAATAATAATAATAATAATAATAATAATAATAATAATAATAATAAAAATCAGACAAATCTTAAAAATTATTCCTTCAAAAATGTATCACAATGGTACTTTTCCTTTGTTGCTTTTGACATACTTTTAATAATTGAAGTTAGAGGGAACATATGTACCTTCTCCCCGAATATGTGTAAAATTTTTAATATGGCATGGTTACCCTGGACAATCATTGGTGGGAGGGGGGAAGGGAAAACAGAGGCGAGGGGGGAGAGGGCACCAAGTATAGTTTAAATGTATACCATTTATGTTCAATAAAATAAAATAAAATAACTGAAATTAAAATGAAAACTACATGACAGGTACCTGATAATAAATTTATAGGTATAAATTAGGAATTTGTATCCTGAATAATGGCAGAAGAAAATTGTGTGCTGCTTCAAATGTGCATGTAATTGTGTAATTTTGTATATGCAGTGGGAATTACTTGGGTTGACTAGATAAATGTCACTAGGTTTGAAGCATGATGTACTACAAGTGAAGCATCTGCTGGAGACACTCCCTTTACCATAGGGAGGTCAAGTTATTGAGTCCTTTCCCAAATGAATTACTAAGTGATTACAGGGCATATTTCAAGAAAGGAATACCCAAATTCTTACAACCTCACACTTCCTTTTGACTTCTTTGAGCACGTTTTAGGATTGCTATCCAAAGTGTTCCCTTCTCATGAGACTCCTTATCAGCTACATTTGGCATTGATGCCCCATACAGATGAGAATGTCCTTACATAGAGATTCAAAGGCGCATGACATCTCATTCACTCAAATCTACATTCCAAATTTGGAAGAGCAGTTAATGAGAATTCTCTTTCCAAAACATATCTGCACGTGCACATCTGTATTACAGCCTGCTTGCCCTATGCCACCTTGCATTTTGGCTATTTCTGTATTTTAAATGGCCTTTGTGAATATGTTTCCTTGCCTGCCTGGAAATCAGCTTGCATATGTAATTTGGTTCTTTGTTTGTACCTAAGCATGTACCATGAACTGCCGTTATCTCTTCTCAGGTCTCCATAGATTCAGCTACAATCATCCAATCTTTGGATCGTTTTTATAGTCTCTTGTGATGTTTGGTTTCGTTTACTTTGTGTCAGCATTTGTTGGAATTTCATTTCTGTGCACAGTTTTAGAAAAATAAAAATATGCAGTATGCTCCAAATGTGATCTGATTTTTCTGCATCATTAAACTTAGTATGAATAGCACTTACATTCTATCCTTCACCTCTTATGTATATGTAGAAGCAATTGTGCTTTCTACTTACTCTTGTTATTGTAATTGATTTTTTAATTTTATCATGCAATGTACCTTTTTATAAACCATAGAATGCATTAAAGATGCACTTATTAAAATCATATACTGCCATTGTTGTCATTACTTTAAGACTCAAGCAATTAATCTCAAATAATCCTACATTTAGGTTGAAACCTAATAGATGTATTTGTGATGTTTTTATTAACACAAAGGACACCATAATTTAATGTACATTAGAAAAATATCCAAACCATAAAAGCATTGCCATTACAACTAGGTGTTAAAAAGTGTTTCAAAGTCTACTGAGAAAAGTGGGTATGGTGAAGCAAAACAAAGCAGAAATGGAATAAAATTCAATGCTGGGTGTGGGCTTTGACATGAAATCCACCTACTATCATGCATTGGAAAGACTTACTCTTCATCATATTATATTTGAATTAGAGTAGTTAGAATCTGAGCCAGGAAGATCACAGTTCTGAGGTCAACCTCAGCAAACTAGTGAGGCCCTCAGCAGTTCCATGAGATCCTGTTTGAAAATCAAATATGAAATAAGTCTGGGGTATAGATTAGAGGAGAGACATTTCTGAACTCAATCTCCAATACCACAGACATATTTGCATGAGAATGTTAATAGTTCTAAAGTATAAATGAGAATAGTAATGTCCAGTAGTGGTGACCAGTAGAAGTTTTACCTTTTTTTTGCATATCCACATTAACCCTAGAAAATGAATCACAGTGGATGAAGGAGTTGATAAGTCCCTGTGGTCACATTGTAAAATCCAGATAAAACTGAGTAGGTTGCATTGTGATTACAACTACATTCATCTTCTTAATCCTCTGACCTTGTTGAAACCCTGTGCAATGTTATTCTGCTTTTGGAGTCATCTCTAATCTGGCACAGGCACTCTGGCAGCAAACTACCATGATAGAAAGAAAGGAGAGTGAATCAAATGTGGCATTTAAAATCCACTGCAGAATGCTGGGAACCCCATGAAGGCAAAAGCTGTAAAAAAAGATGATCTGTTTTTTATGTATGTTGCACACTGTAGTTTCCCAAAGATTTTTAATCAACATAAGAACACAAGGGCACAGTATTTTTCAAAGCACTTAACAACTTAGCAATAAGAATTCTTAATTCATTTATCTAGTTCTATAGAGAACAGTGTCCTGGCTCTTCTCATATAATTTTTTTGTTATTTATTGCCTCCTCAGGAACAATTAAGCACATGACTCATAATTGAGAGAGAGTTCTCTGTAACAGTGGGGAAACTGTTCCAGGGGCCTGTTGGGCTCCCAAAACTGTTACGGTGAGATGTATAGAGGCACGGGTTCTTGTTTTGAGATACATATAGAAAACACTAACCCAAATTCTGCTGGACACTTAAATGAGTTTATTATTACAAAGACAGAAAGATAAGACAAAGTTTAATAAAGCCCTATATCAGAGGTAGTATATGGGGGTTACTTGAAAAGAAGTTACCCAAAGTTTTTGTATCCAGAGCATTTTATAACTATATGGTCCTTCATCTTGCTCTACCAAGTACTCTTCTGACCTAAGTGTAAGTCATTAATTCTGTGCAAGCCGCTTTTTTATGATTATGGGGATTATGATTATGGGGATTATGATTATGGAGATTTCTAGCTCCACCAAAAAAAACCTTTCTGCCTTACTGCAGGTATAAGCCTAGTGTTTTTTGTTAGAACCAGAATGATTAACAAAGTCAAGGGCCACTCTGCTCCCTTTTCACAGAGGCCAGCACCCTCCTCCCACACTCTGCACCCTGCTCCTGCACTCTTGGGGAATTCTTAGCTCTTTTGCTAGATATCAATTACTATGTAAACCTGTTGTTAGAATATGAAGGCCATAGGTGCCAGCTCTTCTATCTACTTGCTAATTACTTTTAATGAGGGGACTCTGCATTATAACAGTTGCCTGAGTGCCTGGCAGTAACCAGGCCCTAATTTTTACATATTGAAACCAAGTTTTGATACAACCAAATCATTTTCCAGATTCATTTTCCAATACATTAATACCAAAGTCTTTTTCCAGTAACTGCACATTAATGTCGCAAGCTGTTTTCAAATACATTTTGAAGCCATTTCCAAATACTGGTACATTCCAATACATTTTGAAGCAATTTCCTAATACTGGTACATTCTCTAGACAGGTTTCATCAACTGATGGTTTTAATTGAGGATTATGAGGCAGAATGTGTAAAATATCTGAATCAGCCCATAAATCTACAATGAAATGACTAAAAATGAGTGAATCATTAAATGTGACTTTTGAATTCCATGAGAAACTATAATTTCCACTGGTATTAATGCAGCTTCCTCACTAACAAATAACTGTGGAATTTAATAATTAATAGAATCATATAATTTAAGAGCTATATGAGACCTCAGAGATCTTTGAATCCTCTTCTGTAAAATCCAAATATGGAATTAGGTATCATGGCAAACATCTGTAATCTTAGTACTTGGTAGTCTGAGACAGGATTGCAGGTCAAAGGCCAGCCTCAGCAATTTAGTGAGGTCCCAATCAACTTAGCAAAATCCTATTAAAAAAATAAAAGGTAAAGTAGGGATAAGGATATAGATCAGAGGTAGAATGCCTATGGGTTCAACTTCCGGTACCAATAAATAAACACATAAGCAAATAAATAGACAAATAAATAAAATCCAGGTCAGGACATGAATACTCAGCCCAGTTAAGAATTTTAGTACACGATAACAAATTGTGATAATGGTCAGTCCAAAACCTTAAAAAAAAAAAATCTACCAATGCTGTACTCATTTAAAAGTAACCTTGACAATTATTGTACTTGATGAATGCAATGCATTCCCCACACCCCTCTCTCTACCTAGTGTAAGGAATAGGGATAGAATCCAGGGCTTCAAGTATGCTAAGTAAGCACCTGAACTACATCCTGTTCCCTCATCTATCTCTGTTTATTAATAGACATTTAGGAAGGATTAAACAACTTTAAGTTAGGTTATTATATTTAATGTGTGCCAGTATTGGGAATGACCTAGGAAGATTTGGGAAAGCTTTGATTATTAATATATTTCAAAAGAAAATAATTGGTATATTTCAAAATAGTTGTGTTAAAATGGAGGCAGACATGGATAAAGAAAGGACTTGGTTTCTGCCTAAAAACAGGCAGCTATTCCAATGTAAATCGACCTAGCTCAAAGTAATTAACAAGTCAATAAAGGAGAGTTACTTTCACTATGTCAGAGTCACACAAACAAGATGGAGGTCATGGATATAAAAGGCCAAGTCCATGTGTACTCATCTGAGTCATCCCCTCATGCCATCTTGGCATGGGGCTGTATTTCTATTTTCTGTATTTCTATCTTTTTAATAAACTTCTTTAAATCTTCAGCAGCTGTCCAAGCAATGAATACTTATTCTTAGCTTAGGACAAGAATCCATGGTTTTTCTATTTGTCTATTTGTGTGGTGGTGGTGGGGGGATTACTTCTCCCCACACGTACCACACACATCTCCCCCCCACAACATAATGTCCTAAGAAAATGCTGAGAAAATACAAATAATTTATTTTAGTTTTTTTTTATGTGAATCTACTATTGCTGCCTAAGTACTTCAGAAAATTAAATTCAATCTATAATTATTGTTTAATGTTATGAAAGAAAAAACAAAACTTTTATCACATGTGATGAGAGAGGCTTGCGAAAATCCAAGCCTCTGCATGGCATGGTATTATAAACTGTCCCCATGATCATCTAAAATTAAAATACTTCTAGTTATAAGCATTCTTCTCATTGCTTCTCTGCATGCATTGATATTTATGGGATCAATATGTAATTTAGTATCAGTATGTTTAATCATAATCAGCCAGAGTGCTGTGTTTAGCTATACCTATAAAATGTACTATAATGATTCTAAAATGTTTAATTTAAGAACCAGTGCTTCTGTGCATATGAATCAGAGACCTGTGCTTAATTATTGATAGCAATTAGGATACAGAAGCAGAGAAACACCATCTGGTGGTATAAATGGTTCTATAGCTGTCCTCCTTTCACTCTTGATATGAAAGTTATGCATCATTGATTGGGTCCCTCCAGATGAAAAAACTCATTTTCTTTGTATACCACCAACTATTGAAATTTATCTTTCTTTCATTCCCACAATATCAATAACCACTATTTTCTGAGCTTAGATATAACCATAAGAGTTGTGGGGTGGTACACTGGAATTCAGCATCATAATAAGACTCCAAAGACATTTTTCAGGAAGAACTCCTCACTGTACATGCATTTAATGAATAATAATAAGCATGGTGTTAAGCCGATTAAACCCTAAGGTCAGATATTCAGAACAAAACAACAGAAACAGTGCTCAAAATAAAACCATAGCAAATGCCAAATATTAACTAATTAGGTAAAATTCTATTCAGAAGACAACAGATGTGCCTGTATGTATGTGTGTGTGTGTGTGTGTGTGTGTGTGTGTGTGTATGTGTTTTAATATATGGATATGACTAAGGTAGACTTATGAGTAAGTCTATGGACTTACCTCTTTTAACTTTCTTTCTTTCTTTTTTTCTTCCTTTCACTGTACTTGGAACTGAAACCAAGACTTCATACATGTTAGTAAAACTCTGTACTAACCTACATCCCCAGCCCTTATTGTTTTTTAGTGGTGTGTGTGTGTGTGTGTGTGTGTGTGTGTGTGTGTGTGAATGTCACTAAGGGATTGAACCAAGGGTTATCCCCCAGACCTATTTTGTGTGTTACTTTTTAAACAGTGTCTCAGTATGTTGCTATGTGCCTCACCAAGTTGCTGAAGCTAGCCTCAAATTTTCTATCTTCCTGTCTCAGCCTTTCAAGTATTAGAATTACAGGTGTGAACCACCATGTCTGGTTCCCAAGGCCTTTTTATTTTATTTTTAGACTGAGTGTCACTAAGTTGCCCATGTTGTTTTTCAAGATCAGATCTGATAACTACCTCCCCACTATCTGGAATTAAAGGCACACACCATTTTTCCCAGGTTTGAGAGTTTCTAAAACAAAAGTAGAGGTCGCCACCATCACTACTCTTAAGGAGTTCCACCATAGACATCTCACCAGAAGCACTAAGTTCATCTATATAACCTATTGTTTTCTCAGCACCCCTACTTAAGCCTTATATGGGATTATATCACCAAAGAACCACAACTAACTACTTTTTCTTCTTCCAACTGTCTCTGTTAGTCCATGAACTCCATGATACCTTATTAGGCAGACTTGAGTTACATGTGTACCAGGATCTGAATCCCATCCATCCTCTGGGCTGTGGTGCCAGGTCTGAATCTCCTGGCCCATCATTTCTACCATCAAGTAGCCTCATCCAGGATTCTTTATTTTTGCTTGATTTTTTGACTCATCTGCATTAATCATTTATTCATTCATTATCAACCCTTCAACAGACATATAAAATCAGTGCTTGCTATTCCATTTCACTCAGCAGAGTGAAACCAAGAAATGTCCTGCCACAGACACCTACTTCAACAGCCAATGGACTTTCATGAGCAAGGGGCCTAAGAACCTTCTGGGAGAACTCCTGGACCAAGTATGAAGAGCACTATATTGAGAGTAAAATGAAACCAAGAGATAGCAGGAGAGGTTAGGAGTGGGCCCTGGCTGCAGCCTCAAATCACTCACAATGTCAAAGTTGGGTCTTTGTTCTTATATACATTGGCTACTTCCATCCATTGGCTACTTCCATCCACAGCCTTCTGTGGAGTCAATCAAGATGGAGAAATCTGATAAGTGAAAGAAAAAAAAAAACATACTATTCAATAACAAGGTCTAAAGAGGTGGAGAAGAGGGAGTGATCCAGGAAGCTTCTAGTTACATTGCCATTCTGGATGACTGATTCATTCAAAGCAAAACCCTATTCTTGTGAGAAGAGAGCATATGGAAGACCCTAAAGCCCATCAAAATTATCAGGTATCTGTGTAAAAACCTAGCCTGAGAGGACTTCAGAGAGCAAGAAGAGGGCTGAGAATTTCCAGAAAGTTAGAGGAAATAAATGTAGAAACCCAGAACTCTGAGCTAAGCCAGCATATCTAAATCTCATGTCATAATTCCACATGGAACTAGGAAAATGTCCTGGGCACCATGTACAATGTGGCAACTTAGCAAAGAAAATCTTCACACTCCAGTCAGCTTTTATCTACTTTATCTATTTTGTATAACAAGTGTCAATTTTGAAGCTTGACAGCTCTACAACTGGAGCTAAAGCTGTTGCTGCCCACCTACCCACTGGCCAAAAAGTCCCGTGAAAATTACTGAGCCACATGCCCCATGTTGCCCCAAAATGTTGAGTGCCAAAAATGTTATGGTTTTGTGAAGATGATGATATGGTTTGAGAATATGTTACGGTTTGGGGGAAACTGTCCCCGAAGACCCCTGTTAGGGTTCTGGACACAATTTCCCTCAAAACATAAAAAAAACCCCACAAAAACAGAAAAACCGCAGGTTCTTGTCCTGAGTTAAGGATAGATACACATTAGCCTGGACTCTTGCTGAAGATTTTAAAAAGTTTATTAAAAAGATAGAAATAAAGAAGATAGTTACAGCCCTATGCCATTGCATGGGGGGGAGGGTTTGAGTGAATGCCCCACCCACAAGTGTCAATTTTGCATAGTGGATGTCCATGAAAGTTTTTATTTGAAGGACATGTTCAATCATTTAACGATCCCCTAGATATTGACTTCAAGGATACTAAAAAGTTGATAGAAATGCCACATCTCATAAGCCGAATTTTAGTACTGCTCAGGTAAGCAACATGGTTTTCCTGCAAGAATCAAAGATAACACTAAACCTCTGTTATTGCTGTGACAACCTCTGAAACTCAGGTAGCCCCTGCTGAGCAGGCTGTCTAGCAAAAGGAGAGGGACAAGGAGACAGACAGGGGCAGCAACTGAGACAGATGAACAATCTACAGTGATGTGTGGGTCAGGTACGTGGGCTAATGTCTGCTGTGTTCCCAGAGACTAAGGTTGGAGAACAGATCTTTGTACATGACCTCTGTCATTTGATCAGACCTCAGATATTACAAGGAATGATACATGGGTTCTTCATTCAATCTGCTAATTTAATCCAATTTCCATGAAGAAGTTAAAAGCATCACAGATTTCTGTATATTTTCTTTATATATCATATCTGATCTATAGATAATTGTAGCTACAGCTGTTCATGAAATATTCATCTATTCAAGCATGGCTTATGAAAAGTCAGAAAAAATGACATAATTACAGTGGAGCAAACTTGTTCAAAGGTCACCCATGTATTTACCCCTCAAAATCCTCCAGCAAAGTGTTTGAGGAGATGATAACTTTTATCATAGAAAAATTATAAATTGAGCCAGGTTCTTTTTGCTGCTAGAGAAATTCGATTATGTTCCAAAAATATGTCAAAGAAGAAGATGCATTTGTGTATTGTACAAGCAATGCCTTTTCGGTAACTTTACATCTTACAGCAGAACCACCTCTACTAAAATAATTTGTACAAATTCCTACTCCTATACCCATGAAGATGTAAGGATGTTTTTTGTCTGTTTGTAAAACTGGAGATCAAACCCAGGGGTGTTTTGCTTCTGAGTTACTCCACCTCAGACCTATTTTATATTCTATTTTGAAACAGAGTATTTCTAAGTTGCAGAGGGCTTCCCTAACTTGTTGAGGCTGCCTTCAAACTTGCAATCCTCTTGTCTCAGCCTTCCAAGTACTGAGATTGCAGGAGCATGCCACCATACCCAAGTGGAATTTTGTGTTCTAATATACAGTAAATATTTTTTGAGAGATTGTATTGTTTCCCATCCAATTCCTAACCCCTTCCTCCTTGACTCAAAAAGATTCCTTTGAAGTTATGATTGCCTTAGGAGGAGGTTTCATAGGTTAATGGAAAGAAGATAGCTTCCTCAGTTCAAAGTACCATGATTTCATTTGAACAATTAAAGTTAGAAAATATATTTTTAAAAGTCATATTTAATGAGGAATTTCAAAACCTACATTTGAGGGCTGAGGTCAAATTGAGTTCTAGAAAAAGGCCAACTTAGTATTTGTAATTCCTGTCCATCGTTACTGTGTGTGGCTCCTGAGGGTCACTAAAGATATGTGATATGAATGAAAAGCAAACTATTGTCTGTGTAAAATGAGATCTGTGGCTCTCAGTGAGTGATTAACAGCAAAATCCAAAGACATTTCTAATATAGAATTTTATAAAAGAGGCATAGTGAGACTGTCCAAAATGAATGTCTTTGTGTTATAGTGGGAGGTAAAGAAATATTACAAAACAAATGGGTCATAAAAAATCTAGTTAAAAATGTTGAGAGCTTATATAGAAAAATATGCTGTTCTATCAGTTGCATTGTTCAAATACCAGCCTGCAAATTGCACAAATAAAAGAAGCGCTCTTAAAATAATTGAATTTTAAGATTTGAACAGATTTTAAAGGTCATTTGGCCTCGTGACTCATTGTTTACATATCTATGGTAGGATCACTTATAGATAGTCATTTGTTCCTGAACACACCCAAGGGAATATTAAGGTAAATAGCATTACGATTAAAAGCATGGCCTTAGGAGCCAAGAAGGCCCCTTACCAATTATACAACTTTGACAAGTGACTTGACCTCTCTAAGCTTCAGTTTCTGCATTTGTATTATGGGCACAGTGATAGTACAGTTCACTTTTAATATTCATGGATTCTGTATTCATGAATTTGCTTACTTCCTAAAATGCATTTGCAGCCCCCAAATCAATACTCATGGTGCGTTTGTGCTCAATTGTTTGCTTGCACAGAGTGACAACAACTTTGAGTTGCCCATTGTACACATTCCCAGCTGAGGTCAAACAGGGTGACACTGCTTTCTTGTTTCATCTCTTCTACAAATGATTGTTCTTTTCAGGGTGTATTTTATCCCAACACTTAATGTACTTTTGTGTTTTTTGTTGCTGTTTCTTACCACTTAAAAAGGCCCCCATCATAGTGTTAAAGTACTATTTAGTACTATAGAAGTATGTTGAAATACTATTTAATTTCTGAATATACTTACATGATAAGCGTCATTCAGACATGAGTTAAAGCCATCTTGCTGTTGGCCATGCATTCAATGTTAATTAAACAATGCTATGTATTAAATAAGGTATATTTAAACAAAAATGTATATTGAATAAAGCTATATATTGGTGAAAATCTTTTTTTTTCCTTTTTGGTGGGTCTGGGGATGGAACCCAGGGGAATTCTACCTCCAAGCTACACCCCCTGCCCTATTTTTATTCTTTATTTTGAAACAGGATCTCACAAAGTTGTGGAGGGCCTCACTAAGTAGCTGAGGCTCCTGAATGCTGGGATTACAAGCGTGGGTCAACACGCCTGGCTTGGTGAAAATCTTATTATCTGAGGCACACGGGAGGAACAGTGGTTCTGTATTTGATAGTTCAGTGCTAATGCAACTTTATGCAACATAACTACCATGGATATTAAGAGTTGACTATACCTACTTCATCCAGGACACAGTGTAAGAAAATGGACAGTTTTAAACATAGTATCACAAAAAAATCCCCTTTTCTAGACATGTCACATTAACTAATTCACTAATTTGTGTCATAGGTCAGATATGGGACTTGTGTCTGTAATTTCAGTACTTGGGAGGCTGAGGCAGTTTCAAATCAATATGTGGTAAATTAGGGAGATCCTGTTTCAAAATAACAAAAAATAAAAAGAAAGATTGGGGGGGTTGTAGCTCAATGATGTAGCTCAATGATAGAGTATCCCCAAGTTCAAACTCCAGTATAATTAACAAAACAAAAAACTGATACATGCTGGCTATGTCTTCATCCAGGGGCCACTGAATGCTAGTAATGGCTAGTTTCTTACTCATTTAGGATGCTTTAAGAAATCATAGTTTTGCAATGGTGAATTGTGCAGGTATGAACACAAATACACATGCATTAATTTGGTAGTTTGGTTTCCTCTTGGGTAGATACTCAGAAGTGGTATTGCTGGATCAAATGGCGAATTCATTCTCATTCTTCTGAGGATCCTCCATACCATTTTCCAAAGTGGTTGCACTAATTTGCAATCACACCAACAATGTTTTAGAGTTCCCACTTCTCCACATCTTCACTAGCCTTTGTTATTGTTTGTGTCTAGAATGACTGCCATTCTAGTTGGAGTTAGGTGAAATCTCAGGGTAGTTTTGATTTGCATCTCTCTGATTGCTAATGATGTTGACCATTTTTTCATGTATTTATTGGCCATTTGAATTTCTTCTTTCATGAAGTGTTTATTTAATTCACTTGCCCATTTTTTATTGGGGTATTTGTTTTCTTAGTGCTGAGTTTCTTGAGTTCTCTGTATATTCTAAATATTAGTCCTCTATTAGAGGGTTAGGTGGCAAAAATATTTTCCCATTCTATTGGCTCTTGGTTGAGGTTCTTGACAATTTCCTTTGCTGTACAGAAGCTCTTTAGTTTCATTCAACCACACATATTGATTCAACTTTTAGTTTCTTGTCCCTGCAGTGGATGGCTTAAAATCCAAAAATTCTTATAATTCTTTGTAGTAATGTCAGGAAGTCTGTGTTTGAGGGAAGGCAGATTTTGGACCTGGTAACTCCTCTTCCTCATACATGTCTATCATTTCATTGAAACTTCATATGGCAGAAACTTCATATGGTGGGGAGATTTATATCAGTCTCTTTTAGAAGGAAAGTATACATACTCCTAAGAGCTCTGCCCTCCGGGCCAGGTCATCTCCTAAAGGTCTCCCTTCCTTATGACACTCCATTGGGATTTAAGGTTTCTGTATTTAGGGGAACATAAACATCAGTCTACTGCATCAAGGATAACATAAAGTCCCTTTGTCCTCTTATAGTGAAAATAATTTTGGTCAGTGCCAACAAACACATTTATAATATATATTGAATATGGCCAGATTACCCCTGATATTGGAGGGGGAAGTATATATAAATTTCATTATGCAGAAACCTGGCAGAATGGAAAGAGAACTTTGTTAATGTGGCAGAAACTGATCATCTGTTCACCAAAACTGTCAACTATTTTTTCCTCCTGATTACAAAACTCGGTGATGCCTCTAGTCTTTCTTGCCTTTAGACTGAGTTGTGCCACTGTAACATGAGTGGAAGAGATATCTGTCACTTCTGGGCCTGGTCTGTAGACATCTAACACAGTATTCTCTTTTATATTGGCTTGATATAGTCAGGGACAGTGACTTTGAAAGCTTTGTACTTAGATCATGCTTGAGGAAACTGTCCACCAATGAGGAACACCTGCTTTATATTTTATCTATGATGACACACACATCAATCATATCTTAAATATTATATTTTAGCCTTGTTGCAATAAACAACATTGTTTTTTTTTTTTATTTTCATGCTGCAATGATTCAGAAGAGTTGAATTTTGGTCTGGTTTCTACCACCCAATGATAATGTGGTTTGAACTCAAATGAAGTATTTAATTGTGCCATATCTTAGCATCCTCATCTGTACAATGACACTAATGATGCTCTTTCAACCTATCATACAAGCTCACAAGAGAGACTTAATAACATAATGGTTCTGAGAGGACACAACAAGGCATGGCACAGGATATGAGTGCAAGGCACTATAAAATAATTTGGGATGCCCAAGTCTCTCAAGTGACCAGTAAATTGAATTGATACATCCACTCAGTGAAAAACAAGTCTTTCTTCTACATATGAATGATTTCCTGCTCAGCTTCTGAAATTTTAATTAGTATAGATGGAACATCATGATGATCCAAAGAGAAAGATAGCACATGGTTCTATACAGCCCTATCTTTCAACCACATTATGGGGATATTCCCCTGAGCATGATTGTTCAAAGTGAAAGCACTAAATTAAAAATAAAGGTCAATAATGATTGAGTCTATAACTTTTCTCAGGCCTACATATATCACATTAATCTCACTGTGTGTTCTAGATAGGAATGAAACACACACCAAAGGGTGATATGACCACTCCCCACTTTTCCATTTTTTTCTGTTTATATATAAATAATTTCACATATAAAGTTAAAATACACATTCTAACAGTCTTGTGTATTGATTTATTTTTTGTGAGATGTATAAAGATTTTCATTTAAAATTACTTAGATTTAAAACCAACATTTAAAAATTACAGAAAAAAAGAATGTAATTTTCTTACAAACTAATGTTTACCTGACAAGGCACAGTACATGTTTCCAAATTCTGCTTAGCACACTAGAATCCTTACTTCTCACCTATTTCTTCAGACAAAACTAGAATTGGGCATTCTTGTTTCCTAAGAACAAGCCTTCCTTAGACTCCCAGCTGAACAGCTGGGCCTGGTGGTGCATACCTGTAATTTCAATACATGGGAGGCTGAGACAGGAAGAGCATTGCAGTTTCAAGACCAGCCTCAGCAATTTTTCCACACTCAGCAACTTAAGTAGACCCTGTTTCATGGTAAAATAAAGCTGTAGATCAGAGGTAGAGTGTTCCTGGGCTCAATCCCCAGTACTAAAAAGGAAATTAAAAATGAAGGAAAAAAATTTGGCAGTACTTCATCACTGCCTAGAAGTAGCCCAGGGGAGTTCTGGTTCAGGGCAAATGCAGCCATGAGTGTCAGAGCTCAGAAACTTTGCCCCTCAGTTGCTATGCTTCCTTTGTTTGGAGATCTGGAAATTCCTTTTTTATGGCTGTCATAGGCTTCATAAGTTTTCCATTTTAAATCCCTGGTCAAGCAATGGTGCCAATTTTAGCCAAGTTCTGATGGTACACTCTTGTATTTATAGTACTCTGGAGGCTGAGATAGAAGGATTGCAAGTTCAAGGGCAGTCTAGAAAACTTAATGAGAACTTGTTACAAAATATATCTTTTTTTGTTGAGCTTGGTAGGGCACATTTATAATCTCAGTACTTGGAAGGTGAAGACAAGATGAGCACAGGTTTGAGGGCATTCTTAACAACCCAGTGAGGCCTTTATTTCAAAGTTTAAAAAAATAAATAAGTAAATAAGCCTTAGGGTATAGCGAGGAAGTAAAATAAAAATATAATGGTAATTTTCAATGTGATATAAAATGTGATTAAAGTAGGATTTAGAAAGTTTCTCCAAGAATCTCATTTTTTTTAGTAAAAGAAGATAAATTTTTGCCTATTCTAAACACCCAACACATTCATATATATATATATATATATATATATATATATATATATATATATGACATGGCTTTTAGAATATATATACATAGATTATAGAATCTGCACATACATAAACATAGTTGATAAATAGCACCTCACAAAAACATTTCTTACCTTCTAAAATCCTGCTCTTGTGCCAGTATTGGGAATGGCCTAGGAAGATTTGAGAAAGCTCTGATTATTAATATATTTAAAAAATAATTGTGTCAAAATGGTTGCAGACCTGGTGAGAGAAAGGCTTGGCTTTGGTTCTGAAGCAAACAGCTACTGAAACTTAGATTGACTTAGCTACATGTAATTAGCAAGTCAATAGGAGGGGAGAACTAGGCCTTTCTCTATCTAAAGACAGATCTTAGGAGAGAACTAGGCCTTTATCTAAAGACAGATCTACATGATAAGCCAGCTAAGATGGTAGGAGGAGGGGTCAACCTTCATGAAAGTAGACACCTCGCCACACTTTATTGGGGGAGGTACCTTACAGGGTAAGGGGAGGTACCTTACAGGGACGTTCTCTAAGTCAGGATTACGTGAACAAGATGGAGGTCATGGGTATAAAAGGCTGAGTCCACGTGTAATCCCTTTGGTGTATTCATTTCGAGTCACCCCCTCATGTCATTTTGTCATGGGGCTGCATTTCCATTTTCTGTATTTCTATCTTTTAATAAACTTGTTTAAATCTTCAGCAACTGTCCAAGCTATGCATCATATTTATTCTTAGCTTAGGACAAGAACCCGCGGTAATTTTCTGTTTTTGGTCGTTTTGGGTTTTTGTTATGGGTTGGGGGAAAGTGTGTCCGGTTCCTGAACAGGGGTCCCTGGGACCAGTTTGACCACAACCACATTCTCCCAATCCGTATCACCTCTGGATCAAGTTTCCCTGGTATTTGTAGCATCAATTTGATGAGAGGTAGGCAAGCTTTTCCTGTAAAGGACCAAAGTATAAGTACTATAAGTTGGGTGGGGGAGCAAATCAATTTATCACAACTATTCAACTCTGCCTTTCAGTGTGAATATATAATATATAGATGGTGAGGTATGGCTGTATTCCAAAAGCTTTATTTACAAAAGCAGGTGACAGATTGGATTTGGATCTCAAGCTATAGTTTGTATTTCTCTATTACCGACATCAGTAACATTTCAAGTAATCAAATACATGCTGTGATGGTTAGTTTGGATTGTCAACTTGACCGGATCGTGAAACACCTGAGATTGTGTTACTTTGGGTATGTTGATGAGATGACTGGTTCACATAATGGCAGAGTGAAAGGGAAGTTTGCTCTGAATGTAGACTGTCTGGCTCTAATAGGGGAAGGACCTAGATTAAAAAAAAAAAAAAAAGGAGAAAGCCCTGTGAAAGTATGAGTGGTTCTTTTTTTTTTTTCCTTCTTCTTATGGGTGATAGAACCCAGGGGCATTTGACTTCTGAGCTACACCCCCTGCCCTATTTTTTTATTATATACTTTGAAACAGGGTCTCACTAAGCAAGCTGAGCCTCTCTGCAAACTGCCATCCTCCAGTCTCAGTCTCTCGAAAGCTGGAATTACAAGCGTGCACCACCACACCTGGCTTATGAGTGGTTCTTTTTTAAGAAAGCATGCCTGTCTTAGGTATGCTTCAGTGTTTCAAACTGGATCTTCACCATCCTTTATTTGAAGTCTCCTGGCCTTTCCATCTTGGACTGAGACTGAATTAGTGTTCACTCTGATTCTGAGTTCACTCCAACTCTTAGACCACTCAACCAGCTGCTGGTTTCTCTGGTTCTTCTTTTGTAGTCAGAATCTTGGGACTACATGTCTTCATACTGTAACCTGACTTAATACACTCTATTTTTCTGTCTATCATCTATCTATATTCTGTGATTTTTGTTACTCTAGTAAACTTTGCCCACTACACATGTCCATAGTCAGTTACATCTGATCATTTTGAAATTCAAGCCATCATAGTAGATTGAGGATTTCCTATTTAAGGAATTATGAATGATAAAGCTATATGAGTAGCCAAGGTGTAAAATCTAGAGTATGTTTTAGATGCTTGGATGTTCAATCTTCAGGATTTTTAATTTTATCCATAGAAAGCCATTAGTCGTTTCTCATGTGTAATCTTTAGTCCATAGGAGAACAAACAAATAAGAAATTGTATAGCGGTAAAGTTAACAAAATATAAAAGCCTAATTTAAAAGGGGATAACTGTGATAGTTATAATGAACAAACAGATTAGAAGTGCACTAAGGGAAGCTGGGCATTTTTGTAATTCTAGCATTTAGGGGGATTGCAGTTCTCATACAGCCTCAGCTACTTAGAGAGGCCCTTTGCAACTCAATGAGACCCTGTTTCAAAATAAAGAATAAAAAAAAAAAAAATAGGGCTGGAGGTGTAGCTAGAAGGTAGAATGTCCCTGGGTTCCATCCCCAGTACCACAAAAGAAAAAAAAAAAAAATCACTAAGGTTGTAAAATTCTCAGAAGAAAGTAAATCTGGAGGTATAAAATAAGCAAAAGAAACTATCCAAGAAAGAAAGACAGTTTTGTTTATACTTGAACTCCTGAGTGAATGTGGCTGCTCTTAAGTAAAACAAAGAACATGAATGACATATCTGATTTCATAGGGGAAAGTATGAGTTCCTGTTCAGAGGTATTTACTTTGAACCACCTATGTAATAATGTAATGGAAATGTCTAGTAGACTCTTGTTTATTGGCTTCTGAGCTTAGGAAAGAGAATCACTGGTTGAAAAATAGTGGGCTGAGCATGGTATGGTATAAATAACCACCAGAACAAGAGGGAGGGAGAAGGGAGGTGGAGATAGGAAGAAGGCTTGAATTTTTTTATCTTTCTCATTACATTTTCTTATCTTTCCTTTGAAGACTGAGATTTTGCAGAGTCCTCTCATTGCTCCTTTTTTTGTTTGTTGTTTGTTTTATTTTTGTTTTTGTCACTTGAAATGATTTTCTCCGGAACATTTCATCCATTTATACTTTTTTTTTTTTTTTTTTTTTTGTGGTACTGGGGTTCCTGGAAGCCCTTCTACCTCCGGGCTACACTCCCAGACCTATTTTTTATACTTTCTTATTTGGAAACAGGGTTTCTTACGCCAGCGCGGCTGGCTTCGAACCTGCGCGATCCTCCTGTCTCAGCCTCCCAAGCGCGGGGATTACAAGCGTGCGCCACCACGCCCGGCTCAATTTATACTTTTGTTTCCAAGTTTACAAAACATTTGAAATTGTGTATTTTCTCAAATTCTTCCAATGAATTATAAATAGTTCCAGCTCCAGACAACAAAAACTTAAAATCTATGATAATCAGCTTATTTTCTTACCTTAACTATATCATCAGCCTTTAAACTCTGCAGGAAAACTGAACACTGTCAATATGTAGCCAGTGTATGTCTTCCCTCCTTTCTCCCTTCCAGTAGACAATTCCAGCTGATTGCATCCCCTTAAGTTTGTAGCCCTCTGTACTGGCATGGTTTATACCTGTATCTCTTGCCCTGCATCACTAAACATCTGGACTCAATCTTCAAGTATCCACACTTCTACCCATGCTTGACACTGCTCCAGAGCAATCTTATTGAAACAAATCTAGCTGTTTTGAAAATTGAGAACTATTCAGTCCTTGCCACTCATCCCCAATATCCTTGTATAACATACAATTTGGCAACAACTGTTTTGGCATATTAAAAAAAAATGTTCTTTGCCATTGCAAGCAATTTGAATAATAAGTAGGTCAAAATCTGACTAAAACAGAGTGTTTCACCCAGATTTTATCTTGTTATTTTTTCAAATCTCCTTCCTTCAATGTCATTCTCCTTTTAGAATATAACTCCTATATCTCTTTGATAGGAGAAAATAAAATGACTTCCCAGAAATTGCCATGACAATATCACATATTCTTGTTCACTCAAATATCTATAACCTAATTCAGTGTTTGATGTTCCAGTTACATTTCCTTTCAATATCTTTGATCAGTAAGGGTTATGACTAGCATCAATTGGATAACCTGGGAAGAGTCAGAGAACAAATAAAAGGTAAATAAAATGAACATATCTGATTATTTTTCTAAAACCATTTTCTTTAAGGTAAAGTTTTGCTTCTCTAGTGGCCCTCCTCAACTGGAGCTCACTATCATCTTATTTTAATATTATGTCTTTCATTAAAATAATCATAACAAATAATCAAGCTAGATGTGATGATACATGCCTGTAATCACAGTATTTAGGAAACTGAGACAAGAGAATGACAAGTTTAAGACTTAAACTTAGCAAGACACTTCAAAATAAAAAATAAAATAAAAAATAAAATGATCTGTGATGTAGCATAGAAGTTGAATATCCCTGCATTAAATCCCTATTACTATAAAAACACACACTAATAATTATATGCTGATTCAATATGCATAGCATTATAAGTGATTGATATGTATAAAATCACTTAAGCTCCAAAACCAACCAAAATGATAGTGCCTATTACTTTTATTGTTTAAAGACAAGAAAACTGACACATGACACTTGCTCAGGTCCATGCAGTTTAGAAGTCTTTGAATATATTTGGGTTTTTTGTTTGTTTGTTTGTTTGTTTGTTTGTTGGTGGTACTGGGGTTCCTGGAAGCCCTTCTACCTTCGGGCTACACTCCCAGACCTATTTTTACATTTTTATTTGGAAACAGGGTCTCCTAAGCCAGCATGTGCGGCTGGCTTCGAACCTGCAAGATCCTCCTGTCTCTGCCTCCCAAGCGTGGGGATTAGGAGCGTGCGCCACCACGCCTGACTCTTTGAATGTATTTGAACTAGGTATATACCATGCAGTCTGATCTTAGAATCCACATTCCTCTCCCTTATCTAACACTGCCTCTCTTGAACATGTGCTACACTGAAAACCACAGGATTAATTAATATAATTTGGTATTATTCTTGCTACTCCTTATCACTTCTTGAGGAAAATTTAAATTAATTAGCTTAGAATAATAATGAGGTGCAATATTTCTACATCTTATTTTCCCTCAAACCTCCCAAATGTTCTCTTACATGAGCCTGGGGACATGCTAGGCCCAGGGTGCTGGAGGATGTCTTCATATTTTGACTCCTAACTGGTAATGGGAGTCTCATCCAGGTACAGGAAATTTGTCAGCATTTGTGTTTTTTATAAAACATAAGTCACTAAATTTCAGAGTACTATTGAAATTATAATTTCAGGCTCAACACTCAGGAGACATTCAAATGACCAGATAAATAAAAATCAAAGAGTACTTTATCTTTCTTAATTTTTTAAAGCCTTAACTTTAAAATAGAATGTTCTTTGCTTGGTGGTTAACTTGTAAATACTTAAAAAGAATACAACACTTTTGGTGTTTTTGCATGTCACGTGATTGTCATTACACAATCACATGTCATTTTAATTATATTTGGAAAATATTGAGTGATCGATTAATTAATATTACACATTGTTCTTCACATTCACACACCAGAAAGCAGACCTTTTTGATTACATGAAGGACATATGGATGCCACATTGTCCTGCCTTTTACTGAGAACTCTTAGTGTCACAACTACCAAGACAACCTTTCAACAGAGGCTGTTTTTAGAGAAAATTTTCTTTGTGAATTCTTTCTCCTAGTTACTCCTTCTGCATAATCAGTTTCACACCAGAGCAAAAGCATTGTGAGGAGTTTTATATATGTATTATTTGAGTCTATGTCCTTTGATTACAAGGTAGCAAAATAGAATAAAAACACTAATCATGTGAATTGAATTTATTCCATGAATTTTTATATGTGTATTCAGTATTTTCTTTGTTAAATCTGTCTTTAGAAACTATAAACCATACAACATACAAGTTATTATATGGATTTAAAGTATAAGTTCTACAAATTTATGGAAAAATATATATAATAAAAATAAAAAAATAGTATTTTCTTTTTCTTTTGAAAAAAACTAGAGCCTGGGGTTGGACTATAGAGAGCTTGAAATACCAAACAGTATATATGTCTATAACATGATATATTATATAGTACGATAGATAATATACATACTATACTATATACTATAGTACATGACAAATGTTATCAAAGAAATATATACTATAAAATATATAATATATACCTATACTAAATATACATATACATTTAATATAGTAATTTATATGAATATGTACTAGTATGTATACATTAATATATACGCACACATATGTACACATACAATAAATACACACATATACACACACCTACCATGGGTCACCAAACTGTTTCAACATCCCTTTTCATTAAAAAATAAAGATGTGGCTGAGTGTGATGGCACATGCTTGTAATCCCAGCATTTGGGAAGCTGAGACAGGAGAATTGCTGTTGACAGCCAGCCTCAGCTACTTAGTGAGGTCTTCTGAAACATAGTGAGATACTGTTTCAAAAATAAAGAATAAAAAATAGGCTGAGGGTGTAGCTAGGAGGTAGAATGCCCCTAGGTTCTATTCCCAATACTGCAAGAAACACCAACAAAAATGAATATGCAGTGCTAGGTGTGGTGGAGGCACACTTGCAATCCTAGTATTTGGGAGGTTGAAACAGGAAGATCTCAGGGTTTAAGGACAGTATCAGCAATGTAGAGAGACTCTCGGCAATCTAGTGAGACCCTGTTTCAAAAACAAAAACTAAAAAAAGTACTGAGGTGGTATAGCTCTGAGTTTGAATGCCTCTGGGTTTAATCTTTAGTGCCACATACACATGCACACACACACACACACACACACACACATACACACAAATACACACACACATGAATATACTGCGTAGTGTATATTTATCCACTTATAAATTATATACAAATGAAACAAACACATTGGCTATTACATATATATCTTCCAAGTCCAAACAATACAGGGAATACTTTCCAACTTATTTTTATAGTCTTGGTACTTGAACTTCCCCAGGAAATTATGAAAAAAAATTATAAACAAATACTTATCAGGAACATAAATGGAAAAACTTAAACAAATGTAAATGAACTGATTATAGAACTATATTTTCAAAGATCATCAAATGGAGTTAAATTGAGAAATGTAAATTTGACTTGATATTAGAAAAATCAAGTAATGTAATTCACCACATTAAAAAAATTAACAGAAAATCTGTTTCTTCAAGCTCATAAATAGAAAAGTAATTTGACAAAATCCAACAACCTACTGATGATTAGATACCATTTGTAACTCCTTTTATCACACTAGAAATGCAAGAGAAATAAATCTTAACCCAATGAAAGATAAAAATACCCAATAACTTAAGGTAAAATATACAACCACAAAAAGTAAACCTCATATCCAATAGCAAAGGGTTTTGTTTATAATTATGAACAAAACAAGGGTAAATTATAACCTTACTTATTCAATAATGATGCTAGAAATGCACTTACTGATCTGTATCTTAGCCAAAAGGCCAAGAAGCAGTGAGGTTGGAGCCAGAGACAAGATTACTAAGCTCTGTGTGCATGTATGTGTCAATTAAATGCTTTCACCCCAAATTGCCAAGTGGTTATTTCTAATCACATATGATATATGATTAGAATGCCCCAAATACATTTTTTAAAATGCAATTATTGAAAAAATACATTAAATTGTTATTAATGCATGACATAATTGCATATAAAATTTAAATGAAATTATGTTAGTTTGAAGAGGCTAAATTATTTTATTATAGCAAAGAACCACAAAACTACAAAAGCTTAAAATAGTAAAAACAAACAAGCAAACAAACTTCTTTTCTGTTCATGCTTCATCATGGGAGCTCTCACACAAACCTTAGATGATGGTTGACAAGTTGATATATGTGCTTTCCCCATTGTCATGAGATTAGAAATAAAAGTTAAAATTCATTACTGTCAATTAAATGCTTTCACCCCAAATTGCCAAGTGGTTATTTCTAATCACATATGATTTATGTTATTGGCCAAAATAAGTCAGGAATATGCCTAAATTCCAAAGGGTGAGAAAGTGCCATCCTGCCATATCCTCCACCAGATTGAACACTATAATATTTGTGAATCCTAATGGCAAACATTAAGAGATACTTATGAAGAAGATGTAGACCAAACGCTTATAAGGAGTTAATGTTTATAAATTATATCACACAATAGGCAACTGCAAACTCTATGACAACAAATAGTTAGAAATGTAATTTTAAAATTCTCATGTAACAAGACACAAAATATACTAAGTTCCAGAGATGAATTTAACCAAATATACAAGATTGAAATGGAACAACATATGTAATTTTTTGTTGAAAGAACTTAAAGAAGATTTAAATAATGGAAGCAATATGCTACCAGAAGACTCAAAATGCCTATGAATTTGTAAATTTAATACCATATCAATTAGTCTAGATTGGTCCTGTGTCTTATTACTTGTTTGTTTTCATAAATTCTAACAAACTCATTCTAAAATATCAAAAAGCCAAAAGCAAATAAAATCTTTTAAAAAAATCAACCAAGTAGAATAATATGTCCTTTCAAATAGAATAAAATTTTAATAGAGTATGAATTTAGCACTCAAATGCTACAGAATAAGATCCCCCAAATTAATATATATATTAATAAATATATATGTATGTATTTCTATGTATATACATGCATAAATGTATATGTATGTATATATGTATATTAATAAATAAATATATGTATGTATATATATACATACATACATGTATTTATGAAGTTGGTAAACTGATGTTGATGATCATTGGGAAAATATATATTTATTAACAACTGTTACTTAAATAATCTTTTATTTTATTGGAAAATAAAAACATTAAAACATGGCACCTACCTCACAGCACACACCCTATCCAGATCTGGGCCTTTCATTACGCCCCCACCCTGTAACATCTATCCATTTATCTTTTCCTGCATCTCTTCTCTCAGCCATAAAATTTTAATTATTGGGGGTAATAGGGCATTCTTTTTCTTGACACTGACAAATCTTGGATTTTTAAAATTCTATTATCTCTCCAGGCTTGGTGATGCATGCCTATAATCTCTACCTGGGAGGCTCAGACAGGAGGATCACAGAGTCTAGGTCAGCCTCAGCAACTTAGTGAGATCCTGTTTCAAAATAAAAAACAGGGCTAAAGGTGTAGCTAGGAAGTAACACCCTGAGTTTAATACCCATTACTCCCAAACCTGTTGTCTCTGCAATTAATTAAACACATCTGCAGTGAAAAATTAAGAATGAAATAGGGAAAATAAAATATAAAAATAAGAATAGACAAATATTTATTATTCTCTGGATTGGCTGTAACAGCCATTCATAGATTCAAGTGAAAGAAAATCAGGTAGTAGTCTCCATCTATGGTGCAGGGAAAGCAGCAAGATTTTAAAAATTCTAGGAATTAAAAGATATTGGCTATTAGATACACAGAAGAAATTGAAAAAATGAGCCCACTTTGGAGAATTATTACAATTTTCATTTGTGAAAAATATGGTGAATGCTTTGAGGAGGGAACAGAAAAAAAAGAAAGAACATTGTGCGTGCATGTGTGTGTGTGTACTGCATGTATAGATAGGCACATTATATATATATATATATATATATATATATATATATATATATATATATATATATAACAAGGTGCAGTGGTATAATATAGACAAAAATGGCATAAGGAAAAGACACCAAGATTTTGAATACTGGTTGCTAGTAGACTCATCCCATTAACAACTGAATTCAAGTCAATGGTAACTTGGTGTGTGTGTGTGTGTGTGTGTGTGTGTGTGTTGTGTGTGTGTGTGTGTGTTTGTGTGTGTGGTACTGGGGATTGAAATCAGGGTAATTCTACCTCTGAGCGCATCCTATTAATTATGAAACAAGGTCTTACTATTTCAGAGGGTCTCATTAAGTTGCTGAGGCTTCCCATGAACCTGCAATCCTGTCTTAGCCTCCAACATGCTTGGATTACAGCTGTTTGCCACCACACCCTGCTTCAATGGTAGTTCTGAGGCAGTTTTCTTGGTAAAAGTGATGTAGAGTGTTAGTAGTGTTGAGGAAAAATGGAAATAGTCAATAAGCCTTTAGAAATATAAGGTTGTAATTCACGTTTAAAGTTGGAGAGCACATATAAAAATCATAAAGAAACAGTGATTACATTGGCAAATTATAAAACTAATCATGAGCCAAGCTACAGACTGATATTGTTGGACTCAAATCCTATTTTTCTATGGAAACTTTCCAATAAAAATTAGCATTTATACAAAGTAAGTCTGACAGCAGTAATCTTCTCCCTCTTTCTTATCAAAAATAAAATTCATCTCGGTTGCCTCAGAAATAATACCAGAGTATGTATGGAAACTTTTTTCAATTTCACTCTTGACAGAGGTCTGACAAAATGCATTTTGGTTATTATTAAGGACTACTAACTAGGTTTTTCTTTGTTTATTGTAATTCCATGAAATCTTACTTCTGAGTAGTTTATGTTACTATCTAAAGAAAAGTTGAACAATGAAAGTTTCCTCCATGAGATCACAGGAAAAAAATCTCAGAGGGAGTAAGAATTTCAAGAAAGGGAGTAAGTAAAGAATATTGATAAGGAGGATCAGAACAGCAGCAAGTTGTTAAATTTGTTAAGAAAGAGAATTATGTTCCCAATAGCCAAACCATAGAGCCAACCTTGGTGGACATCAACAGATGACTGTATTACAAAATTATGAGACATATGCACGTAATCCTATTCACCAATAAAGAACAAAATCATGTCATTTTCAGGAAAATGGATAGACCTGGAGAAAACTATGTCAACTGAGAGTAGTCAGTCACAGAAAGTGAAGGATCTTATGCTCTTTTTCATAAGTGAAAGCTAGGGAATAACCAGGAAACAAGAGAGAATTTAAAGGAGGAGAAATTCCAGTGGATTGATGGAGAGGATTTAGGGAAGGTTTGGGGGAGGAGGGGAAATTAATGAAAGAAACACTTCCATTGATGTTATGTACATATGTGAAATTATTAATTCCAATCAATATTATCTATGGGGAGGGGAGGAAGTGTAGAGGAAGTTGAGGGGAAGGACATTAAGAGCTGTGTGCATGTCCGTCCTTATCATTTTGAACTAATTATATAAGACTACAATGTACCAATGAAAGTCTATTTAAAAAAAGTAATTATGGAAATACATTTTTAGGTACTTAGGTATGGGAATATATTTTTATTGTGTCATTTTATTCACAGTTTTATACTTAAATGAGTATAAAGTGTAACTGGAGAAAAATATTTTAATGGCACTGCTTACAAAACTCTCACAGCAAAGCCAAAAGTAAACTGGGTGCTGTTTTTCACTAGCCAGGCCGCTCTATTTTAGTGAATGCATTTTACCTTTATAATAATTATCAAACACTTATATTTTATGGATAAGGCTCTGTAGCAATTTGCTTGCTCTACCTTGCATAACTATGATTATTTGCTTCCCTTCCTAGTACAGCATAAATGTATTTTGTTATTATGGATTTGATCTGGTTTCTTGGTAGCTCATCCAAAATATTGGGTCTGTATCCCAGGTATTGTTGCAGAATGTGAGTCATCAAATAATAAGAAGAATGTACTTTTTCTCCCTTTTCTTTTTTTTTTTTTTTCTACTTTCTAGCTTCAATAGCCGAACATTCCTTTAGCTAGACTTCAGTTAATTAAAAAGCCTGTAGCAGAGTACTGAATGTGCCTGCAAGGAAACCTCAAGCAGTGCAGATGGCCCCACCTCTGCACTCAAGCAAGAAAGTAGTTCTCTGAAACAGCTGTGGGCTGGAAGGCTCTGAGTGGGCTTTGCCTTCTGGCATGCAAATAAGAAAACTGCATCTGACTCGAATCTCCAGTGCTCAAAACAACCCATGCCATGGTAAATAGCTTTCCAGCAAGAAAGGTGTTCAAAATTTACTCTCTGCAGCCATAATTTTTGCTGAAGCTGTGTGCTCTCTGGAATGATGTATATGCTATATATTGCCTAGAAGGTTGTGGCTGTATGCAAGTGGGTATGGAAGAAAAAGAAGTTAGAAGAAGATATTCAGTAGTACCACAGATGTTTTCTAAGAGCTCCCATTTGATCTCCATAAAGAAACCCTAAGGTGTAGGGTTAATTGCATCTTTCCCATTTTCCCTCTAGTTGCTAATATACAAGAATTTGGGAAGATTTTAGCATCTTACAGCTAATTCTAACCAGCTCTTACCTTAGCATATTGTATAAGCAATAAATATTGATTGAATATAAGTGCATTCCAATGTATTCCCCTGCCCTCGATTCAAAATACACAGAACCAAATTATTAAAGGGCACAGAGCTCAATTCCCTCTTTATGAGCATGGGGAAACTTGCTGTAAAAGCAAACTGAAAATCAATAGTCCCGTGATATCCCCAATGGCCTATTACAGGAAAAGTGGTCTCGATTCAGAATTAAGGGATGCATATCAGTTTGAGGTAAAATCTCCATGAATCAGTGATTGGATTGTCTGTTCAAATATTGCTTTTAAAATAGTGATTCAGCCTTTCATCACTCTGTAGCCAACTCACCACTCTACATATCAGGAAATGAACAAAATCCTCATATTAACAAAGAATGAGATGAGATGGTTTCATCTCTCAAGCAGAGGGACCAATAACCATTCTCAGACAATTACCTTCCAGACTTCTCCTTAATACTCTAATTGACTAGATGTTTATTATCTGAGTTATTACACATTGGAAAAAAGGGAGAATTATTTGGGAACTAAAGATGCACCAACGTGGAGCTCTTTTTTAAGCATGGCTTAAATATAATTTATTTAATAAATAATTAAGAAATTTATAGAAGTAAAATTATTTTTTATTTTACAGAACTGAATTCATTCATATCTATAAGAGAAACATCTTCTACTAACAGGGCTTATTATACTTAATTTAGGAGACAACAGCATAGTTATTTATATACCACCATAATAAAAAAAGAAAACACATCAGCTTTTGTCCCTAATTACAATTATAATTACTTTATTCAAGAATCAAAACCATATTATTGTTTTTAAAGTGCCTTATATTAATGCTTAAATTACCAAAGCATTGAAATACAAGTTACTATGTCAAGATTTATGTTGGAAATGCAATCAGGATTTATATAACAAATGAGCAAAAACACATTATCATTATAGTTGTTAGTAGAAAATACTTTGCTAAAGACCTTATTCTCATCTCATTCATGTTCTGCATTACAACTTTGCTTTTAAGAGATTTAAATATGAGGTAAAAAATTCATGAGGCATTTAAGATGTGAGGAAATTAACTATTGTCCAGGAAATGGCCTTTACATGTGGCTATGAAGAAACTACTCAGCAAATGTACTAGAAAAAGTATCATTTATGTCAAATATAATGAAAGTTTGCTTACCAAGAAAATCTCCTTATAGTTTTTTTTTTTTTTTTTTTTTCTGTGAACAATTAAAAAAACTATGCGAAATTCCACTGGTAAGTCTCTGGTAGGTTATTAAATAATGTTCAATAAAAAATATTGTAGGTGATTAATCAGACTGGACTTCTATCCCAAGCCCCAACAAACCAGAACAAGTAATATGGATTCTCACATGTTAAATGCAACAGTCAAGCATAAATGTTAAGAGATAGACCCTGAAATAGACCAATTCTGGCTAAAAATAGGAGATTATAGTCTACCTGAATCAGTATCATAAGGAAGTTCCTTCTCCTTTAACCTTAACAATATAATGATGATGAAGATGATGATGATGACAACTTCCTATAACCTGATATTAGCCAATTGCCTTTTTTTATTAAAATTTTCTTTTTCCAGCTTTACAAAAACATACTGTTCTGCTATTATTCAGTGGAAGTTATCATTCAATTTTGTAGAATGGATGCTGGACTGATCCATCAATCAAAAGAAAATGCCAATTCTATCTACAAATAAATTTGTTGTAATTTTATCTTTTGATAGTACAAGTTTTTTTCATGTTTTATTTTACTATTTGTAACAGATTTTCCCAATAGCAATTATGAGGTTCTATAAAAAAAATATCCCATTTTCCTTCCAGGTGAAAAGTAGGCTTTTTTTTATTAGAGGTATTTCTCACCAATTATTAGATTAGTATGCTACAACTGGAGATTTTTGGCCCAGCTCATCAATAATTTTATCATAATTAATTTATATTTCAAGTAATAAAAGCAGAATGTTTAATCTTAAGAGATTATATACTCCTACATAAATTTATTTTCAGATACTAAAAGTTATTATCAAAATATAAATTCAAATTTACACATTCAATCCAGGTGCATATATTCCAGTTTATTAGTAATGATTATTTGTGTTTAAGGCCAACTGTCAGAATGCTGATACTATGACTATACCTTGCCAGTCTGAAAGAGGGACCCCTCAAATCTGGGGATGATCTGATAGACAAAATTTGCTCATAGTTGTAGTTCTTGGTACTAATTTAGGAAGATAAGAGTACTATGAGCTGAGAGGAGACAAGATTAGATAGAACAGTATAACCTTGACAAAACTTTGGCAGTCGATGAGAAGTCAACTTGCTTTATGACTCTACATCAATAGAAAAAAAGGATGTGCTTCCAATATGATTTCCAAATTGACTCACAATAAGTGAAAACAATGACTAAAAAAAAGCATGAATCCTTAATCTTTGCCTCATATTCTCTTGTGAGACCCTTAAAATTGCATGCACGTGTGTGTGCATGTATGTCTAGAGATAGTAGACAACTTTCATTAATTTTCTAAAGAACTAACAACACTCTCACCATCAATACCTCTGATCTGAATTGGATCAATGGCCCAAATAGTGTACATTCAGTTTTTTATTCAGTCATGAACTGTATAATGTCATTTAAGTCAGTAATGAACTGCATAAATTTGCATACATCAAGGTATATTCATGCATGCTTCATGTATACATGAAGCTATATTATATATATGAAGGTGGCCCTATGAGATTGCATTACCTAGAGATGCCATAGCCATCTTAGTTTATGTAAATACACTCTGATGTTCACACAAAGACAAAAATAACTGAAGGACACATTTCTCAGAATGTATCTCCACTGTTAAGTAGTACATGACTGTAAATGAGAAGAGCCTGGCTGGTGTCAAGCAGAACTTGCTGAACTATCCTGGCTAATGTTTGTTAGTGCTAAAAAAATTAAGAGTTAATCAATTTAGCTCAAAATCTCCAGTGCCGAATTTTCTAGCAAGTAGGGTTTCTTTGTGAGTATTTCAAAAGGGAACATGTCCTTCCTCAAGGCTAAGAAAGCCCACAGGGGACACAGAATGGAATGCAGCCCCATGTGATTTTGTGCAGGACACAGCCTACATACTATTATTAATGACACATAAATTACTTATTCAAAGACTTTCACTTATTGTGTGTTGGGCTCCGTCCTAAACACTGAAATGGTGTTTGTTGGCAAATTAACCAAAGAATTTCTAATCCCTTCTTAGCTCATATGTGAGTGATGGTGGTTGGGGAATACAGTGGTAGAGATATAATGACTAATGGGAAATGACATTTAAAGATATGTATAGGATGTCCTGAAAAGAGAGAGAGAGAGAGAGAGAGAGAGAGAGAGAGAGAGAGAGAGAGAGAGAGAGAGAGAAATGAAAGAGATACTTTATCATTTGTTAGAAGTCTTCTTGGTTTATAATAGGGAGTTAGATTTGATATTTTATTTTGAAATTGTAATAGGAACATTAATGGGGAACAGAGTGTTTCAATACTAAGAAGTTCAAAGTGTTCTCATATGCCACTACACTGTAAGTGGTTTTTCAAATCATTAAAAAGAGCCCAGCTTTAAATCAGCCTACAAACAGTTCAGAATGACAATTTTTGCTCCTCATTCTTGCTCCAAAGTCCCCAAGGAAAGATCTGAGGGTGCAGCTCTACATCTCCTTTTACAGAAAAGAGGAAGATATTTGGATTCTAAAATGTCACCTCCCTAGGTACCACTGATAACAGATGTAGTCTAGTAGACAAAAGCTTAATGTCTTCTGAGATAAGCAATCTCTCATGACAAAACATTTGTCTTTCTGTTTAGCCAAGGAGATATTTAATAGATCTGTCAATCATTTGAGGAAGAAAACATAAGAGAAGAAAATGCATGAAAAAACATGTTCATTTTCTCCCAAACCATGATTTTCTTTTCCAGACTATGAAATTCTAGCTCCATTGCCTGTTAGCAACTTGAAAGGCCAAGGTGGCTACACATTTCTTATTTTTCACAACAAAAAGTGGGTGAGTTTGGTATGACTTCTATTTTCAATTCTAGAAGTTCTAGGAGAAAAATACTCCCTGGGAACTTATATAGTCTTAATAAATCCACAAGTTTTGTCATAGTCCTGAACCATATTTAGATAAGGAGAAGGAGAAACAGGTCAGTTTTTATTGGTTTTCTATGCTGGGACCTTAGGCATAATCTCAACACTTCCTGGGAAGGAAAGGGCCATTACAGCACTTACTCTAGTTCATTGAAGATGGAGATACTGTGTTCTCAAAATGTGGCTTTATTACTGTATCCATTTGATGTCCAAATCCCAGAGCAACAATAAAATTATAATTATGGATGTGTGTGGGTCATTCTGCTGACCTTCTGACTTCCCAGAAGGCCTGACTGTGTCTTTCCTGCATATAATAAAACTTCTATTCCCATCTAACACTGCAAATATATCTTGTTCAGTCAAAAAATTTTATTTCTTTTGTAACCATTACTATTGCATCATATTTTTTAGAATCTCTTAAAACCTAGGCCATCTCAAATGCTTCTCTGGGGATTTATTCAATTAGCAATATTGCTGATTATTTATTATGTGCAAGATGCTATGGTGGATATAAAAATGAACAAATGTTGCCTCTCGTCTAGAAAAGCTAATACCCTTAACTCTGATAAAAGTTTTGCAATTTTGCAAAATTTTTCACTTTCTATAATACAAAATAAGTGAAGGGAAATCCCATATTAGCTTATTAAAAAAAGTAAAGCATATAAACTCAATTTTATTATTTTTCAAGTAGTATTTCATTGAAGTTTATACTTATAAATTAGAAGACTAAGTTGATATTTAGAAAAAACCCGCCGGGCGTGGTGGCGCACGCTTGTAATCCCCGTGCTTGGGAGGCGGAGAAAGGAGGATCGCGCAGGTTCGAAGCCAGCCGCGCTGGCGTAAGAGACTCTGTTTCAAAAATATAAATAGGTCTGGGAGTGTAGCCCGGAGGTAGAAGGGCTTCCAGGAACCCCAGTACCACAAAACAAAAAAACAAAACAAAACAAAAAAAACTATTATTCTGCTATGCCATATCTAATAACCTCTTGGGAGTTTTAATTTTTTAACCAGAAGTGTGAGCCATATACAAATTAAAATATCCATTTTCTGTTGGTTGGTTTACTTCATTATTTTAAATAAGAGATTTTTCTTATTCACTTAGTAATTGGTTTTGAGCCTATGTGTATCAGAACTATGTTGAGCACAGAAGATACAGATATTAAGCCTTCAGGGACTTTCAGAGTGTGTCCTCTGAGAACATTTGTTTCAGAGAGAAAATAAAATACAGGGAAAAAGCTTAGGTTAAACAGATATTAAACTTTCTTTCAAAGCTCTCTGGAATGACATAAGCTTGTTTTTAAATTCCTATTTCAAACCATAGCACTGACACATCACACGCTTCACAGATTCAACCTCCTGACATGCTCTCTCCTTGCCATATGGCCCCACCTTATCTTTTTGTCTTTTCTGTGTTCCATGCCACTAGCTTTTCCTTTTCCCACATATGAAGTTCCATATCCCAGGCTTCTGTCAACATCCTGGTGCAATCCCAGTCTTCCATAACATTTTATAAAGCATTTTAGTTGGACAGAATCTATATCACATGCAATTGTCCAGAGCACATGTTTGAGCTCATTATTAAAGTATCCACTTTAACCACTTACTGGTATTATTTTCACTAGTTATCATCTCTGCTATAAGGTTACTAGTTAAGGAGAGGATTCATGTTTGATCCATTCAGAAGGGTTCCTAGACTTGGAAAGTGTTTAAATATCTCTCTTCAAGCCCAGATAGTTCTGGTATGGCCATCATATAAAATGTGTGTATCAATACACATTTGAGCATACACATGTATGCAAACAGGTAAACAAAGAAAACAAACATACAACTCTTATTTTTAGTGTTTTTTTTAGTGTTTAGTTTAAAATTATCTTTCCAGAAACCACAATATCAAAAAATAAAAACTTGCATTTTGACAAAAAAAAAAAAAGGAAAAGGGTTACTATTTTGTTTCAATAGAGAAATTCACAAAGGATCTCCATGAGGTGTCAAGTTTTATTTTTTAATTCAACAGGTATGTACTGAGCTTCTACTATGCAGACATATATTAGCCAACATTGTGGATATGGAGACCTGAACTTCAAGGACATTTGGTCTATTTAAAAGAGATAGAGAAGCTGCTGCAATATAGGCATCTAAAATAACAGAGATGAGAGTTACCACAAAGTGCTAGAATCAATGTAAAATGAAAGAGATAGGTTCTGGTGAAATTCAAAGAAAGTTCCATGGTTTCAGTGACATTTAGTCTGGACATTTTTTGTCACAGTAGATAGGGGGAGAATTTGGACAGTTGAAGTGGAAAGAGATGAGTTAGCAATGTCTAAGCCCCTCTTGCCAATCAGCTCTGTTAAAAGTACTTTGCCTATATTCACATAGATGATATTTAGGGGACTTTTGGAAAAATACTTAAGTTCAGTCTGATATAGAATTCATGAAAGAGATTTAGGAGGAAATTGAAATTAAAGCCATTTGGGGGATAATTTATAGTGTCCTTTGAAGTCCAGACTAGTAATACTTTGTTAAGTTTGTTGTGGAAGCAATGTATAGGACACTGATTGAAAAGAAGAAAAAACTAGGTGGAGATGGAGTAGTCAATAGGAGTTTGTAATTATGGGTCTCAGCCAGAAGTAGGGACAGTAGGAAGGAAGAAATGAAAGTGCATGTGTACAGTAGGATAAATGAGTATAGAAAAGTAAAGAGAAAGATGCCCTCAACACTATTTATGCATACACAATATGTTTCTGTTACAAGGAAAAAAATATCTGAGACTGAGTAATTCATAAAAATCAATTTATTTAGCCTACAGTTCTGGAGTGTCAGAAGTTCAAGGACATAGTGGCATCAATCAAAGCATCTTAATACAGAAGAAGGTTAAAGAGAAAATATATGCAGAAGAGAGATAAGCAAGAGGGGCTGGGCTCACTTTATAACAATCAGCTCTCGGTAGAACAAACCCACTCCAACAGCAAATTTATCAATCTTCTTAGTGACTTAATTATCTCATGAACACTCCACCTATTGGTACTGCTATGGTGTCAATAAGTTTCAACTTAATTTTTGGAGGAGATAAAACATATTCAAATTAATCTCATGTGCCATAAATGGATTTAATTTATAAGTAGAAAGGGAGAATTTGAAGTTATGTCTACAGAATACCCTAGAGTCCAGATAATCCATAGAGTTAAGTAACCGTTATTTGGCATCATTTAAACACACCTTGACAAAAAATTAATAAAGTTGGAAGTATTAAAGTAATAAGTTAGTGGACATCTACTATGTTTCTATTGTAAAATATGGGAATAGATTACATGACCATAAAAATTTGTTCCACTCGTATTTCTTAGAAGAAACTTATACTTTGATCTCCAAAACTAAAAATACTTCAAAATTTCTATTAATATCAATTACAATAACATTTCAACATGTATTTTGGTTATATATTTGTACAAACACATAAAAACAAAAATTAAACTATAATGTGTAATCATAATGTACTAGAAATGGCGTAATTTGATGTTGATAATAACTCACTTTTTTCTAAAATGTGTGTGTGAGAGATTGCTTACAGGTATTAAATGATATTCTAGTTCTTTAGTAAGGCTATAAAAGTATACAGTCATGTAATTTTAGCCTAAGGTTACATATACATATTACATATACATAGAGTAATAGGACACTTCAAGGGTCAGAGATGCGAATTTACCTAATACTCTAATTATACAAATAATATTGCATATGATTTAAATTGAGAGAAATGGTAACTCCTTTAAAAAAAAACTTACCAATCAACAGTAAAGCTAAAGGAGTTTCATTTACTTAAAATAAATATAAAAATAGCTCTTAAATCTCAATTTTTCTTTGTGAAAGAAAGCAATTTTCAATGATTATGTGTGTGTGTGTGTGTGTGTGTGTGTGTGTGTGTTTAATTTACCTGTGAAGTTTTAAAGAGAAATCCTTGTTTTTATTTATCCTAAACCTATGATCTATAAATCTAGAGATATATTTTACCAAGTGTTAACTATAATATTCTAAGGAAAGGAAATGAGAATCTTCACTTGGAGATAGGTACTAGGGATTAAACCCTGGGGCTTTATGCTTCAGAGCTAGGCCCCTAGCTCTTGTCAACTATTGTTTTGAAATAGGCTCCATGTGCTGAGATCTCACTATATTGCTGAAGGTGGCCTCAAACCTATGATATTCCCAAGGATTATAGGGGTGCACCACCATGCCCAACAAAGAACTTCTTTTGTGTGACTTTTAAATTCAAAATGTAATGACGGGCATGGTGGCACAGGCTTGTAATCCCCACGATTGGGAGGCGGAGACAGGAGGATCGCGCAGGTTCGAAGCCAGCTGTGCTGGCTTAAGAGACCCTGTTTCCACATAAAAAAGTATAAAATAGGTCTGGGGGTGTATCCCAGAGTCAGAGGGCTTCCAGGAACCCCAGTACCACCCCCCAAAAAATTCAAAATGTATAAAAAAGAATGAATAACAGAGAAAAGAGAGATACACACA